>NC_091153.1:27767909-27782909 GCF_040958095.1 Procambarus clarkii
GGGCAGGTAGAATTTCCTTCGAATTTCCTCCTATGCTGATAAGGAGGACAGGAAGGCTGGAACAGCGATTTGCTTTGCTGTTCGAACTCCGAGGCCCCCAAGTCTTACGGGAAGAGAGGCTTGTTTCCACTGTAGGTCATCAAGAGAGAGGTTAAGGGCTTTTTCTAGCATTGATTTCAGTAACCGGTCATACTCACTTAGTTTTTGGCTACTGTAAGATGGTGAACACCTCAGAAAGTAGGTTAACCTGGGGAGGGACAGACATCTGGTGATGAGGTAGAGTGCATCATGAGCATCAATATCCTCAATCCTCCTATCCATCCTCTTAAGGTCGGCGATTTTCTTATCAAGGACCTCATCGATGGCTTTCAACCCCATGGGAGCTCCAATGAGTGTGCTGTCTTCAGGTTTAGTTTTATGAATATTTGGCAGAAGACCCTCTATTCTCTCTACGATGCCCTGGTTGGAACATATTATTTCACATTTAAAATGGTTCAGGGTGAGGCCTAAAACTGCACCTTGCTCCTGGATTTTTCTGATGTCCTCCAGGAGGGAGTTTTGGGAACCAGCTAGGGTACCATCATCCAAGAACCAGATGTTAAGGTCGCTGGACAGGACCTCTGTGACTTGTTTGATTACTAAGCAGAAAAGGCGAAGAGCAAAAGGGGCCACCCTGTTTGACGCCTTCTCGCGAGTCAATTTCATGTTCACCAAAAAGTAGCTTAAGATCCATACTGTAGCATGAATGTACAAAAGGGTAGAGGTAAGGGAATAAATATGAACCGCACAGAGTACAGCATCCCTCCGCACCAAATTGAAGGCATTTTTGAATACCCAGTCATATATATATATATATATATATATATATATATATATATATATATATGTCGTACCTAGTAGCCAGAACGCACTTCTCAGCCTACTTTGCAAGGCCTGATTTTGCTTAATAAGCCAAGTTTTCCTGAATTAATAAATATTCTCATTTTTTTTCTTATGAAATGATAAAGCTACCCATTTCATTATGTATGAGGTTAATTTTTTTTATTGGAGTTAAAACTAACGTAGATATATGACCGAACCTAACCAACCCTACCTAACCTAACCTAACCTATCTTTATTGGTTAGGTTAGGTTAGGTAACCAAAAAAGTTAGGTTAGGTTAGGTTAGATAGGTTAGGTAGTCGAAAAACAACTAATTCATGAAAACTTGGCTTATTAGGCAAATCGGGCCTTGCATAGTAGGCTGAGAAGTGCGTTCTGGCTACTAGGTACGACATATATATATATATATATATATATATATATATATATATATATATATATATATATATATATATATATATATATATATATATATATATATATATATATATATATATATTTAGTTTCCCTCCCAATTCCCCTTTAGTCAGATATATTATTTAGCCAGAGTATTTTGTATGTCGTGAGCAAGGCTCACCCATGTCACAGTAAGGCACCAGTGTGCAGAGTGGGACTACATAGAGTACCCACGGTATTTATTATTATTATGGGTGTGTGCATGCCCCCGGAGTAATTGATGAATTTACTGTGTTGATAATGTCTTTCATGAGACTCGAATATGATCAGTTAGTGAGAAACTATATATATATAAATATACCAGTATTTGGTGTTAGGCTAAGTGCCCAGTAACTATATTATTACCATTATTGATATCTATGATTTATATATATATATATATATATATATATATATATATATATATATATATATATATATGTCGATGCTTGTGTATTGAATAACCATTCATGTGTGCAGTGATTAATTGAATATTCGCCCACGAAAGGAATTACTGAGAACTCCAGTGATATATACCTGCATGTGTTATCATTAAATGAAGGGCAGTGTGTTATACCATGATAGTGAATTATTGTGTCCATTAATATAGAAATGTTTGATTGAGCTCAAGATCAGTGCAGCGAAGTATTTACGTGCTATTGTCGCGAATATTGTGTGTTTGAACATTTAGTGATCCTTGAGAATTTAAAGAAACAGACGCCTCATGCCAGGCAAACAAATAAACGAACATTCGCGCGGTGGGGGTCGCCCAGCTGATTTTGACATTGACGTGAGGGGGAGCATTGCCAGCTTGGCGAGTTCGTGATTATTGGTGAGAACGAGTGACTTCCGCATGAAACAGCTGTTTGCTTATTGATATAATCTTGTGATGTCTTGAGTTTTAAGTAAAATACAAAATACCTTGGTGTTTATATCATCCCCTCCATATTTCTTGTGCCTATATAATACATGAAAGGAAATAGAGTGATAGAAATAAATACCTGCCTGATATCAGACATATTGAGTGTGCTCTTGCCACTGTTACCACAATTCAACGAAACCACTGACGTGTTACTGGACACAGGAAACACCAGTTGGCGACCTTGTGGTTAGTAGTAGAGCCTAGTGTCGGGGCGGGCACACAGCTGTAAAGAGTACGAGCTGTGTTCCCACTCATTCTCGATCAGAGGCCGGTTGGGATTGACTGGGATACTCTCCTGGCGTACAGTGGCGCCGCGAGGATAGAGTGAAGCCCCGCAGGGCTACGGTGAGTGACCTTGGGTATACTGTTACTCGCCCCTCTAATGTGGTGAACCCCGACATTGGCGACCTCGCCAGGATAACGATCAAGATAAAGGTTGCAGTTGTGGTACTTTGCAGTGGTATTAGGTATCAGGTACAGGTTATCACTCATAGCACAAGATGGAGGATGATAAAGTAACAAGGTTCATTGACACTAGAGATGAGCAGGTGCTGGAGGAGTGCACCAAGGCACAGTTACAATCAATAGCAGACCATTTTGGGATAAAACTGAGATCTTCCAAAGTGGGAGAGAGAAGACTGGAGATCATGGCACAGCTCAGAGCACGAGACGAATCTTTGGAGGAGGAACGGCCACAAACACCTGCCAGTATGGGAGAACACCTGAGCATCGGTGGAAGCAGCAGGGAATCCAGCGGCAGCAGGCGCAGAATCAAGCTGGAAATATTGAAGCTGCAGCTGGAGGCACAGCTGAAACGAGAAGAGCGAGAAGCAGAGGCACAGCAGCGCAAAGAAGAGCGAGAGGCACAGCAGTGCAAAGAAGAGCGAGAAGCACAGCTGAGGAGAGAAGAAGCACAGCTGAAGCGTGAGGAGCGAGAAGCACAGCTGCGCAGGGAAGAACAAGAGCGAGAAGCACAGCTGAAGCGTGAAGAGCGAGAAGCACAGCTGAAGCGTGAGGAGCGAGAAGCACAGCTGCGCAGGGAAGAACAAGAGCGAGAAGCACAGCTGCGCAGGGAAGAACAAGAGCGAGAAGCACAGCTGCGCAGGGAAGAACAAGAGCGAGAAGCACAGCTAAGGCGAGAGGAGCGCGAGCTAGAAGCTAGACTGAAATAGCAGGAGATAGAAGCTAACAAGGAGATAGACAAAAATGAGTTTCCAATTGGACTCTTAATTGACCTGAGAAAGGCCTTTGATACTGTTAATCACGATTACCTCTTATGTAAACTCCATCATTATGGAATCCGAGGCCATGCACTGGACTATATCCAATTCTATCTTAGTGATAGACACCAATGTGTAGACATCAATAATATAATCTCTCCCATTCTACCAATAACCGTTGGAGTGCCACAGGGCAGCATCTTGGGACCTCTTTTATTTCTTATATACATTAATGATCTGCCTAATGTCTCTAACATTCTGAAACTTATTTTGTTTGCTGATGATACTACCCTCATCTACTCTAACCCCAACCCACATACACTAAATGATGTTGTTAATAATGAACTAAAAAAAGTCCACTTATGGATGTCAACCAACAAATTAACACTTAACATAGAAAAGACCTACTACATCCTATTTGGAAGCAAATCTACAAATGCAATTCAGCTTCAGATTGACAATGTAAACATTAGCAATAAAAATGATGGAAAGTTTCTTGGCATATTCCTAGACAAGAGACTCAACTTCAGTACCCACATACAACACATAACTAAGAAAGTCTCTAAAACAGTTGGTATACTCTCCAAAATCAGATATTATGTACCTAACTCTGCTCTCATCTCTCTATATTATGCACTAATCTATCCCTATCTCAACTATGGTATCTGTGCATGGGGTTCAACCACTGCAAACCACCTCAAGTCCATCATCACCCAGCAAAATCTGCTATCAGAATAATATCAAATTCTGCTTTCAGACAACACACAGCCCCCTTGTTTAACTCCCTAAACATGCTAAACATCATCTCACTCCACAAATTCTCTTGTGTCAACTACGTTTACAAAACCCTGTTCTTAAATGCAAATCCTTGTCGGAAACTCTTCCTGGACAGATGTAATAGGACCCATTATCACCACACCAGAAATAAATATCTCTTTGATATCCCCAGAGTTAAACTTAATCTGTGTAAACACTCTATGCAAATAAAGGGACCCAGTTTATGGAACTCACTCCCTACTGAATTGAAAAGCTGTCCAACTTTTACATCATTCAAAATCAATACTAAAAAGTACCTAATTTCATCTTCATAGTTTTTCACTTTTTGCCTTAAAATTGCACTGTATCTATTGCTACCCAGTCTCCCAACCTTTATGTTCCCAATTTGAACATCTTTACCATTGTGATCATTGCTGTCTTATATGTGCTGTCAATCTGCTGTATGGTGTCTATTAATCTTGTTTAAATTACTAATCAAGCTGTCAATGTAATCAATCAGAGCTTTAATATAACAATGTGCTTTAATATACTTACTAAGCTCTCTCATCTCATTTTTCTCTTGCAATGTATCTTTATCATTTATCAATTCTGATAGAAATTACCTACTTAAAATTATCTGCTAGATTAAGGACCTGCCCGAAACGCTGTGCGTACTAGTGGCTTTACAAGAATGTAAATACTGTACTATCCAATGTATTCTCACAAACCCAATGTACCTTCTTGTATATATATAAATAAATAAATAAATAAATAAATAAACAAGGATGTGGAGCTGAAGCGAGCTGAGCTAGGGCTAGCTCCACCTGTTCCGCCACAGCAGGAAGACCGCCGAGTGAGGGAGCGAGATTTGCCGGTCTTTGTACCAAATGAAGCTGAAGGTTTCTTCGACCACTTCGAGAGGGTCGCCACCTTGAAGAAGTGGCCGAGGGCGGAGTGGGCGGAGCTGGTTCAGGGTAGGCTCACTGGTGAAGCTCGTGAAGCCTACAATATGCTCGACCTCCAAGAGTGTACCAACTACGATGCTGTAAAGCGGGCCGTGCTCCACTCGTTCAAGTTAACGCCGGAATGCTACAGGAAGAGATTCAGGGAATGTACCCGTTCGCCAGGAAAATCTTATGCGGAGACAGCGAGGGACATGGAGAGGAAGTTCCTTAAGTGGCTGGAGTCTGAAGGAGCGAAGTCGGCTGAGGATGTCAAGAGGCTTATGGTCATGGAGAAGTTTATGTCCGTGCTCTCTCCTGAGATCAGGGTGAGAGTAAAGGAGGCGGACATAAAGGACCTGAGGGCCGCAGCCGACAGAGCTGACATGCTGGAAGAAGCCTTACGCCCACGCAGAGAGGGACAGCACCGACCGCCTGTATACTCCGGAAATGGTAGAAATTATAGAAGGACGGACGGATGGAGGACAGGAGCGAGTTCTCCCAAGTCCTACCTCTCGAGTGGGGACAACAGAGGATCGAAAAGTGCTGTGGAGCCGGTAAAGTAGTCCCAAGCGGAGAGCTCAGGAGCTGTTGCTGCGACGAAGGAGTCGACGGATGGTGCGAGGAAGACACACGGAGCGACGGCCTCTAGAGGCGGTGCCAGGGCGAGCGGTGGTGGATGGTCTCCGACGGGGAAGCTTCGCTGCTTCAATTGTGGGGGATTCGGACACTTCTCGCGGGACTGCAGTCGTCCTAAGCAGCGGGGGAACGTTGCTTTCGTGAGGGTCGAGGACCAGATGGCCGAGAGGGTGCAGGATGAACCCGTACTGAGTGGGGAGAAAAGAGTTCACCCATTCGTGTGTGAGGGAACCGTAAGGATGGGGGACGCAGACCCCATCCCGGTGAAGATATTATGAGACACTGGGGCAGATTTTACCCTGGTGAGCAAAACCCTGTTCCCCGAGGGTTACGAGAGTACCAGTGTGGGGGTGGCAAGTGTGACCACTGTGGGAGGCCCAGTGAGGATGCCCCTACACCAGGTGACTCTGAATTCTGATTATGGCTGCCAGACCCTAGTGGTGGGGGTCTGTGCATCAATGCCCAAGATGGAGGCACAAGTCATCTTGGGAAATGACGCATGTGGAGGATATGTCCTCCCGAATCTTGTGAAGGGCGAGGAGTGCTTAGAGCACTATAAGGAGACAGGCGGAGGGTTAGATGCCTGTGGGGACGAGATAGGAATCGCCACGGTGGCGTTCCCGGTTTGTGCTGTGATGCCGAGGCAGTGCGAAGGGCACGGAGGGTGTGGATCTGATGGGGCTGAGGAGACGTCCGACAGCCTGGGAATCGATCACCTCTTCATGGGACCCGGAGAACGAGCGGAGGGCGAAGGCAGCCCGGATGGTGAGTTACAGGTGACCCTCACCAGTTCTCTAGGGGTGGACCGCACTCGTCTTGGAGAGTTGCAGCAGATACAGTTCCCCGAATTAATTCGTGAGGCCAAAGGAGGACATGTTGGTCCTGAGAGGGCCACTCATTTTTACATACGGAACGGCATGCTGATGAGACAGTGGAGGCCTGTGAGGATGGAGGCCGGAGAAGAGTCTCTAGGTACGAGGCACCAGGTAGTGTTGCCGGCCCAGTGCAGAGCGGCAGTGTTGGACCTATCGCACTCTGTGGACTATGCAGGTCACCTGGGGGTGACCAAGACGCTGCGAAAGATCAGGGATCATTTCTACTGGCCAGGTATAGACGCCGATGTGAGGCGTTATTGTAAGACGTGCTTACCGTGCCAGAGGGCAGGGAAGAGCCAACCCGCGATACCGAAGGCCCCGTTGGTCCCTGTTCCTGCGTTTGGGCCTGCATTCGAGCGTCTGTTGGTCGACGGGGTGGGACCGTTGCCACGGACGAAACGAGGAAATACCTACCTGATGACGATCATGTGTGCATCCACCAGATTTCCAGAAGCCATCCCGATGCGACGTTTGACGTCGAGAGGAGTAGCCGGGCAGCTACAGCGATTTTTCTCTTGGGTGGGGATGCCCAGAGAAATTCAGACAGACTGTGGAAGTATATTCCAGTCTAAGTGGTTCCGACAGACAGTGACAAGTTGGGGAGTGACTCAGATTCGGTCGTCGCCCTACCGACCTCAGTCGCAAGGGGCGATCGAAAGATTTCACTCCACCTTGAAGACCGTTCGGAGAGTGTTCTGCGCCGAACAGGGGGCTGAGTGGGATGAGGCAGTATACCCCGCATTGTTTGCCATACGAAACGTGGTGGTGAAATCGTTAGGTTTCTCACCTTTCCAGCTGGTGTATGGACACGAGGTGCGAAGTCCTCTGTCCATGCTGAAGGAACAATGGACACCAGGAATGACCGTGGGAACGGTCAATGAATACGTTCAAAAGTTCAAGGAGCGTCTCACTCTAGCAAAGGAACTAGCTGGGAAACATCTGAAGGAGGTGCAGCGTAAGATGTCAGAATGGTACGACAAGAGAGCTACGCCGAGGGAGTTCCAGGTTGGGTCCCAGGTGATGGTATTGCTGCCGGGTAAGAGTAGAGTGACCGAGTCGCGGTTCGAGGGACCATACCAGGTGCTACGGCGGTTGGGTCCTGTATCGTATGAAATCGGGAAACCGGATAGACCCCGCAAGAAACAGGTGTGTCATGTAGACCGCTTGAAGCCTTTCTTCCCTGAGGAAGGAGGAGCCGCCGTGCAGGACGGGACGGTGACCCGAGACCCCCAGCAGAAGACGATTTTGTGCATGCAGGTGGACCAGGAACTTCCAGAGGAGGAAGGAAAGTGGTCCAGGGCGGACGGCACCCGTCTCACCAATACGGAGAGTCTGGCGAAGATTGAGGACAAGCTACAACACCTGGAAGGGCAACAGAGCGCGGACCTGACGAACCTACTGAGGGAGAATGCCTCTCTCTTTATCGACGTGCCCCGACGACACAAGAGTGTAACGCACGAGGTGGAGGTGAGGGACGCCAGGCCCGTCAAGCAGAGCGCATATAGGGTAAGCCCGGAGAAGCGAGAGCTGATGAGGAAGGAGGTGGAGTATCTCCTTGAGAACGACCTTGCGGAGCCTAGCAAAAGTGAGTGGAGTTCCCCATGCTTGTTAGTGAAGAAAAGCGATGGTACCTTCCGCTTTTGTACAGACTACAGAAGGGTGAACTCCATCACTGTGGTAGATTCTCACCTCATGCCAAGAGTGAGCGACTGCATCGACCAGGTGGGCAGTGCATGGTACGTATCCAAGGTCGATCTGCTCAAGGGGTACTACCAGATCTCTTTGACTCCTGAGGCCAGGAAAATCTCAGCTTTCGCAACACCGGACGGGCTGTACCAATACAAGGTGAATGGAATCCCTTTGGAATGAAAAACAGCAGCAGCTGTTTCCAGCGCATGATGAATGAGTTGCTAAGGGGGGCCGAAAGCTGCACAGTATACATCGATGACATCGTCGTGTACGCCGACGATTGGAAGACGCACCTGGAGAGACTCAAGGAATTGTTTAGAAGGTTAGAGGAGGCTAACTTGACTGTAAATTTAGCCAACAGCGAGTTTGGGAAGGCCCACTTGGAGTACCTAGGCTTCGTCATCGGCCAAGGAGAAGTAACCCCTGTAGATCACAAAGTGTCAGGCATTAAGGAATACCCCGTGCCCAGAACGTGTAAAGAGTTGTTAAGGTATCTCGGGATGATAGGGTACTATCGTGGGTTCTGCAGGAATTTTTCCACGGTAGCACATCCCCTGACCGAGCTACTCTCCAAGAATGTGCGATGGAGATGGGGAGAGGCCTGCCAAGAGTCTTTTGAGAAGACCAAGAGACTGTTGACAGAGGCCCCGGTATTAGTATCCCCAGATTTCTCAGCCAGATTCATCCTGTACGTGGACGCCAGCGACGTTGGGATAGGGGCCATGTTGGCTCAAGAGAGAAGTGAGATACATAGGCCAGTAGCTTTCTACTCTATGAAGTTTGTGAAATACCAGCGGGCCTATAGTAAAGTTGAGAAGGAGGCATTGGCGCTAGTTATGGCCCTGAAGCACTTCGATGTTTATGTAGGAGGAGGGGCGAGACCTGTTCTTGTGTTCACAGATCATAACCCTCTAACCTTTTTGTACAAAATGAGGAACTCCAACCAACGTCTGACGAGGTGGGCGTTGCTACTGCAGGAATACCGGCTGGACATCAAGCACATCAGGGGGAAGGACAACGTGGTTGCGGATGCCCTGTCCCGTATACACTAATCAGACATGACTCTTATTTTAAGGGGAGGGGTATGTGACGGTGTTCCCCCCCTTATATTTCTCCCACGCCTGCTGTAAGAGTCATGTCCACATTACCCGAGCTTTCTCTATGTCGCAGGCATCAATTTGATATATGTGGGAGAGTGGAGTGTTCTCGAGGTATCGAGAAATTTGTAAAAGAAGAGTATTTTGGGCTGTGGTATAGGCCCTTTAGGAAGCCAATATGGCGCTGGCTACTCTGTTTTGCCGCCAAAACTGTGTGACGTCAGTGGCACCAGATTGGTCACCGACAGCGATGTGGCACAGGGAGCCAATGAAAACCTCCCATGGCGAATATGATGTCACGAAGGAAGGGGGGTCCGGTCAGAGCGCCACAGCAGCGCCATCAGTCTGACACGACACATCAAGGTGAACGGATGTGTGAATGTTGATCCTGTCAATCTGACAGTAATACGCCACTCCCGTGGATCTTACGCGTCACCCGTAGTCTGCAAGTACGCCAGAGGTCTTCCTTCATTCCATGTGTGGACCGAAGTGGGAATTGACGGAATATTGAGCATCAAGTGCTCCAGGGTCGGGTGCTGTGCAGGTGAAGTCTAGGCAGTATCGTCTGGGACGTCTGATAGCTTCACAGTGACGACGTAGCGGCTGGGCCAATCCACTGGAAAGCCGTGAAAGAAGACACTAATTGGGAATCTGAACGACTGCAGCCGAGACGTAGGCAGGCAGCCGTAGTTGGGAGGAGAAGTTGACGGCCGGGAGACCGACTCCAACCCTACAAGACGTGGAGGAGGGGCACGTACCCATGGGGGACAGACCACGGAGACGACGCGTTTATGGTGGGACGTTGATTGAGTTCCTGGAGGACACGACAGGGTGTGTGTGGGGGCGTTCCCTACACGAGGCAGGAGCCTGGACCAGGAGCTACAACTCAACTCTCACCAGAGGATAGGTGGAAGTAGGTGATTCTAGTTTCCCTCCCAATTCCCCTTTAGTCAGATATATTAATGAGCCAGAGTATTTTGTATGTCGTGAGCAAGGCTCACCCATGTCACAGTAAGGCACCAGTGTGCAGAGTGGGACTACATAGAGTACCCACGGTATTTATTATTATTATGTGTGCAGGCACCCAGAGTAATTGATGAATTTACTGTGTTGATAATGTCTTTCATGAGACTTGAATATGATCAATTAGTGAGAGAGTATATATGTATAAATATACCAGTATTTGGTGTTAGGCTAAGTGCCCAGTAACTATATTATTATCATTATTGATATCTATGATTTATATATATATATATATATATATGTCGATGCTTGTGTATTGAATAACCATTCATGTGTGCAGTGATTAATTGAATATTCGCCCACGAAAGGAATTACTGAGAACTCCAGTGATATATACCTGCATACGTTATCATTAAATGAAGGGCAGTGTGTTATACCATGATAGTGAATTATTGTGTCCATTAATATAGAAATGTTTAATTGAGCTCAAGATCAGTGCAGCGAAGTATTTACGTGCTATTGTCGCGAATATTGTGTGTTTGAACATTTAGTGATCCTTGAGAATTTAAAGAAACAGACGCCTCACGCCAGGCAAACAAATAAACGAACATTCGCGCGGTGGGGGTCGCCCAGCTGATTTTGACATTGACGTGAAGAGGAGCATTGCCAGCTTGGTGAGTTCGTGATTATTGGTGAGAACGCTCGACTTCCGCATGAAACAGCTGTTTGCTTATTGATATAATCTTGTGATGTCTTGAGTTTTATGTAAAATACAAAATACCTTGGTGTTTATATCATCCCCTCCATATTTCTTGTGGCTATATAATACATGAAAGGAAATAGAGTGATAGAAATAAATACCTGCCTGATATCAGACATATTGAGTGTGCTCTTGCCACTGTTACCACAATTCAACGAAACCACTGACGTGTTACTGGACACAGGAAACACCAGTTGGCGACCTTGTGGTTAGTAGTAGAGCCTAGTGTCGGGGCGGGCACACAGCTATAGAGAGTACGAGCTGTGTTCCCACTCATTCTCGATCAGAGGCCGGTTGGGATTGACTGGGATACTCTCCTGGCGTACAGTGGCGCCGCGAGGATAGAATGAAGACCCGCAGGGCTACGGTGAGTGACCTTGGGTATACTGTTACTCGCCCCTCTAATGTGGTGAACCCCGACATTGGCGACCTCGCCAGGATAACGATCAAGATAAAGGTTGCAGTTGTGGTACTTTGGTAGCAGTCTTTCAAGTAGACATATATTATTAAATATGACCGAAAAAGTAAGATTAATAATTCTAACACGAATTTTCTCGATCTTTCGTACGTTTCTTTTCACTGTTGGTGGTAATTAAAAAATCAATTCTCCAAAATTCATTTTTATTTCTAGTCTGACGCGACACTTGAGCGAGTTTTGTAAAACTTATTACATTTTCAAAGACTTTAGCTTACACATACACAACTGAATAGAACTTACACATATATAGGAGCAACGCAACTGGTATGTACAGGGACGCCTTAATTCCTGACAGTATGGGTTCGAGTCACTTCTGGGGTGTGAGTTTTCAGTTGTATATAGTCCTGGGGACCATTCAGGCTTGTTTGCATTTGTGTTCCTCACGTGTGCCCCAAAGAATGAGGTGATTTGATAAAATGCTATGCCCAAGATTACCATCCGAGTGCCGGCGGGGAAGTGGTTCAAATAGCTTCGGCTATCACTTCCTTTTGTCCGGTCATAATGGTCAAGCGGATTAAGGCGTTCCTGTACATACCAGTTGCATTACTCCTGGCAGTATGGGTTTGAGTCACTTCTGGGGTGTGAGTTTTCAGTTGTATATAGTCCTGGGGACCATTCAAGCTTGTTTGCATTTGTGTTCCTCACGTGTGCCCCAAAGAATGAGGCGATTTTATAAAATGCTATGCCCAAGATTACCATCCGAGTGCCGGCGGGGAAGTGGTTCAAATAGCTTCGGCTATCACTTCCTTTTGTCCGGTCGTGATGGTCAAGCGGATTAAGGCGTCCCTATACATACCAGTTGCGTTGCTCCTGGCAGTATGGGTTCGAGTCACTTCTGGGGTGTGAGTTTTCAGTTATATATATATATATATATATATATATATATATATATATATATATATATATATATATATATATATATATATATATATATATATATATATATATATATATATATATATATTTATATAAATGTCGTACCTAGTAGCCAGAACGCACTTCTATGCCTACTATGCAAGGCCCGATTTCCCTAATAAGCCAAGTTTTCATGATATAATTGTTTTTCGACTACCTAACCTAACCTAACCTAACTTTTTCGGCTACCTAACCTAACCTAACCTATAAAGGTAGGTTAGGTAGGGTTGGTTAGGTTCGGTCATATATCTACGTTAATTTTAACTCCAATAAAAAAAAATTGACCTCATACGTAATGAAATGGGTAGCTTTATCACTTCATAAAAAAAAAATAGAGAAAATATATTAATTCAGGAAAATTTGGCTTATTAGGCAAATCGGGCGTTGCATAGTAGGCCGAAAAGTGCGTTTTGGCTACTAGGTACGACATATATATATATATATATATATATATATATGTCGTACCTAGTAGCCAGAACTCACTTTTTGGCCTACTATTCAAGGCCCGATTTGCCTAATAAGCCAAGTTTTCCTGAATTAATATATTTTTTCTAATTTTTTTCTTATGAAATGATAAAGCTACCCATTTCATTATGTATGAGGTCAATTTTTTTTATTGGAGTTAAAATTAACGTAGATATATGACCGAACCTAACCAACCCTACCTAACCTAACCTAACCTATCTTTATAGGTTAGGTTTGGTTAGGTAGCAGAAAAAGTTAGGTTAGCTTAGGTTAGGTAGGTTAGGTAGTCGAAAAACAATTAATTCATGAAAACTTGGCTTATTAGGCAAATCGGGCCTTGAATAGTAGGCCAAAAAGTGAGTTCTGGCTACTAGGTACGACATATATATATATATATATATATATATGTCGTACCTAGTAGCCAGAACGCACTTCTCAGCCTACTATGCATGGCCCGATTTGCCTAATAAGCCAAGTTTTCTTGAAGTAATATATTTTCTCTAATTTTTTTCTTATGAAATGATAAAGCTACCCATTTCATTCTATATGAGGTCAATTTTTTTTATTGGAGTTAAAATTAACGTAGATATATGACCGAACCTAACCAACCCTACCTAACCTAACCTAACCTATCTTTATAGGTTAGGTTAAGTTAGGTAGCCGAAAAAGTTAGGTTAGGTAAGGTTAGGTAGGTTAGGTAGTCGAAAAACAAATAATTCATGAAAACTTGGCTTATTAGGCAAATCGGGCCTTGTATAGTAGGCTGAGAAGTGCGTTCTGGCTACTAGGTACGACATATATATATATATATATATATATATATATATATATATATATATATATATATATATATATATATATATATATATATATATATATATATATATATATATATATATATATATATGTCGTACCTAGTAGCCAGAACGCACTTCTATGCCTACTATGCAAGGCCCGATTTGCCTAATAAGCCAAGTTTTCATGAATTAGTTGTTTTTCGACTACCTAACCTACCTAACCTAACCTAACATAACGTTTTCGGCTACCTAACCTAACCTAACCTATAAAGATAGGTTAGGTTAGGTTAGGTAGGGTTGGTTAGGTTCGGTCATATATCTACGTTAATTTTAACTCCAACAAAAACAAATTGACCTAATACGTAATGAGATGGTTTTTAGCTTTATCATTTCATAAGAAAAAAATTAGAGAAAATATATTAATTCAGGAAAACTTGGCTTATTAGGCAAATCAGGCCCTGAATAGTAGGCTGAGAAGTGCGTTCTGGCTACTAGGTACGACATATATATATATATATATATATATATATATATATATATGTCATACCTAGTAGCCAGAACGCACTTTTCAGCCTACTATGCAAGGCCCGATTTGCCTAATAAGCCAAGTTTTCATGAATTAATATATTATCTTTAATTTTTTTCTTATGAAATGATAAAGCTACCCATTTCATTATGTATGAGGTCAATTTTTTTTTATTGGAGTTAAAATTAACGTAGATATATGACCGAACCTAACCAACCGTACCTAACCTAACCTATCTTTATAGGTTAGGTTAGGTTAGGTAGCCAAAAAAGTTACACATCAAGAAGTCAACACCAGCAATCAACAGCCAATTATTGCACAACTATATTCTACCCACCTCAGGACTCCGCTCCAATATAGAAGCATCAAGAAATATGGACCAATAGGCTTTCTACAAACACTTCTATTCAATACCCATTGTTTCTGTTCTGTCTTGTGTTGATACTTTTAATACCCTATTAATATCCCCTCTTGTTCTGTCTTGTGTTAATGCCACATCACCCCTCCCACCTCACTCAAATGTAGATATAAAATCAGAGATACGTAAGTTCTAATCAGTTGTGTATTTGTGAAGTCTTTGAAAATGTAATAAGTTTTACAAAACGCGCCCGTGTCGCGTCAGACTAGAAATAAAAATGAAT
>NC_091153.1:27787909-27945409 GCF_040958095.1 Procambarus clarkii
ATGCCCAAGATAACTATCCGAGTGCCGGCGGTGGGGTGGTTCAAATAGCCTCGGCTATCACCTCATTATGTCCGGTCGTGATGGTCAAGTGGATTAAGGCGTCTTGTACATACCAGATGCGTTGCTTCTGGGAGTATGGGTTCGAGTCACTTCTGGGGTGTGAGTTTTCAGTTGCATATGTCCTGGGGACCATTCAGGCTTGTTCGCATTTGTGTTCCTCACGTGTTGCCCCAAAGAATGAGGTGATTTGGTAAAATGCTATGCCCAAGATAACTATCCGAGTGCCGGCGGTGGGGTGGTTCAAATAGCCTCGGCTATCACCTCATTATGTCCGGTCGTGATGGTCAAGTGGATTAAGGCGTCTTGTACATACCAGATGCGTTGCTTCTGGGAGTATGGGTTCGAGTCACTTCTGGGGTGTGAGTTTTCAGTTGCATATGTCCTGGGGACCATTCAGGCTTGTTCGCATTTGTGTTCCTCACGTGTTGCCCCAAAGAATGAGGTGATTTGGTAAAATGCTATGCCCAAGATAACTATCCGAGTGCCGGCGGTGGGGTGGTTCAAATAGCCTCGGCTATCACCTCTTTATGTCCGGTCGTGATGGTCAAGTGGATTAAGGCGTCTTGTACATACCAGATGCGTTGCTTCTGGGAGTATGGGTTCGAGTCACTTCTGGGGTGTGAGTTTTCAGTTGCATATGTCCTGGGGACCATTCAGGCTTGTTCGCATTTGTGTTCCTCACGTGTTGCCCCAAAGAATGAGGTGATTTGGTAAAATGCTATGCCCAAGATAACTATCCGAGTGCCGGCGGTGGGGTGGTTCAAATAGCCTCGGCTATCACCTCATTATGTCCGGTCGTGATGGTCAAGTGGATTAAGGCGTCTTGTACATACCAGATGCGTTGCTTCTGGGAGTATGGGTTCGAGTCACTTCTGGGGTGTGAGTTTTCAGTTGCATATGTCCTGGGGACCATTCAGGCTTGTTCGCATTTGTGTTCCTCACGTGTTGCCCCAAAGAATGAGGTGATTTGGTAAAATGCTATGCCCAAGATAACTATCCGAGTGCCGGCGGTGGGGTGGTTCAAATAGCCTCGGCTATCACCTCATTATGTCCGGTCGTGATGGTCAAGTGGATTAAGGCGTCTTGTACATACCAGATGCGTTGCTTCTGGGAGTATGGGTTCGAGTCACTTCTGGGGTGTGAGTTTTCAGTTGCATATGTCCTGGGGACCATTCAGGCTTGTTCGCATTTGTGTTCCTCACGTGTTGCCCCAAAGAATGAGGTGATTTGGTAAAATGCTATGCCCAAGATAACTATCCGAGTGCCGGCGGTGGGGTGGTTCAAATAGCCTCGGCTATCACCTCATTATGTCCGGTCGTGATGGTCAAGTGGATTAAGGCGTCTTGTACATACCAGATGCGTTGCTTCTGGGAGTATGGGTTCGAGTCACTTCTGGGGTGTGAGTTTTCAGTTGCATATGTCCTGGGGACCATTCAGGCTTGTTCGCATATATATATATATATATATATATATATATATATATTAGTATATTTTGGTAGCAGTCTTTCCTGTAGACATATAAGTCAACACCAGCAATCAACAGCCAATTATTGCACAACTATATTCTACCCACCTCAAGACTCCGCTCCAATATAGAAGCATCAAGACATATGGACCAATAGGCTTTCTACAAACACTTCTATTCAATACCCATTGTTTCTGTTCTGTCTTGTGTTGATACTTTTAATACCCTATTAATATCCCCTCTTGTTCTGTCTTGTGTTAATGCCACATCACCCCTCCCACCTCACTCAAATGTAGATATAAAATCAGAGATACGTAAGTTCTAATCAGTTGTGTATTTGTGAAGTCTTTGAAAATGTAATAAGTTTTACGAAACGCGCCCGTGTCGCGTCAGACTAGAAATAAAAATGAATTTTGGAGAAGTGATTTTTGATTTACCTCCAACAGTGAAGCGTAATGTACGAAAGATTGAGAAAATTCGTGTTAGAATTATTAATCTTACTTTTTCGGTCATATTTAATAATATATATATATATATATATATATATATATATATATATATATATATATATATATATATATATATATATATATATATATATATATATATATATATATATATATAACATATATCATATATATATATATATACATATATCATATATATATATCAAACAAGTCACAGAGGTCCTGTCCAGCGAGCTTAACATCTGGTTCTTGGATGATGGTACCATAGCTGGTTCCCAAGACTCCCTCCCGGAGGACATCAGAAAAATCCAGGAGCAAGGTGCAGTTTTAGGCCTCACCCTGAACCCTTCTAAATGTGAAATAATATGTTGCAACCAGGGCATCGTAGAGAGAATAGAGGGTCTTCTGCCAAATATCCATAAAACTAAACCTGAAGACAGCACACTCCTAGGAGCTCCCCTGGGGTTGAAAGCCATCGATGAGGTCCTTGATAAGAAAATCGCCGACCTTAACAGGATGGATGGGAGGATTGAGGATATTGATGCTCATGATGCACTCTACCTCATCACCAGATCTCTGTCCCTCCCCAGGTTAACCTACTTTCTGAGGTGTTCACCATCTTACAGTAGCCAAAAACTAAGTGAGTATGACCGGTTACTGAAATCAATGCTAGAAAAAGCCCTTAACCTCTCTCTCGATGACCTACAGTGGAAACAAGCCTCTCTTCCCGTAAGACTTGGGGGCCTCGGAGTTCGAACAGCAACGCAAATCGCTGTTCCAGCCTTCCTGTCCTCCTTATCAGCATCCGACGACCTTGTGAAGGAAATTCTACCTGCCCACTTACATCAGCTGGCAGGTGTACATGATCCCAATTTTACACGCTGTGCCACAGAGTGGGCCTCTCGTGCAGGCCAATCACCTCAACCACCATCCCCAAAAGCCCACAAGCAATCCAGCTGGGATGGTCCCATTGTAGACCAAGTTGCTGCAGAGTGCCTGGGTGCTGCAACAACACAACACGACATTGCTCGCCTCACAGCAGTAGCAGCACCACATGCAGGGGATTTCCTGTTAGCAACCCCAATGTCGGCAACTGGTACGCGTCTCACACCACACGCCCTCCGAATTGCTGTGGCCCTCCGCCTTGCTGCCCCAATCCACACCAGATATAGGTGTATTTGCGGCGAGGTGGTGGCTGACAGGTACGGCCACCATGGCCTACTCTGCCAAAGCACAGGGGGATGGCACTCGAGGCACAGCGAAGTTAACGACATCATCAAGAGGAGCCTCACCACAGCTGGATGCCCAGCTGAAAGAGAGCCCCGTTACCTAACGCCCCGTAACTCTGATGCTCTTATTGGTCGCCCGGATGGTATCACAGTGAACCCCTGGAAGAATGGCAAGCAGTTGGTATGGGACTACATGTGCGTATCAACCCTGGCTAACACCTACATTAACCTCAGTGTTGCACAACCAGGTGGCGCTGCCACCCACAGGGAAGCAGCCAAATCCCGTAAGTATAGAGAACTGGATCACCACTACAATTTTGTCCCCATTGCTTCTGAGACACTCGGCGCCTGGGGTAAAAGTGCTACCAGTTTTTTGAAGGAACTGGGTTCTAGGCTCATTGAAACAACAAGGGACCCGAGAGCTGCAAGCTTTCTTTTCCAGCGCCTCAGTGTGGCGATACAGAGGGGAAATGTGCATGCATATATGGTTCTTGCCCGCCATCTGAGGAGCTGGAGGAACTCGACAACCTATGATAACCATCTTTGTAACCTATATGTAACTCCTTTTTTGTAACAAAGTTCAAATAAAGTAAATATATATGTGTACATACAAAAGAATGGGGGTGGTAGGAGAAGATAATATTAGTGTTCAGTGAGAAACCACAAGGTCTCCTCTGAATACTTTTTATTTTCTTCTCCGAGGCTATGGGTCCCCACATTGGCACCAGAGGTGGTACCCTCACAAACTTATATATATGTATATATATATATATATATATATATATATATATATATATATATATATATATATATATATATATATATATATATATATATATATATATATATATATATATATCTTTATATATATATAAAGATATATATATATTAAATATATATATATATAAAATAAAATATAAATATATATAAAAATATATATATATATTTATATATCAATATATATATATATATATATATATATATATATATATATATATATATATATATATATATATGTATATATATATATATATATATATATATATATATATATATATATATATATATATATATATATATACATATATTTATATATATATATATATATATATATATATATATATATATATATATATATATATATATATATATATATATATATATATATATATATATTTATATATGCAATTGACGATCACAAAACACTGATCATTTTATGCGGAAAATCCACAGAGAAATATGAAATGAGGTGAACGTTTCGGCTTGTTAAAGCCTTTGTCAACACCAGACTGACTAAGGAGAAGGGAGAAGGGGGAGGATATATAGGCTGACACCTGACCAACCCATCCCTAGGGAAAGAATTAACCAAAAACAAGTATAGCTTACCTTAGAATGGTCAAAGAGGATTAAGCGGTCAGAGAATAAGGATGAAAGATTAAAGAAAAGCCTCATGAACACACAATATATGAATATAAAATTATAATGAGATATTGTAAGCCTCTCTATCAGAGTTTTTTCTTAAACTGTTGTGCAATATTATAACATAAAAATGGATCAAGTTTGTACATTCCAGTACTAACATTAAGAAGATATGGACACTGACTGATTAGAGCAGACTCAATTAAATTCCGTTTCACGAAATCCCCACAATTGGTAATGCTTTTTGCCCCATTCAGGTTAATATTGTGATCACGTAAACTCGTATGTAGATACAATGCATTAGACGTTTGGGCAGTTCTAATACTATAAGCATGTTGTGACAACCGCAATTGTAAGGACTTTCCTGTTTGTCCAAGGTACACAGAATCAATCATTGCAGGGAATCGAATACACACAACCTGCTGTGTCAAGGGAGTTTTTTATTAAATTGGATTTGATCGTACTATTAGTGAACATCAAATATTAAGTTTCTTAAAAATGAGAGACAATTTTTCAAGTCCACTCGCATAAGGTACCACCAATGAGTTAATAATTTTTGGTTTCGCCTTAGGGACGTGATTATAAAACGTACGCTTGGCTTGTTCAAACGAGAAATCCAAAAACCTCTTAGGATATTGCAAACTCTTCCCAATTTCATATATTTTAGCAATCTCTTCATAAAAAAACTCAGGGCTGCATACCCTCAAAGCTCGTAGAAACATTCCTGAAAATACTGCCTGTTTAACTTTACTATGATGATTCGAATAAAAATGAACATACGACCCCACGTTGGTATGTTTCCTATACACAATAAATTTGAACTTTCTAGTGACTCTATGAATCATAATGTCCAAAAAACGGAAGAGTACCATTCTCCTCAGTCTCACAAGTGAATTTTATTGAAGGTACCAAAGAATTGAGTTCATTAAGTAAAACTATCTGGTCTTTGTTGCACGGCCAAAAGCACAAAATATCATCAACATACCTAAACCAAACTACATTAGCCGGGATAATCCTGGATAAGATTTTTGTTTCAAAGAATTCCATATACAAATTGCTTAAAACTGGGGAAAGGGGATTGCCCATCGCCATACCAAATGTTTGTTTGAAAAATTTTCCATTAAAACTAAAATAATTGTCTTTTATACACAATTTGATAAGTTCCAATTCTTTATTGGTCTGCAAGCTCAAATTATATTTAGGCAGTTCCTCACGTAGAAATTCTAACAGATCATCAACAGGAACTTTAGTGAATAAAGAGGTCACATCGAAACTTATTAGTTTAAAATCAAAATTTAAATTCAGTGTGGATAGCTTATTAACTAAGTCCACATTTTTTGTCAAGTGTGAGTTGGAAATAGTACCAACTATAGGGGACAAAACTTTAACTATCCACTTAGAGAGTTTATAAGCCGCCGAACCAACTGAACTAATAATCGGCCTTGCTGGATTATATGGCTTATGAGTTTTTATAAGACCATACATGTAAGGAAGAGAAGGGGATCGACTTGTTAGCCTAGATATCAACTCTTTATCGCCTTTACACATTGTTTTAAGAGTTTTGTTAAAATGTGCAATCACTTTTTCAGTAGGATCTCTATTAATCCATTCCATTCTAAACTAAGCTATATCTGTTTTTGGTTAATTCTTTCCCTAGGGATGGGTTGGTCAGGTGTCGGCCTATATATCCTCCCCCTTCTCCCTTCTCCTTAGTCAGTCTGGTGTTGACAGGCTTTAACAAGCCGAAACGTTCACCTCATTTCATATTTCTCTGTGGATTTTCCGCATAAAATGATCAGTCTTTCTTGTAAACATATGTTGTTGAATGTGACTGAAAAAGTAAGATTAATAATTCTAACACGAATTTTCTAAATATTTCTTATGTTTTTCTTCACTGTCGGTGGTAATAAAAATATAAATTCTCCAAAATTCATTTTTTAATTGTCTGACGCCTGAACGCGTTTTGTAATGCTTATTACATTTTTTACGGAGTTACCTGATGCCAGATGTCTGCAGAAGCTAAAGGAGGCATTTGAGAGGAATTCTGTGTTGAGCTTCACTTATGAGATGGAGAATAGTGGGAAACTGCCCGTTCTGGATGTAACAGACACCGAAAAAAGCGGAGGCTTTCCCACTGCAGTCTACGCTAAGGAAACCAACATAGGAATGTGCCTCAATGCCAAGGGTGACTGTCTAGACAGGTACAGGAAGAGTGTTGTTAAAGCTTACATCGACCGTGCTCTCAGCCACATCTCAGACTGGAAGCAAGTCGATGAAGAACTCTGTAGGGTAAGGCAGGTCCTAGTTAACAACGGCTTCTCTAAAGGTTTCGTTGAAAACATCATAAAATAGAAAGGTGAAATGCCATGCAACCTCTGAGGAGTCAACCAACACAACACTTGTACCCTCTATTAGACTATTTTACAAGAACATCTTTTCGACGGCTAAGCCATGGAGTGTTAAACCTTTTATTTGTAACTTGTTTCGTTAGCATTGGACAGTGGGAGTTATTAAGGTTCAGAGTTTTCTGAAGAAATGTTTGCACTGCCAGGTTGATGTTCACTATGTCACCTAATTCAGCCTCCCAGTTGTTGTTAGCAGCAGCAGGAATAAAGTTGCTTATAGAAGTTTCATTGTGTAGCCTAAAGCCTATTTTCCTTGTATCTAGAGGTGGTTTATTAATGTTGGGTAGGAGAAATGAGGGGTAATGGTCTTTGGTTCTATCAATGAATATCCCAGAAGTGGAGAGGCTATGTTAGTCTAGATGTGGTTAAGAGCAGAGGCAGTACTATCAGTGATTCTAGTAGGTCTAGTGATTAAGGGTATGAGGAAGCAGGAATTCATACAGTTAAGGAAACTAGCAGCAGGAGGGTTTTCTAACTCGCAGAGCTCAATATTAAAGTCCTTTACGATAATTAGATGGCTTTTGTTCAGTCTGTTATCTAGTATTAGATTTTTAAGGTTAGAGTTGAATTCGGACACATCGGTGTTAGTAATTCTATAAACTGCTCCCACCGTTAGGACAGACTCAGCACCCTTGACTCTGAAATTGGCAAAGATATACTCCCCACAGTAGTCTCTAGTTCTAATTACTTCTAAGCATGTCAGTTCTTGGTGGTAGTAAAGAGCAGTACCACTATATCTCTGAATTAGTCGACAGTTGTGAATTGTTGAGTAGTTTGACATGTTAAAAGAGGATACTATTCAACTCTTTATTAACCACGTTTCAGTAAGTATAATTAAAGAGAATTTGTTGTCAACAGTTTCAATCAAGGCACTAACATCATCAAAGTGTTTGCTAAGAGATCTTACATTCAAGTTAAATACAGAGATATTGTGATTAAGTGTTAATACATTGTTTACATCATTTGCTGTAAAATATCTGCAATTTTGATCATGATAGTCATGATTGTCATAGATACCGGATACGTGGTTTAGTTCTGGGTCTATACTTGTTTGCATAAGAAGGCTGGTTGTAAGAAAACAAGGCAAAAAAGGCAATAAACAAATTTTGATATAAAACGGGGGAAAAATATAAATATATACAAGACTATACAAGACAAACACGAAATGAACAAAAAAAAATGAGGTAAATTGCTTACAAGTACTCCGGCACACTGTAAGTAATAATTTGCAATTTGAGACACAGGCAAAGCCAGCGGTACAATGGAGTATGGCGAGGCTAGGCAACCTAGGTAATAATGAAAGCAAAGAAAAAAAGTTGAATAATAATCATAGGCAAATTTAATCTAATAATAATTAACTATTAATAGTTTAGTTATGATCCTATAATTAATAAGAACTAAAGAAAATATTAATGCACTCAATTAATTAAGTCCAATAAATGATTAAATTAAAATTTAATTTGAAAAACAGTGTAACAAAGAGATTTTGGTTACCTAGCCCGCACTAGGTGACAAGGGGGGTAATTATATGGACTCATTGAGAGGGATAATAAGGTGAGACAAACCACATTGGGAGATGAAAGTGTTGAGGTTATCCTCATTATCAATTGTAAACATTTTACCTTCAAAAGTCTTTTTCACTTTTATCATGCCATCTCTAACGAAGCACTGATGAATGTGCTTCGGTGGAGTAGTTTTTTTTATCTAGTCAAGCACTCGTTGATGAAAATCCCATTTCGTTGGGATATAGCTGTCCGGACAAGATTAGATTTTATGGACTGGTTAGCTAGCTTGAGGCGATTTTTTCTCTGGTTTTGTCCTGATGGATTCTTTTTGTCTACTCTGTAGGCAGCAATAATGTCTGTTTTATTTAGACTGTAATGCAATTCGTCTTTTATGAGAGCATGAACTATATCAATACAGTTTTCACCTTCACGTTCCACAGGAATATCTTGGGACGACACAACAATAGAGTCGAGCTGCTTTTGCTGATCTTGTTCATCCTGGGAGATAGAATGTTGGGCGGATAATGTACTGTTACATGCAGTCATTTTGTTGAGAGCTTCCTCTTGTTTTTTATGGCTTCATCAATTTTCAGACGCATGTTTTCCTCGCAGAGATCATTCACGTCATGCTGGAGTTGATCTTGGATAGCCTTATAGTTTCTAATATCCTCACGGAGAAAGGTTATTTCTTGCTGTTATTGATAAAGGTTTGCTCGGTTCGCTTGATTCTCAGTTTGAAGGCTCTGGATAATCGTAATTTGAGCCTCAAGGACAAGGCACAACTTTTTGAACCACTGATCCTCAGCCCAGTTCGGGAAATCCATTGATGGACAAGATGCACGCTTGAATTTCGTGAAGTGGGATGTAAGCATGGAAATAGGAGAGGATGTAGATGACACAGCTCCCTGACTCAGTGATGGGGTAGAGGGGAGAACAACACCGCTGCTGTGGACCCCAGAGCTTCCAGAGGGCGAAACACAATGGCTCTCAGTGTTGTTTGGGATGGATGCCATGTTAAGGAGTTGTGCATTAATTGGCTGCTGATTGCTAGTGTTGACTTTTTGATGTGTAGTGCCACGCTGATGTCGAGTCTCCTGCTATCGCTGAATTTATCGATGATTTCTGTGTTGCTTGTTAACATTTCTCTGGTGATGGTCTGGTTGTGAGAAGAAATTATATGTTCCTTGATGGATCCCTGTTGCTTGTGCATAGTTAATAGCCTAGAAAGAGACGTTGTTATCTTGCCTATATACTGAGTTCCTTGGGGCTTACAGTCCCCCAAGCGAGCAAGCATGTGAAGGCATCGACGAAGTTGGTTTCCTTCAGGGCGTTCTGTTTTATGTCTGGGGAGTTTTTCATGAGTAGATTGGCTGTTTTTTTGTTTTTGTAGTATATTGTCAATTGTATGACAATTGATAATTTACTGTGGAGAGTAACGTGATACATGTAGTATTATCTGTCCGTGGGACAGGTAATTAATCTCAAAGGTAATTATGGTAATTAACCCTCTTTAAAATAAATCTTGACATAGACTTGAGAGTAACTGCTGAGCAGGTGGCAGCTTGGTTAACTTAACTCGTTGTGGTTTAATTGTTGTCTGTTTGTCAGTAATTAGTAACTACTCACTGAAGGCTTGATGGGTCAAGTGTGATGCAATTAACGGTGTGGGAAATTTTTACCCATTATATCTATATTATTATCTAAGAAATGTATTATTTCTATACCATAACTAAATCATAACAAAATCCTATCAGAATCACTACAGATTCATTATACATCTGTTTTCCAAACCATATTGGAAACTGACCCAACTATGGAATGGTTAACCCATGTATCGCTTTTTCAAAATGGTCACCCATGTTGGAATAGACGAACGCCAAAAGAATTTTGTTGAAAACATCTTGATAACTTATTAAACCAAAATTATTTATTAGTCAGAAGAAAGACGGAAACGCGATGTATATGTAAAACCTCTACCAGACAAATATTTTAAGTAAAACCGAAGATATTTGTAGTTGTATAGAAGTGGCAGTTTTCATCGCTCGCCGAGCTCGAAACCCACAGTATTCATCTCAAAACAATGCTTATTTCACGCAGATTCCTTAATAAACGTCACAAGAAAGATAGAAATATAAGCTTCATTACCTTACTATGGGCATATTTAAATTTAAAGGGAAGATACGTGCACTTTTACAATAGCAGAGCTCCGACCCCGGACAGATCGATCGACTGAGCAACTCTCTCTCAGAACAATGTTTAATTCACGTGAATTCATTAATAAACATATATGTTTTATATGCCTCAAGAAAGATAGGAATGTAAGGCTCATTTTAAACACTTTACCCTAGAAATAATTAAAGTTCTAATGAAGATTCATGTGTTTCAGTAATCGCCGAGCTCCGACCCCCGCATAGACTGATCGACAGAGCAACTCTCTATCAGAACAATGTTTATTTTACGTAGATTCGTTAATAAACACAAATGTTTTATGTGTCTTAAGAAAGATAGAAATATAAGCTTTATTTTAAATATATTACAGTAGATATTTAAAGTTAAAATTAAGATATACATGTTTTTATTGTGGTGTTCAGTAGCTTGTCGGTCATGGAGTGCAGACGCCTACGCACTTGCCAATATATTGTATAATTAACAAAGATACGCTAATAAAGCCTAAAATCTTATATTCCTTCAGAAAAAAACATTATTATGAGTGCACCAAAGAAAATATATCATGTTGGAGGACAAAGATATATCAATTTTAAATAAAGTTTCGACTCTCGCCCGGGGCGAGCGATATGGGGCGACTCTCGCCCCATCTATTGGAGATTATTTCCGCCTAAAGACCAAAAGCTACTCAAACCCTCCTAGCATTACGTAAGTAATGAAGTAATATGGTATATTTACTCACTATAATGTTGGTGCTGAATGCAGAACATGATAAAACACATATTTACTCCAAAATAATATAATTTCATTATGAAATAAGTAAATAAGTGGCATCAAAGGAAGTTGACGGTCCAAGAGTCAATGCTGTGGAGCAACATATCCAAGATATATCGTTGTCTGGAAATTATTTGTTGGCATATCAACCTTCTGTACACTTCTTATCCAGTCATCGCACTTCTCTGCTCAAATTATCACAAATTTAAATTATGATGCTAACAAGTAGAATACGTATTTTAATTAAAATCTAACATAACTAGCCAGAAAATATTTATTATAAAATACATGTCTGGAAGTTAAATCGACTTCATAGGACAATAGTTTTGTAATATATACTTGTTATTCGTTGACATGCGTTCGCTACTTAATCTACCATGTACTGTACTTATGTAAAATCTCCCTTTGTGTGTAAGACAAACATATCAAATGTGACACTAGATCTCCACATATGTCAGTTGCTTAATTTAGAAACTGTACTTGTGGTCGATATCGAACACATTTATGATGTGACGACTTACACTGAATTTTGTAACTCAATTTTGTAACTAGCTCATTAAGATTGTAACTTGCTTAGCTAAATGAATTGTGGGGTTCAGTCCCTGAGCCCATTATGTGCCTATGTAACCCTTTCCACTACCGCTCACAAGATCGGTATGGGGTGCATAATTAATGAACTAAACTAAACTGTCTCTTCGCTCATCTCACCGAACCCTACATGCTCTGTGATATATTGTTTAATTAACTGAGATTCACAAAAAAGCTTATAATTGTATGTGTTATCTAAAAGGCAGAGTTTAGTTCAGTTCATTTATTATGCACCCTATACCCATCCTGTGGGCGGTAGTGGAGAGTGTTACAGATGCACATAATGGGCTCAGGGACTGAGCCCCACAATTTATATAGCTAAGCAAGTTATAATCTTCATGAGCTAGTTACAAAAGTCAATGCACATCGTCACATCAACAATTGGCTCGAGACCGACCACAAGTACAGTTTATAATTTTAGCAACTGACATATATGGGGGGGCTAGTGTCACAATTGATATGTTTATCCTACACATAACCACTTCTCCATCCAATGGGCAGCGGTGGATAGGTTACAATCAAGTCGTTTTTGCATTTTATTCACAGAGATTAGATCTTATTAGGTGAGGAAAGATATTCATATTTTAAAAAAAGTTTCTTGGCTGACGCTCTCCATTGATAGAAAATACAATCTTTTGAAAATCAATGTTAGTTTGATCTAGATATTGTAATAAACGAAAGTTTTTATGTCATCAGAAAGGTAGAAATATAGGCTACATTTAAAATCTTTTGACATAAATATAACTGAAGTGAAAGCGAAGATATATGCATTTTGATAGTTCCTTGATGGCTAGCTCTGAGAGTGTGAAGCCCTGCACACGAGCCAATAAATTTTATAATTAGTTTCCATATATTTTAATTAACTTTAAAAATCTATATGTCAGAAGAAAGGAAGGTGCAGCCGTTAATGTGACAATATTTCAAAAAATATATCTGTTAAGTTAAATAAAAAATACCACCCTATCGCTGGTGTCCGGACACATGAAAACTACCTAGGTATCTGTGTCCAGCCAGGCGGGGTATCACAGGCTGCACAGTACTGATAAATGCACAGAGATGCGTTGATAAACATTAATGGTGGTTATATTTTATTAAAACTACAGATATAAACTTTGTTTTCAAACGTTGAATATAACAATATTTCAAGTATAAGAACCAAGATATATTTATGATTTAACGATTTCCTATAAAGTTTCAATGATACCATAATTGCACTCTATGATCATCATATGACGCAGGATCGATGTCTAGGTGAATTATTGCTGACACAGTCAGATTATATATGTCAGCCACAAGGAGGTAATTATCAAAAGAAGGTTCCAAACCGTGGAATATCATCCACAACTACAGCTCTTAAGTATAAAACTTATATATTATGCATATGTGGGAATACTGTTGAATGAGGTAGTTGATGAGATAGTGAAGAGAGCCACGGAAAAACACTTGTTGATGTTGTATATCAGATAACCTTGAAACAAATAAAAACAAAAATCAAGATGATCCAAGAGGGTGAAGAAATGGTATGAAAATGGCAATGGTGGACAGTAGTAACACACTTAAGAATTATTCAATAATTAATACAAACTCGTCCTTCACCTGAGGTAGAGAAAAGTATACTTGGAAGGATTCAATTTACATGAGATTAAGATTAGGATACAAATATATCTGTTTATGTAAGTGAAAAAGATATGGAGTGTAAATTATGTAGTATGCTGCATGCCCACACCTTACATCATTATGTATTAGAGTGTCAACTTATTGATAACTATAGAAATGTGGAAATAAGTAGTGTACCACATCAAATTGTTTGTATGTGTGATAATGGTATGAATACAGAATACTTAGGATCTACAAGAATTTTGCCCCAAGAGTGTAATACTTATATGCTGTGACTATTATATTAACTGCAATGTTAATTGGGATTTTTGTACTATTATGTGTCTATTTGTATTCACTGAATTTGTGCACCCCTTGAGGGACTTGAAGTAGAGGGGGGTAGAAATAACCTAAGCTACTCTATCCCTTTGAGATGTATTTCTTTCTTGTCTCAATATACTTACTTGAACTTGAATTATATATCATGAGAAATTCAGGAACATAGAATACATTTTAAAATTTTTGTCATTAAAGTATATAGTTTGAACCACTTACTCATCCTTTGAGTCTTAGTTTACTGTGCACCCTATAGTCATCACGTCACCCAAGGAATCCATATAATTACCCAAAGCTAATTACCCCCGAGAACCAGGCCTCCTCCGGTTTGTTTTTTGGTCCACCAGTCTGTTTGACGCAGCTGTCATTTACACACATTACATTTATATGTGGATAACTAATCAATCATTGACTTTAACATTAGTAGCCCAACGTCTATAAGGATGATGAATTGATTTATGAGCGCCTGGCACTCAAAACTAACTAGCCTAATTTACTACTTTTTTTATATATTTAATTTTATTTATATATACAAGAGTTTATACATTCTTGTAAAGCCACTACCACGCATAGAGTTTCGGGCATGTAGTACCCACGACTGCATTTAGAACAACGGTACCCATTCACTGTTGGGTGATCAGAGCTAGGCTAATTACTGGAAATGTGCAGGACAAACATATCAATTATGACATCAGCTCTCCACATATGTCAGTTGCTTAATATAGAAACTGTACATGTGGTCGATCTCGAGTCCAATAACTAAGAGAATCCTTAGGTTCAAATGCCAAGAGCTTAATACAAAAATTCATGTTGTTGATCCATTTTTATTTGAATTGTTCTGCCGGAAAGTAAGTAAGTAATTATCAAAAGAAGGCACCAAACCGGGAAGGCTATGTAGCACCATCAAATACGCAAAATAATCAGAGGGCGCTAAATATCACCAAGGATGCCAATACGAGAACAAAAACGCATAAGGCGAACGATATCAAAAGTATCCGTGTCACCAAGAATTCTATCGAGGGACAGGTGACCGCGAGGGGCGGTCGGAAAGCAAGACACACGCTCGTCCTGGAAGTCAGGACATTCAAGAAGGACATGCACGACCGTAAGAGGGACAATGCAACTAGGACAATAAGGAGCAGGGCGGCGCTCCATCAAGTGACCATGGGTTAAGCGAGTATGGCCAATACGCAACCTCGCCAGAGCTGTTTCCCACCGCCGGTTACGGTGGAAGGAGGACGGCCACGAGGAAACACAACATTTAAGAGTACGTAGCTTGTTACCAGTAACAGACAACCAAGAAGTCTGCCAACGGGTAAGAACTGAGGAATGGATAACTGGGTAAAAGTCGGAATACGGAATGCCTTTACGAGAGATGGGACAAGAGCGGACAGCTTCCTTAGCGGCAGCATCCGCACGCTCATTTAAAGACACACCAATATGGCTGGGAACCCAACAAAACTCAACCGACTTAAATTTACTGTGAACGAGAAACAGCCAATGCTGGATCTCGACAACTACTGGATGAACCGGATTAAAGGACCCGAGAGCCATGAGGGCACTACGAGAGTCAACAACAACCACAAAGGAGGACTGACAACGAGAAAGCAGGAGACGAAGAGCATAGAGAATAGCATAAAGTTCTGCTGTAAAGATGCTAGTCTCCGGAGGCAAGCGACACATATAAGTGCGATCAGGAAAAACAACAGAGTAGCCAACACCGTCCGCTGACTTAGACCCATCGGTGAAGACAGAAACGGAGCGGGAGTGAGAAGAAAAGTGCTCGAGGAAAAGGCGTTTTAGAACCGTAGGAGGGGTAAAAGCTTTAGTGATACGGGTCAAGGAAGTACAAAACCGCGGAAGAGGGACCCTCCACGGGGGCAAAGAAGGAACAACACGAGGAGAAACATCAGAAATATGAACGGAGAGAGAATCCTGTAGGCGAGATAACCGGACAGAAAGAGGGAGGTGGTGAAGAGGAACAGGAACCGCAGGAGGGGTAAAAGTTAAAGCACGACAGAGGCGAGAGGAAGGATGTTGCAAGGACCGCGCAAGATAGCGAAGACAGTAGCGATCACGGCGGTCCTGGAGAGACAGGAAGCCAGTGTCAACATACAAGCTAAGGATGGGAGTCGAACGAAAGGCACCAGAACTGAGGCGCAACCCAGTATGGTGCAAAGCATCAAGACGGCGAAGAGTAGAAGGAGAAGCAGACGAGTAAGCAGGGCAACCATAATCGAGCTTAGACAGGACGAGAGAGGAATGTAAAGCAAGGAGAGTGCGCCTATCTGCCCCCCAAGAAGTATGGGACAAGACCCGAAGGAGGGTAAGGGCCTTAGAGCACTCAACACGGAGGTAAGAGATATGGGGAGACCAAGACAAACGAGTGTCAAGGAATAACCCCAAAAGCTTCGCGGAATCTTTGTATTCAAGGGGATGACCATAAAGCGACAAAGAGGGACGAAGAACAACCCGTTTCCGCGTAAAAGTCATGGCACAAGTCTTAGAAGTAGAGAACTTGAAGCCATGACCTGTGGCCCAAGACGACACGGCATCAATTGCAAGTTGAAGCCGGCGTTGAAGGAGAGGCGAATCATCACCCTGACAACAAAGGGTAAGATCATCGACATAGAGAGCGGAGAAGACACCAGAAGGAAGAGAGGAAAGAAGACCATTGAGGGCAACAAGAAAAAGAGTAGTGCTCAGAACACTACCCTGGGGCACACCTTCGTATTGCTGAAAAGAGGGAGAGAGAGCGGTACCAAGGCGCACCCGAAAGGAACGACGAGAGAGGAAGCTGCGGAGAAAGAGAGGGAGATGACCACGAAGGCCAAAAGAATGAAGTTGAGAGAGGATATGATAACGCCAAGTGGTGTCGTAAGCCTTTTCTAGGTCAAAAAGGACGGCAACAACGGAGGTCTTCGCAGCAAAAGCAGTACGAATATAGACCTCCAAGTTCACCAGGACATCTGTCGTGCTGCGGCACTTGCGGAAACCAAATTGAGAAGGGGAGAGGAGGTGATGGTGTTCCAGGAACCACATCAGACGAACGTTAACCATACGTTCAAAGAGTTTGCAGACACAACTTGTGAGAGCAATAGGGCGAAAGTCCTTAGGGGAAGTACCCAGAGACCCCGGTTTGCGAACAGGGAGGACAACGGCATCGAGCCAGTCCTCAGGGACTGACGACGACTCCCAGATCCGATTATACAGACTCAGTAAATACTGAGACGTGCCCGGAGGGAGATGGCGAAGCATCTCATAATGAATACCATCGGAGCCCGCCGCCGTAGAACCGCAGAGGGCCAGGGCAGAACGAAGTTCAGAGAGAGAGAAGGGATCATTATAGGGAAGCTGAAGATGAGTGCAGAAATCTAAAGGACGAGACTCAAGGACAGGTTTACGAAGAAGGAAAGATTGGGGAAGATGAAGACCAGAGCTAACAGAAGAAAAATGGGAACCCAGTTCGGAAGCGACCTGCAACGGGTCCGCCACAAGAGTATCATGGAGGTGAAGGACCGGTGAAACATCGGGAACGAACTTACCCGCTATCTTGCGGATACGCTTCCAGATCTGGGCCAGAGGGGTCTCGGACGTAATTGATGAGACATAAGATGCCCAACATTCACGTTTAGCCGTAAGGATGGCCCTACGGGCCACCGCACTCGCTTTCCGAAAGAAAAGAAAAGAATCGGTCGTCTGCCTACGGCGGTGCCTCTTCCAGGCTGCACGCTTACAGCGGACAGCCCGAGCACAGTCCGCATTCCACCAGGGAACGCACTTCCGTGGACCCCGAGAGGAAGAGCGAGGAATAGAGCGGAGGGCAGCGTTGAAGACAGTGTCATGAAAAAGGAGGAGAGCGCGAGAGAGAGGCAGAAGGGAGAGGTCAGAGAGAGCAGCACTGAGGGTAAATAGGGTCCAGTCCGCCTTAGCAAACTGCCACCTAGGGAAAGAGAGGGAAGGGCGAAAAGAGAAAAAGGAAACAAGGATGGGGAAATGATCACTTCCATGGAGGTCATCAAGAACCTGCCACGTGAAATCTAAGTAAAGAGAAGAAGAGCAGAGAGAAAGATCAAGACAAGAAAGGGTGCGAGTCCGAGAGTCCAAATGAGTGGGCTCACCAGAATTCAGAAGAGACAGGGAAGAAGAGAGGAGAAACGGCTCAAGGAGGCGACCCCGGGTATTCGTCAGAACGTCACCCCAAAGAGAATGACGACAATTGAAGTCACCCAGCAGGAGCACAGGCTCCGGCAAGGAGTCCAGGAGGTGTTTCAAATCAGGAAGAGAGAGCTGGACACTCGGGGGGAGATAAATGGAACAAACTGTGTACCATTTCCCCACAAAGATACGAGCAGCAGAACAATGGAGAGGCGAAGGAAAAAGTAAAGGAACAAAGGGAACATCAGCCCGAATCAAAAGAGCAGAAGAATTAGAAGCCCCAGCAATGGCTGGGGGGGGGGAGAGAAAGGAATAGCCACGAAAACGACCAGGACGAGCACCAAGCATTGGCTCCTGGAGATAGACACAAAGGGGCGAAAACCGCGAAATCAGAAGTTGGAGTTCGAGGAAATTGGCGTAATAACCTCGAACGTTCCATTGAAGAATGGACAACGACGAGAAGAGAAAGGACAAAAACAGAGAACAAGGAAGAAACAAAGGCGAAAGACCAACAGAGCACGTTAAAGAATATCAGGGTCGGGATCAGGGTCAGCAAATTCTGGGTTAGGGGGCATGGGTAAACTGAGCAAAGACGGAGGGAAGGAAACGGGAGAACAGAGCAGAGGTGGGCGGGCAGGGTCTGGAGGAGGAGGAGGAAGAGGAGGAGACAACGGAGAGGAGCCGTCAAGGACAGCAGCAGGAGGAGGGGGAGTAGAAAGAGGGGAGCACACCCCAGCAAGAGCAGCAACCGAAAGGGAAGCAGGGGCCAAAGAAACCTCCATAGCAGGAACAGGGGGCGCAAGCACTGAAACGGGAGGGGAAGGAGCAACAGAGCCAGGAGGAGGAGCTGAGGAAGAAAGCGAAGCCTTCTTACCCGCCGGGGAAGAGGAAGGAGAGGAGCCAGCCTTACGCTTCTGACTTAAAGAGACCGGTGTCCCAGCAACTACGTACCGGGCAACGGATTCCAGTGTCTCAACAGGAGAAGCCGAACGAGAGCACACACGACGGCCGTTAGGAGAGCGATGGACATCCGCCCGCACCGACAGGCGGTGGGGAGAGCCAATAGATGGAGGAAGAGGATGGGAAGGAGGATCGGAGGGGGACGAGGAAGAAGACACAGAAGACACGACAGACCGGGTAGAAGGAAGGGGAACCCCAGACAGAGGACCAGGAGGAGGATTCTTCGGGAGAGAACCCAAAGGAACAGAGGAGGGGGCAGTGGGCGCATCAGGGTCCAAGGCCCGGAAACGGGTGTGAGTCTGAGGAAGGCGGGAAGGACGAGGAGAGGAAGAGCGCAACACGCGAGCATAAGAGATATTAGCATAAGGCGGGAGCCGGCGAACCTGGCGCCTCGCCTCAGGAAAAGATAAACGCTCCCGGTGCTTCAGGTTGAGGACGGCTGCCTCAAGCTTGTAATGGACACACGCACGGGAGAAGGTAGGATGGGCCTCACCGCAGTTGAGGCAACGAGCCTGGGGAGAAGTGCACTCCGACTTAGAGTGACCTTCGCCACCACACAAAGGACAGAGAGAGACAGTCCCGGAGCAGCGGAGGGCACCATGCCCAAACCTCCAGCACTTGTTGCAGAGCCGAGGAGAAGGAATGTACTCCTGGACAGAGCACCTGGCACCAGCAAGAATGACAGAGGGTGGAAGGGTCCTACCATCAAAGGTAATCTTCACAACCCGGAGGGGTTGACGGCGACTACCACGAGGGGGACGAGTAAACGTGTCCACCTGGAGAATAGAATGGCCCTGGGCATCGAGGATATGGCGAATATCGTCGTGGCAGTCGCGCAGGTCCCGAACACCGGTTGCAACATGGGGCGGGAGCAAAATAGTGCCAACACTGGCATTCAATTGAGCGTTCTTCGAGACCCGAACGGGGGTCTCGCCAAGGCAGGATAAGGCAGCCAAGCGGGAAGCAGCATCCTGAGAAGGAGCAGCAACGACACGTGTACCGAGACGAGTGGGGTTGAAAGTAATGGAGGCATCCACGGAATCAATGAGATGTCGATGAAGGGAGAAATCGTCAGGAGGCGCAGAATCAAGAGGGAGGAGATCAAAATATTTGGCCCACGAAGCGGGACCAAACAAGGCTTGATAGGTAGCAGAACTGGAAGGAATCGAGCGAGGGCGGCCGTGATGAGAACGGCGGTGAGAACCCCCAGAGAGAGAGGGGTTAAAAGGCGCAGTAGTTACAACTAGAGAAGGAGCCGCGCCAGGGGACGAGGTAGTCACCACTGGGGGCTTGGGGCTCGACCCAACCACAGAGGAGGGAGGGGAGCCAGGGGAAGGAGTCAGAGAGGCCAAAGGAGGAGCAAGGTCGGGGCCCAATGCAGCGGAGGCTACAGAGCCCGGTCTTCCAATACGGACCGACTCGGGGGCTTGGTCGCCCACCCCACGAGCCTGAAAAGGTAATCCAGAAGCAGCCGAAACAGGGGTTATCATCTTGACGAAATTAAGAATTCACTCACGAATGAGCCCCCACACCCACCATGGAGCCACAATTAGAGGCAGGACACCCAACAAGAAGCTATCGCCGATCTTGTCGGGGCCTCCTAGGGGTGCGTCGTGAGTATACGCCCCACAAACGCCACCTTAAGAAACCGACAGTCCGTCGAGATCGTGTTCAGTGACGAAGTGGGGATTGACAATAAACGGGTCCCCTCGCTCTCGACGTCGGGTACTGCAGTTCTACGGGTGCATGAGTATGCCTCCTCAAGCACCCGGGCGTCAAAATAGAAGAAGGCCATGGAAGAACCAGAACGAGCAAAAGGTCGGCAGGAAACGGCAAGCAGATAGGAGAAGAGGGGGGAGAAAAACGAAACAGAAGGAAAAGGAAAAGGTGCCCAGCAGAATTGGAGAGGGTGGCAGCAGGAGCACAAGGCTAGAAAAGGACAGAGGACTGTCCTAAGGAGCATCACACTCCAGCAGCCGCCCACGAAGCCCCCACACGGCGACAACGAGCTGAGCGGGGAGGGGGTTTCTGCCGGAAAGATATTTAGAGAAGTTTTAAAGTGATTATGTATGTGCTGTTAATTGTTAAGGATTGTGCTAGGCTAATGTTAAGGATTGGCACCTGGTCAATCCTCCCAGGCAGATACAAGCGAGTGCTTTACCACTATGCTACGAAGACTTTTTTTTTTTAACCCAAGCTGGCAACAGGACTCGAGAGAGGGAGACCGTCCAGATGTGCTGCTTCTGAACAGCACATACATAATCACTTTAAAACTTCTCTAAATATTTTTCCGGCAGAACAATTCAAATAAAAATGGTTCAACAACTTGAATTTTTGTATTAAGTTCTTGGCATTTGAACCTAAGGATTCTCTCAGCCATTGGACTCGAGATCGACCACAAGTACAGTTTCTAAATTGAGCAACTGACATATGTGGAGAGCTGGTGTCATAATTGATATGTTTGTCCTGCACATTTTCACAGTAGCTTGTTTGGGTTCATCTAATTATCTAAGATATCATTGAAGAGAACCTCCTAGGCACTATACTGTATATGCTTGTAAGATGTATAATAATCCTGAGAAATCGTGTAAATTATGTTGCACAAGTGTTTCCAGCAATCACTTGATACAAGCAAGTGATTGCTTATGACAGTTAAGTAACATAGTTCATTCTCGTGCGCGTGCTTGAAGAGAAAATGTTATCCACCACCCCATTGTAAATATTTGTGGCTTTCAGACCATACGACCACGGCTTACCCTCGCCGCGGTCGAGGGGTAAGAATACCAGATGTATACCCAGTATTACAAGTAAACATTAGCCATAACATTACGGAAAGTTCCTTGACCTATACATAGACAAGCATAGTGGGGTGCTGAACTTCAGCACCCACATACAACACATATGGGAGGTGCTGAGAGAGAGAGGGAGTGTGTAAATACATTTTATGAAATTCACTGAGGGCCTGATTAAGTCCTTTTGAGTACTTTAATCATTAGGACGTCCAATGATGAAGGCAAAGTTAGGCTTTCTCAGACAATAAATACATTCATGCATCACGTGTTCTAATATTCAGATGGTATATTACAACATTCAGCATATCTCATAATGACCTAGTAGTACTTGGTGCACAAGTACTTTTTACAACAGAATTGCAAACATAATTAAACACAACTGTATTATACAGTGTTATATATTTATTTCAGTTTGAAACATTTTTAACATTAAAGAATACATCCTTAATTGGTTGAAATTGGTTTTAACATTCGAAATCTAATTTGTTGATGTTAAATAAAATAAGGTTAAAATTTGTTAAGATACATACTTTAAAAACTATTTCTATTTGAAATTTAAATAACATAAAAAGAGTACAGAATATAACAAATACCGACTTTACAAAAGACCTGACACTTCCAGCACTTAATTATGATATTGTAACAAATTGAAAGTAATAACATTATTTGATTCAGCAAAGCATTTGGTAAGGTTATAATAATAATAATAATAATAATAATAATAATAATAATAATAATAATAATAATGTATTAATTATGTATTTTAAATTATAATTTACAACTTGCTAACGCACAAGAACCAAATCCACGAATCATCATTACATTCTGTAACACCTACAAATTATCCATGGTGCCAAATATTGCACCGGTCACAGCATACCATCAGCTTCAAATCATCTGACTTTCTGCAAATGCAGTACACTTCGATCGAGCATGACCGGATGATTGGTTTTCTTCTCAGTGTCTGAGCTGCAGAGAATGAGTTGAGACACTTTCCTTTAAAGTTCTCTTGAAGATGTTGTCTCCTATTCTGCACATCATATACAAGGTTCACCGGATCTACACCACTTGCAAGTGATGCAGCAAACGCCACAGCATTTACCCCACTCATACTTGAGTCTCTGTGTCTGATGACATTCATTATATTGCATATCAGCTTATCATGGCAATTAGCAAGAGCATACAAGATAACTGCAGTAGATTTGGATGGTAATTTATGCCTAGTGTCGTTTATGTTAATTTGTCCAGTTTCTCCAATGTTGGAAACGGTGACCCAGTGACAACCATCAACTTGAAATATTTGAATAAATTCATCTAATGCAGCTGGCCAGGAGAGGTCACGCTGCAACACTGGGTCATGAAGGCCTTCTACGCTTGGCATAGTTTGTTTGATGAGGTCACATGCAGCCTTTATATGAAGGTCAGAGAGCTGTTCATTTGTTCCACTGTTCAATATCTCGTCATCTGTTAAATTATTTAACATTGTCGAATGTGAAGCACTGCTATCAATTTCCTTATTATTGCATTGGTGTGAGGAGTGGCAGTGATTGGTGCAGTTTATTCATCACCAGCGACCTCTACCACATCATCACCAGCGACCTCTACCACATCACCACCAGCCACCTCTAGCACATCACCACCAGCCACCTCTAGCACATCACCACCAGCGACCTCTAGCACATCACCACCAGCCACCTCTAGCACATCACCACCAGCGACCTCTAGCACATCATCACCAGCGACCTCTAGCACATCACCACCAGCCACCTCTAGCATATCACCACCAGAGACCTCTAGCACATCACCACCAGCGACCTCTAGCACATCACCACCAGCCACCTCTACCACATCACCACCAGCCACCTCTAGCACAACATCACCAGCGACCTCTAGCACATCACCACCAGGGATCTCTAGCACATCATCACCGGCGACCTCTAGCACATCACCACCAGCCACCTATACCACATCACTACCAGCCACCTCTAGCACAACATCACCAGCGACCTCTAGCACATCATCACCAGCCACCTCTAGCACATCATCACCAGCGACCTCTAGCACATCACCACCAGCCACCTCTAGCACATCACCACCAGCCACCTCTAGCACATCACCACCAGCCACCTCTAGCACATCACCACCAGCCACCTCTAGCAAATCATCACCAGCGACCTCTAGCACATCATCACCAGCCACCTCTAGCACATCATCACCGGCGATCTCTAGCACATCACCACCAGCGACCTCTAGCACATCACCACCAGCCGCCTCTAGCACATCATCACCAGCGACCTCTAGCACATTATCACCAGCGACCTCTAGCACATCATCACCGGCGACCTCTAGCACATCACCACCAGCGACCTCTAGCACATCACCACCAGCCACCTCTAGCACAACATCACCAGCGACCTCTAGCACATTATCACCAGCCACCTCTAGCACATCACCAGCAGCCACCTCTAGCACATCACCACCAGGGATCTCTAGAACATCATCACCAGCGACCTCTAGCACATCACCACCAGGGATCTCTAGAACATCATCACCAGCGACCTCCAACTGAGAGTATGCACCAAATATCTGTGTGATCAACATTTTCTGTATCCTCGTCAATAATAACTCCAGTAAGTTCTTCCTCACCCATTACTCAAGTACGTGCGCCTCCTAGAATATTTCCTCTACCATGCATGTGAAATTGACCAGACCACACACACTAGAAGGTGAAGGGACGACGACGTTTCGGTCCGGCCTGGATCATTCTCAAGTGGATTGTGATGCGGAAGATTGATTGATTGATGAAGATTAAGCTACCCAAGAGGTGGCACGGGCATGAATAGCCCGTAAGTGGTGGCCCTTTCGAGCCATTACCAGTATCAAAAGATGATACTGGAGATCTGTGGCGGCGCAACTGCACCCTGCGTGACGGGAGATGTCTCCAGGACCAAATGGTGACCAAATGGTGGTGATGAGGAAGTAGATGCAAGCAATAAATAGGCTAGAGAGAGGTGAGTAGTAAAGTGTAGTAGAGGAGAATCGTGATCGGGATCTCCTTTTCCTGAAAATGCCCGCCGTCTTCTTCAAGAACTTATTCATGCCACCTCCTTGCAAGTTGATGAGGCTTTTCTAGCTGTTCGTCAACATCAACGCTTTCTGTCCTCTTCTCTTCCCAGTGATATATGCAATATCATTTATCCAATTGCATTTGACACTGCTCACGTCACCTTTTCCCACCATTCCTCCACACTACACAACAAACTTCAACGCCTGATCTCCAACAGTCCTTGGGCAAAATATTCTCTCTCTGACTGTGTTACCAACCTTTCGTCCTACTCTCTTTCTAAGCACCAGCAAGAACTTCTTGGCCTTGGTCTTTCTTTTGCTACTTCCCCTGGCCCACGCTTTGGCATTGATCTCATTAGTTCCTTTGACAGGTTTGTCAATTCTAACTCTAGTGCTCTTTCGGACCTGTCCGCCTTTAGAGGGGCCCTTATCCCCGTTCTTGACAGCTTGTTTCTAAAAATCACCACTTTCCTCGTCGCCTCCAGCTTGCCCTTGACTCCCAAAAATCTAACAACTCTATTCTTATCCTTCCTTCCGACAAAGGCAATTCGGTGGTTGTCCTTGACCGAGAGGACTACCTCCGAAAAGCAGATGTTTTGCTCTCTGACTCTCGCACTTATGCTCCTCTGACTTCGAACCCTGTGGATCGCATCAAAACTTCCTTTAACCGCAAACTAAGACAGCTCTCTAGTCTTTGTCCTCCTGACTTTAATCTCATTAAACGTTTCCGTGTCATCTGCCCTTCTCTTCCTTATTTCTATGGTCTGCCTATGACTCATAAACCTGGTGTTCCTCCTCGTCCTATCATTTCTTCACGGGGCTCTGTCAGCTGTCCTCTTGCCTCCTGGCTCGCTAAAACCCTGACGCCATTCCTTGGCATGCCCACCTTCATCACTCTCAGGATTACATAGGAAGACTGCGCCTGCAACCCTCTTGTAAGATGCTTAGTCTTGATGTCGACTCTCTGTTCCCTAATGTTTCCCTCGATGACGTTCTCTCTTTCCTTAGACAGAAGGCGTCTGAGGGCCTTCTTCCTCTCCCGCTTCCCACTGACGTTTTCCTCGAACTCAATTGACTCTGTGTTGACTCTAACTCTTTCTCTTTCAACGTTAATTATTACACTCAAACTTTCGGTGTCGCTATGGGTTCCCCTCTCTCCCCTGTTCTTGCTAATTTCTACATGGAATACTTCGAAACTGTTCTTCTTCCTTCTATTGATACTCGTCCCTCTCTCTGGCTTCGCTATGTTGATGACATTTTTGCTTTATGGCCTCATGACCTTAGTCTTTTCCAGCCTTTCCTCTCCTCTAATAACAGTCTGGCTCCTTCTATCCATTTCAAAGTCGAGTGGGAATCTAATTCCCTCCTTCCCTTTCTTGACGTTCACGTTCACAGCTCTGTGTCCGGGTTCTCTTTCTCTGTCTATGCAAACCCATGCATAGTGACATGTACATTCACTTCTTTTCCTACCATCCTCCTTCTGTTAAGAAAAGTGTTCTCGTCTCTCTCTTCCTCCGCGCTCTACGCTTCAGCGACCCTCAGTTTCTTGATTCTGAAATTGTCTTTATCTATAAATCATTATCTCGCCTTGGTTACCCTTTGCATTTCATGAACTGTGCCTACTCTCAAGCAAAATGCAATTTCTTTCTTCCTAAACCTGCTTCCAACACTAGTAGCACTGTACTAGGCCTTCCCTTCATATCTGAACTCAAAACTTTTACCAATACCTTTCGTCCTCTTGACATAAAGCTCGCCTTTCAACAAACTAACACACTTCGTAGCAATCAAGTTCACACAGCTCCTCCTGCTTCTAATGCTGCTGGTGTCTACTCTATTTCCTGTTCGTCTTGTCCTCTCCAATACTTGGGCGAAACTGGCCGTACACTGAATGACAGACTTAAAGAACACAAGAAAAGTGTTAAGTCTGCAGACACTAACAATGCTCTCTTCTGTCATGTGAGGGACTCCAATCATCTTATTGATTGGTCTTCCTCCAAAATAATATTTCCTGTCTTTACTCAACACAGACGCCGTCTTGTTGAATCGGCTCTAATACACAATGTACCCAACATGAACTTGGGTCCTGGCTTTGTTGCTGTTGACTCTTCCCTTTCACAGTATATACCTAAATGCTCTAATCTTTCTAACAAACGTGACCTAACATAGCTTGCCATTCCATTTATCTTTCTTTCTCTTTCCTTTTCTTTCTCTCTTCTCTCTTTTCTGTTCTTTGTTTTCTTTACGTTCCCTTACTATCCTCTTCTTATTCCTATTACTATCTCCTTCTCATTCTGTGGTTATAAAAGGAGCTGCCTCGTATGGGACAATAGGCCCTCTGCAGTTCTTATTCCTACTACTATCTCCTCTACTACACTTTGCTCCTCACCTCTCACTAACCTATTTATTGCCTGCATCTACTTCCTCATCACAATCGACTTGACAATGGTCCAGGGCAGACCGAAACGTCGTCGTCCCTTCACCTTCTAGTGTGTGGTCTGGTCAACTTACTTTAGCCACGTTATTGTGACTCATCGCCTGCACATGCATGTGAAATACTAATTCATACGGTTACCTGTCACCTGTTACCAGTGATTTGTTATACACCATGGACAGTGGCAGGCACAGTGCTTCCAGTCCTTTCTTTAGTATCCATGGCGATATTCCATCCGGGCTGATAAACTTTGTCACAACCAACTCTAGCAAAAGCTTCATTTACATCCCCACTGGTAATCTCAAAATTTTTCTAGTGGTGCCTGGTTAACTATTCCATCTCTTATCTCTGGAACTTCTCCTTGCTTCAATGTGAAGACTTCCTGGAATTTCCTATTGAGTTCCTCGTACACTTTTTTGTCGTTTGTAGTGAATCTATCTGCCCCTAACCTCAGTTTCATTACCTGTTCCTTCACTGTTGTCTTTCTCCTGATGTGGCTGTGTAGTAATTTAAGTTGAGTCTTAGCCTTGCTTCCTATGTCGTTTTCATATTGCCCTTTTGCCTCTCTTCTTACCCTGACGTATTCATTCCTGGCTCTCTGGTATCCTTCTCTGCCCTCAGATGTCCTGTAATTTCTATAGTTTCTCCTATAGTGTGTGTGTGTACTCACCTAATTGTGCTTGCGGGAGTTGAGCTCTGGCTCTTTGGTCCCGCCTCTCAACCGTCAATCAACAAGTGTACAGGTTCCTGAGCCTATTAGGCTCTATCATATCTACACTTGAAACTGTGTATGGAGTCGACCTCCACCACATCACTTCCTAATGCATTCCATTTGTCAACCACTCTGACACTAAAAACGTTTTTTCTAATATCTGTGTGGATACTTTGGGCTCTCAGTTTCCACCTGTGTCCCCTAGTGCGTGTGCCCCTTGTGTTAAATAGCCTGTCTTTATCTACCCTATCAATTACCTTGAAAATCTTGAATGTGGTGATCATGTCCCCCCTAACTCTTCTGTCTTCCAGCGAAGTGAGGTTTAATTCCCGTAGTCTCTCCTCGTAGCTCATACCTCTCAGCTCGGGTACTAGTCTGGTGGCAAACCTATGAACCTTTTCCAGTTTAGTCTTATCCTTCACTAGATATGGACTCCATGCTGGGGCTGCATACTCCAGGATTGGCCTGACGTATGTGGTATACAAAGTTCTGGATGATTCTTTACACAAGTTTCTGAATGCCGTTCGTATGTTGGCCTGCCTGGCATATGCCGCTGATGTTATTCTCTTGATATGTGCTGCAGGAGACAGGTCTGGCGTGACATCAACCCCCAAGTCTTTTTCTTTCTCTGACCACTGAAGAATTTCCTCTCCCAGATGATACCTTGTATCTGGCCTCCTGCTCCCTACACCTATCTTCATTACATTACAATTTGTTGGGTTAAACTCTAACAACTATTTGTTTGACCATTCCTCCAGCTTGTCTAGGTCTTCTTGAAGCCTCAAACAGTCCTCTTCTGTTTTAATCCTTCTCATAATTTTGGCATCGTCCGCAAACATTGAGAGAAATGAATCGATACCCTCCGGGAGATCATTTACATATATCAGAAACAAGATAGGACCGAGTACAGAGCCCTGTGGGACTCCACTGGTGACTTCACGCCAATCGGAGGTCTCACCCCTCACCGTAACTCTCTGCTTCCTATTGCTTAGGCACTCCCTTATCCACTGAAGCACCTTACCAGCTACACCTGCTTGCCTCTCCAGCTTATGTACCAGCCTCTTATGCGGTACTGTGTCAAAGGCTTTCCGAGAATCCAAGAAAATGCAGTCCGCCCAGCCCTATCTTTTTTGCTTAATCATCCCTGAACTATATGTTTAATCCATCTCTAATCCTGTGCATGGAGGACAGAAGTAATTAATTATCTAAAGTAAGTAAGTAATTATAAAAAGAAGGCACCAAACCGGGAAGGCTATGTAGCACCATTATATGTGTGGGATAATCAGAGGGTGCTAAATATCACCAAGGATGCCAATACGAGAACAGAAACGCGTCAGGCAAACGATATCAAAAGTATCAGAGTCACCAAGAACACTATCAAGAGACAAGTGACCAAGGGGGACGGTTGGAAAACAAGACACACGCTCAACCCCGGAAGTCAGGACATTCAACAAGGATATGCATGATCGTAAAAGGGACAATGCAATTTGGACAATAAGGAGCAGGGCGGTGCTCCATCAAGTGACCATGAGTTAAGCAAGTATGGCCAATACGCAACCTCGCCAGAGCCGTTTCCCATCACCGGTTATGGTGGTAGGAGGACGGCCACGAGGACACACAACTCTTACAAGTACGCAGTTTGTTACTAGTAACAGACGACAAACAAGCCTGCCAACGGGTAAAGATGGAGGAATGGATAACCAGGTAAAATTCGGAATAAGGAATACCTTTACGAGAGATGGGACATGAGTGGACAGCATCCCTGGCGGCAGCATCCGCACGCTCATTTAAAGAGAGACCAATATGGCTGGGAACCCAACAAGACTCAACTGACCTAAATTTACTGTGAACAAGAATCAGCCAATGCTGGATCTCAACAGCAACTGGATGAACCGGATTAAAGGACCCAAGAGCCATGAGGGCACTACGAGAGTCAACATTAATGACAGAGGAAGAGTGACAACGAGAATGCAGGAGACGAAGAGCATAGAGAATAACATAAAGTTCCACTGTGAAGATGCTAGTCTCCAGAGGTAAGCGACACATATAAGTGCAATCAGGAAAAACAACAGAGTAGCCAACACAATCCGCAGACTTAGACCCATCGGTGAAGACGGAAACGGAGCAGGAGGGAGACGTAAAAAGCTCAAGAAAAAGGCATTTTTTAGAACCCAAGTTGGGGTAAAAGCTTTAGTGATGCGGTTAAGGATGTACAAAATCTGCGGAAGGGGGACTTTCCATGGGGGGCAACGGAGGAACAACACGAGGAGAAATATTAGAAATACGAACTGAAAGAGAAACCTGTAAGTGAGATAACTGGACAGAAAGAGGAAGGTGGTGAAGAGAAACAGGAACCGCAGGAGGGGTAAAAGTTAAAGCACGACAGAGGCGAGAGGAAGGATGTTGCAAGGACCACGCAAGATAGCGAAGACAGTAACGATCACGACAGTCCTGGAGATATAGGAAGCCAGTGTCAATATACAAGCTGAGGACCGAAGTAGAACGAAAGGCACCAGAACTGAAGCGCAACTAAGTATGGTACAAAGCATGAAGACGGCGAAGAGTAGAAGGAGAAACAGACAAGTAAGCAGGGTAACTATAATCGAGCTTAGACAGGACGAGAGAGGAATGTAAAGCGAGTAGAGTGCGCCTATTTGCTCCCCAAGAAGTATGGGACTATACCCGATGGAGGGTAAGGGCCTTAGAGCATTCAACACGGATGTAAGAATTATGGGGCGACTAAGACTAACGAGTGTTAAAAATCAACCCCAAAAGCTTTGTGGAATCCATGTACACAATGGGGTGACCATAAAGCGATAAAGAAGGACGAAGAACGAGACGCTTCTGAGTAAAAGTCATAGCCCAAGTCTTAGATGTAGAGAACCTGAAGTCATAATCGGTTGCCCAAGACAACACGGCATCAATCGCAAGTTGAAGCCGGATTTGAAGGACAGGCGAATCATCACACTGACAGCAAAGGATAAGATCGTCGACATAAAGAACAGAGAAGACGCCTGAAGGAAGAGAGGAAAGAAGGCCATTGAGGGCAACCAGAAAAATGAGTAGTGCTCTGAACAGTACCCTGGGACACACCTTCGTATTGCTGAAAAGAGGCAGAGAGAGCGGTACCAAGCCTCACCCAAAAGGAATGACGAGAGAGGAAGCTGCGGAGGTAGAGAGGGAGATGACCACGAATGCCAAAAGAAAGAAGCTGGGATACAATATGATATCGCCAAGTGGTGTCGTAAGTGTTTTCCAAGTCAAAAAGGACAGCAACAACGGAGGTCCTCGCAGCAAAAGCAGTACGAATATAGACCTCCAAGTTCACCAGGACATCTGTTGTGCTGCGGCACTTGCGGAAGCCAAATTTAGAAGGGGAGAGGTGGTGACGCTGTTCTAAGAACCACATCAGACGAACGTTAACCACACGTTCAAAGAGTTTCCAGACACAACTTGTAAGGGCAGTAGGGCGAAAGTCCTTAGGGGATGTTCTCAAAGACCCTGGACTGCACACAGGGAGGACAATGGCATCGAGAAAGTTCTCAGGGACTGACGACGACTGCCAGATCCGATTATACAGACTCGGTAAATACTGAGACGTGCATGGAGGGAGATAGCAAAACATCTTATAATGAATGTCATCGGAGCCTACCGCCGTAGAATCACAGAGTGCCTGGGCAGACTGAAGTTCAGAGAGAGAGAGGAGATTGTTATAGGGAAGGCGAAGATGTGTAGAGAAATCCAAAAGACAAGATTCAAGGAAAGATTTAAGAAGAAGGAAAGATTGGGGAAGATGAAAACCGGAGCAAACAGAAGAATGTTGGGAACCCAGTTCAGTAGCGACCTGCAACGGGTCCGCCACAAGAGTACCACGGAGATGAAGGACCGGTGAGACATCAGGAACGAACTTACCCGCTATGTTGTGGATACGCTTCCAGATCTGCGGCAGAGGAGTTTCGGACGTAATGGTGGAGACATAAGATGCTCAACATTCACGTTTAGCCGTACGGATGGCCCTACGGGCCACCGCACTCGTCTTCCGAAATGAAAGAAAAGAATTGGCCGTCAGCCGGCGGCGCTGTCTCTTCCAGGCCGCATGCTTACAGCGGACAGTCCGAGCACAGTCTGTATTCCAGCAGTAAAGACGAGCAAAGAGAAAGATCAAGACCGGAAAGGATGCGAGTCCGAGAGCCCAAATGCGTGAGCTCACCAGAATTCAGAAGAAACAGGGAAGAATAATGGATGAACGGCTCAAGAGACAGGAGACGGTAAAATTATAGCTAGGGGGACTGACACTGAAAAATACTATTTTATAACCACTGAAGCTCACCTCAATTCTCCTGAATGACTGTGGGATAGCTGCTGAATAACCAGAATTCAAATTATAACCTCATTTAACTACCAATGTGTACTTTAGCTCTGCCTTTGCTTCCAAAAGGTTTAACTTAAACAAAAAAATTGGTCTTCTTTATTATTGTCTCTTTTTTTTTCTTTTTTACTCCCTTGTTCCATAGTACACTGGCTTTGCCTGTGTCCTCTAGTATAAACTTTATCATCCAGTGTACCTGAGTGTATCTCTATTTAATCTACCTCATTTTGTTTTATTGTAACTTTAATATTCAACTATAGTGTACTTATAATATTATGGTAAGTAAGCTATTCGTTTTATAGATTCATAATTGCTTTTTGACTTTTATTGGTCATCCATTGTTATTAATTATTCTAGTTCATTTTTACTTTAAGTTCCCATTAAGTTTACATTACTAAAATTACCATTAAGTTTATATTACTTTAGAATTTTTATTCAACTTTCTCTTTTTAACCCAGGTTGCCTAGCCTCACCACCCTTGCTCCATTGTGTTCTTGGCTTTGCCTGTGCAATTTTGATCATTAGTGCAAATTATTACCATCAGTGTACCTGAAAGTACCTTTAAGCAACCTACCTCATTTTTGAGAAAAGTTATATATATATATATATATATATATATATATATATATATATATTATATATATATATATATAAATATATATATATATATATATACATATGTCGTACCTAGTAGCCAGAACGCACTTCTCAGCCTACTATGCAAGGCTCGATTTGCCTAATAACCCAAGTTTTCCTGAATTAATATATTTTCTCAAATTTTTTTCTTATGAAATGATAAAGCTACCCATTTCATTATGTATGAGGTCAATTTTTTTTTATTGGAGTTAAAATTAACGTAGATATATGACCGAACCTAACCAACCCTACCTAACCTAACCTAACCTATCTTTATAGGTTAGGTTAGGTTAGGTAGCCGAAAAAGTTAGGTTAGGTTAGATTAGGTAGGTTAGGTAGTCGAAAACCAATTAATTAATGAAAACTTGGCTTATTAGGCAAATCGGGCCTTGCATAGTAGGCTGAGAAGTGCGTTCTGGCTACTAGGTACGACATATATATATATATATATATATATATATGTTGTACCTAGTAGCCAGAACGTCGTACTCGGCCTACTATGCAAGGTCCGATTTGCCTAATAAGCCAAGTTTTCAAGAATTAGTATATTTTCTCAAGTTTTTTTCTTATGAAATAATAAAGCTACCCATTTCATTATATATGAGGTAATTTTTTTTTTTATTGGAGTTAAAATTAACGTACATATATGACCGAACTTAACCAACCCTACCTAACCTATCTTTATAGGTTAGGTAGCTGAAAAAGTTAGGTTAGGTTAGGTAGTCGAAAAACAATTAATTCATGAAAACGTGGCTTATTAGGCAAATCGGGCCTTGCATATTAGGCTGAGAAGTGCGTTCTGGCTACTAGGTACGACATATATATATATATATATATATTAGGCTACCTAACCTAACCTAACCTATAAAGATAGGTTAGGTTAGGTTAGGTAGGCTTTGTTAGGTTCGGTCATATATCTACGTTAATTTTAACTCCAATAAAAAAAATTGACCTCATACATAATGAAATGGTTAGCTTTATCATTTCAAAAGAGAAAATATATTAATTCACGTAAATTTGGCTTATTAGGCAAATCGGGCCTTGCATAGTAGGCCGAGAAGTGCGTTCTGGCTACTAGGTACGACATATATATATATATATATATGTCGTACCTAGTAGCCAGAACTCACTTCTCAGCCTACTATGCAAGGCCCGATTTGCCTAATAAGCCAAGTTTTCCTGAATTAATATATTTACTATAATTTTTTTCTTATGAAATGATAAAGCTACCCTTTTCACTATGTATGAGGTCAATTTTTTTTTATTGGAGTTAAAATTAACGTAGATATATGACCGAACCTATCCAACCCTACCTAACCTAACCTAACCTATATATATAGGTAAGGTTAGGTTAGGTAGCCGAAAAAAGCTAGGTTAGGTAGGTTAGGTAGACGAAAAAACATTAATTCATGAAAACTTGGCTTATTAGGCAAATCGGGCCTTGCATAGTAGGCTGAGAAGTGAGTTCTGGCTACTAGGTACGACATTATATATATATATATATATATATATATATATATATATATATATATATATATATATATATATATATATATATATATATATATCCATAGCTAGTTCTTTTATAATTGCCTTTTTTGGCTTTTCTGTTAAACAGCCCTCTTATGCAAACTATTATAGACCCAGGCCTTAACCTCTTATCTAGTATCTATGGCAATCATCACTTTAATGATCAAAATTACAGGTATTATACAGCACAAGATGTAAACAATGTTTTAGAGTGTGATCACAATGTTTCTGTAATTAACTTGGCCCAATGTGGGCCATGGCCCAAGATTCTATACACCAGTTAATTGACAGTTGAGACACGGGACTATAGAGCCAATCCTCAACCCCTGCAAACACAACTAGGTGAGTACAAGTTTTGTTTTGAAATTGAGTAATGAAGAATTAGTTTTGATTACCTGTCACAGTTGTATCTTGAGAAAGTTGGTGTTTCTTCTTCATTTTTTCAAGGACTTATCCTCTTGCTCTACATTCTTGTCTTTTGCTTCACTGATCTTCCTATTTTGATTTTCCTGAATGTGAACTGAAAATAAGGAAAACCTTAATGAAATATATATCCTCATTAAACAAAAATTGTGTTTCTATACAGCTGCAGCTACAGATAACACACAGCCACTCTACTTGAATTATTGCACATGCTACACACACAAACACACACACACAATACTTCAAATCTACAAAAGCGGCAGCAGAGAAGACCCACTCAATTATAGACCTGTATCATTGACAAGTGTAATAGTCAAAATATTGGAAAAATTAACAAAAACTAAATGGGTAGAACACTGGGAGAGAAATTATATAATATCAGACAGAATGGTTTTTGATCTGGAAGATCCGGTGTATCGAATTTAGTCAGTTTCTATGATCGAGCAACAGACATTTTACAGGAAAGAGATGGTTTGGTTGACTGCATCTATCTGGACCTAAAAAAGGCTGTTGATAGCGTTCCACATAAGAGGTTGCTCCGGAAACTACAAAATATTGGAGGGGGTGAAAGGTAAGCTTCTAACATGGATGAAAACTTTTCTGACCGATAGAAAAATGAGGGCAGTAACCAGAGGCAATGTATCAGACTGGAGAAATGTTACAAGTGGAGTACCACAGGGCTCAGATCTTGCACCGGGAGGTTCATTGTCTACATAAACAATCTACCAGATGGAATACAGAATTATATGAACATGTTTGCTGATGATGTTAAGATAATAGGAAGAACAAGAAACTTAGATGATTGGCATGCCCTTCAAGAAGACCTGGACAAAATAAGTGTATGGAGCACCACTTGGCAAACAGAATTTAATGTGAATAAATGTCATGTTATGGAATGTGGAATAGGAGAACATAGACCCCACACAACCTATAAATTATGTGAGAAATCCTTAAAGAATTCTGATAAAGAAAGAGATCTAGGGATGGTTCTAGATAGAAAAGTATCACCTGAGGACCACATAAAGAACGTTGTGCGAGGAGCCTATGCTACATTTTCTAACTTCAGAATTGCTTTTAAATACATGGATGGTAAAATACTGAATAAATTGTTCACGACTTTTGTTAGGCCAAAGTTAGAATATGCAGCGGTTGTGTGGTGCCCATATCTTAAGAAGCACATCAACAAAATGGAAAAGGTGCAAAGACATGCTACTAAGTGGCTCCCAAAACTGAAGGACAAGAACTATGAGGAGAGGTTAAAGGCATTAAATATGCCAAAACTAGAAGACAGAAGAAATATGAAGTGATATGATCACTACGTACAAAATAGTAACTGGAATTGATAAAATTGACAGGGAAGATTTCCTGAGACCTGGAACTTCAAGAACAAGAAGTCATAGATTTAAACTAAGTACTGATGCCGAAGGAAAATAAGAAATTTCACTTTCACAAAAACAGTGGTAGACGGTTGGAACAAGTTAGGTGAGAAGGCGGTGGAGGCCAAGACCATCAGTAGTTTCAAAGCGTTATATGACAGAGTCCTGGGAAGACGGGACACCACAAGCGTAGCTCTCATTCTGTAACTACACTTAGGTAATTACACTCCACACATTCTCTTGTACTACATTAATGAACAAAAACTGTTTTCTTAATGTTAATCTGGATCTGAAATTCTCCCTGGCCATGTAATAGAACCCCAATAAATAAATATATAAAAATATATTTAAACATTCTTTGATAAACAGATGAGACTTTGTTGGGTAAAGAAGGCATGAACTTCAGGTTGGAATTTTTATATATATATTTTCTTTTATTTATATATACATATATATAAATATGCCAAAATATATATAGATGGTCCCTTATATAATATATATGGATGGCCATATATATATATATATGTCGTACCTAGTAGCCAGAACGCACTTCGCAGCCTACTATGCAAGGCCCGATTTGCCTAATAAGCCAAGTTTTCATGAATTAATTGTTTTTCGACCACCTAACCTACCTAACCTAACCTAACTTTTTTGGCTACCTAACCTAATCTAACCTAACCTATAAAGATAGGTTAGGTTAGGTAGGATTGGTTAGGCTCGGTCATATATCTACGTTAATTTTAACTCCAATAAAAAAAATTGACCTCATACATAATGAAATGGGTAGCTTTATCATTTCATAAGAAGAAAATTAGAGAAAATATATTAATTCAGGAAAACTTGGCTTATTAGGCAAATCGGTCCTTGCATAGCAGGCCGAGTACGACGTTTTGGCTACTAGATATATATATATATATATATATATATATATATATATATATATATATATATATATATATATATATATATATATATATATATGTTGTACCTAGTAGCCAGAACGTCGTATTTGGCCTACTATGCAAGGCCCGATTTGCCTAATAAGCCAAGTTTTCCTGAATTTATATAATTTTCAAATTTTTTTCTTATGGAATGCCAAATCTGTCCATTTCATTATGTTTAGGTTAATTTGTTTAAATTTGAGTTAAAACTAACGTAGACATATAACCGAACCTAACCAACCCTACCAAACCTAACCTAACCTATCTTAATATATCCTAAACTAATATAACTAAATGAATAATTTATGTTCTTAATATAACATAAAAATACTTAAAATAAACCAATAGGAAACAATTTATTGAAAATAAAGAAAATCACTCGGCCTATTAGGCAAATCGGGCTTTGCATAGTAGGCCGAGAAGTGCGTTCTGGCTACTAGGTACTACATATACATATATATATATATATATATATATATATATATATATATATATATATATATATATATATATATATATGTATGTATATACTATATATATATATATATATATATATATATATACTATATATATATATATATATATATATATATATATATATTAGTATATACATATATATATATATAATATATATATATATATATATATATAATGTAGTACCTAGTAGCCAGAACGCACTTCTCGGCCTACTATGCAAAGCCCGATTTGCCTAATAGGCCGAGTGATTTTCTTTATTTTCAATAAATTGTTTCCTATTGGTTTATTTTAAGTATTATTTTTAAGTTATATTAAGAACATAAATTATTCATTTAGTTATATTAGTTTAGGATATATTAAGATAGGTTAGGTTAGGTAGGGATGGTTAGGTTCGGTCATATATCTACGTTAATTTTAACTCCAATAAAAAACAATTGACCTCATACATAATGAAATGGGTAGCTTTATCATTTCATAAGAAAAAAATTAGAGAAAATATGTTAATTCAGGAAAACTTTGCTTATTAGGCAAATCGGGCCTTGCATAGTAGGCTGAGAAGTGCGTTCTGGCTACTAGGTACGACATAATATATATATATATATATATATATATATATATATATATATATATATATATATATATATATATATATATATATATATATATATATATATATATATATATATATATGTATATACTATATATATATATAATATATATATATATATATATATATATATATATATATATATATATATATATAATAAAAAATTATCATTACAATGATAGAGTTTTCACAATCCCCATTATATATATATATATATACTATCTGAATATAACTTTTCCACAGTCGTGTTGGGTGTCGTTGGACAGCCCATGACATTTGCTAGCCATTGATGTCATTCTGATCGCTGTATCACGTCTGTGAAGGAAATTACAGGAGGGAGTTGATTTCAGGGAAATTTTGTACAAGTGTAGAGAGGGAGGTATGGGGGGTTAACGGTCGCAGACCACCCCCCCTATCACGTGTCCACCTCGTGTGAGAGGGGGTAGCGTCATGGGGCAGGTGCGCCATTGGCCAGGGCTCCTGGGCCTCAGAAATGCTGAACCGTGATTGGTCAAGACGCTGAGGGGTACAGCATGGTTCCCCAGGCGTAGTCTTGGCGGGAAAAGACATTCTTACCTAGAACGTTGCTGCCAGAGGACGTAATTTCCCGTGCTAGGCCAAGCATCGGGAAATACCGCCTGCAACGTTACTAAAGTCACGCCTATCATCTTGTTATCTTTCCGTGTGCCGTGCGTAAGAATCCGTGTTACGGCCCTCTCGGGACGCAACGGGGTTCTTACTCTGATGTTGTTAGAGGAAGTTATATCCGACCCCAAGCCAGTAGAGGCTTTCAAGGGATGAGATCCGTGACGCAAGTAACTTAAAGGAAGTAGGGAAAGAAAGCTAAGAACTTAATATAATATAATGTTCACCATCACCGTTTAAATATATAGAATAAAAGTACACAAAGGGGAGGGGTATTAACACTTTACAAGGGGATCGTGCACAATCTAGTCTTCTGCTGAAGACTCTTGATTAAGAAGCTAGGTGCTGAGTCCGCGGTGCTTTCTTCGTGGCCTCAAGACGTGTCCTCTGAGAACGCCGAGCCTACCCTGGCCACAGGTCAGCCACAACACAGGTCCACTGGGGGCACCGTCGTGGAGGCCGTCAACCACACGTCCAGCAGGTCTGCTGGCAGGTACTGAGCCACCAAGGCTGGTACGGCCACTCCACGAACGATAAAAGGGGTACGCCCTAGACAGGAGTCTCGTGTGATATCACCAATCACCCTCCTGTCCTCAATACCCCAGTGGATTATCGTCTCCAACCGTCGGTCCCGGGTAAATCCTTTCACTGCCACTCCACTGGCAGGCTTAACACACCACAGTGTTCTTCCGGGGGGACGACGTCACGACAGCTGCAGCAAACTTCACAGTATGGAGACTGGCTGCCTCGGGTAGACTGACTCCACCTTCAACACAGTGGTCCCAGGTCGGCTCTGTAAGCAGACACGTCATCAATAACAGGGACACTAAAACACCACACTTACAGCCTCAGACACAAACACCTGACGTATCCAGTCCATAGATGGCGCTGTCGTCGGAGCACCACCTCACCAGAGGTCAGGAGCGGCGGTGTTGAGCGCTGAACCAGACTGGAAACTGGTCCTCGAGGCCAGTACACGCTGTCCTCACTAGGTGTCGTCGTTCGTTTGGCGGGGGTTTCGGGAGCTGACCCACAGATGGCGTGTTTGTCACTGCTCCAGGCTCGGACGCTGGATCCGGGTTCGTAACAATCCGGTATTCGGAAAGGTGCTTGTACCGAACCGTGTGAACTTGTCATCTAGCCACGTAATTGTGGGACGCCATCTTAGAGCAACTGGACTGAGTGAGGCTGTTAATTATCGGGCTACGAAAGTGACATCTGCCGTCTATCGTATCTGTGCTTGAAGGTACTGCTGTGAGACGTGCTAGAGAAGGTATCAGTGTTATGAGAGAAACCTTAAAGTTCCTAATTTTGAGGACCTACCAAAGAGAACAGTGAAGGACTCCGTCTCGGGTCTCGTGTACCGTGTAACACCGTGTACCGTCGTATCCTGGGGTACCGTGTCAAGTGGAAGGGCGTGGTACCGCATCCCTGCTGTTGTGCGCTCACCCTGGTCTGCCTAAGCCGGCGTGTCCGTGTAATAAACCCAATGTACCACAGTATTAATCCTGTTATCTTGTGATCTCTCGTAATCGTACTGCACGCTCTCTGTTGTAAATCTCTTTCTCTCTTAACTCAATACCCCAGCTCAACACTGCTACAGTCCAGTATGACCCCTCACTGGACTGCCACGTATATAAGAGGAATATTAAATGAGGAAGATACATCAAGGACAAGGGTTATTAGTTTATAAAAAAAAAACAATAACAAAACTCATTAGACACTGCCACCACCTTCCCGACCAACCATACCTGAATGTGTCTATCACCGATCCCCCAGGAAGGCAAGGAATCAGTAACCATGGAACTCCGGGTAATATGAATTTCAGTAATAAATTTTGGAAAATTAGTTTGTTTAATTTTCGTTACTTATTTGAATCCAAGGGCAACTTTAGTATCTATTAATTGTAGGAGAACATGGGGGTTTCCAATTCAACACCTAAAAATGACAAAGTAGCAAAATATGTCAGAGGGGAGTTTAGTGAATACCACTGGACAAGTTATACAATTTATTCTATGAAACATGTAAATTAAGACAATTTGAACATATACCCTATTCTATTCTCCCAGAGGCACAATGGATATTTACTGAGGACATGAACACAAGTGCACTATACACTTTCGCGCTCTCGGCGCTCAAAAAAAAAAAACAATACCCCAGATGCTTTCGGCACTTCGCGCGCCTTCGCGGTAAGACCGAAAAAGTGTACACTCTTTTGACTGTCCTGACAATAATTGAAGGCGCACGTATTTAAATTTGGTATCACTGTGTTCGCAATGAAATTGTCTATAAGAGCATACCTATAAAATGCCGCCCAAGCATAAGGAGTATCAACACCAAATAAAAAACTATGCAGATCACTCGCCGAGAGCGCCAAACAGCAACAAAATGTTTCCACTCTCTTAATGGTTGCGAAGCCTACAGTTGTCCTACATCGCTAATTTTGGTATCATTGGAATCGCAATAAAATTCTCTACACGGACATATGCATATGAATGTTTAATATAGGTAATTGCCCACCCGCAAGAGTGTGTGAAGTGGAGAGTAGTTAGCCGCGAGCGCACTGGCGAAAACACAGGGGGGAAATCATGCTTGGAAAGTTTATACATTTATACGTTTCCTGACCCTACTTTTCTATGTATGTATTTCTTTTTTATACCAATGTGTTCGCAATAAAATTTTCTATAAGATGAAATGTATAACAATTGTACAAAGCATGTGTAAGAGAAGCGCCAAATATAGAACCACGTCGCTCAGTATGCGTTCGCGGCAGAAACGAACGCATTGTTTTCGTTCGTTTGATGTTTGTCATGTTTATACTTGTTGAAACATTTTATAATTTGTATGACAGTGATCGCAGTAAAATTCCCTACACAGACATATACATAACACATACAAATATTTCCCACGTGTTGGATATATCAACGGCTAAAGGGAACCCACTGCCACACGACCGCCACACCCAGAGCCACACCCGCCACACCCCCAAACATACTTTGTGTTTGTTTTTTTTACTCATAGAAGTTTATGTGATATAATATTCATTCTGGTACCAAAAAATTCGCAAATAAATTCTCTACAAAACGTATATAATATAACTTCTTATAGATGATAAAAAATTCCAAATAGGTGTACTTACCCTGTCTATGTTGATTGAAGATCAACAGTTGAGCATTTTTTCTTCACTCCACCATCTTCAGGCTTCTGATCCTAAAGTTGCTCATCTTATGTTTCTTAGGTGGAGTGAAGCTGTTGCCGGTGGTTATTTTTTCTCCACCCAAAATATCTTTCTTCGGTGGTACCTTGTGTAGCAAGGCGCAGCGCACAGTGCCACATCACAAGTTTTACATCCATATATCACGTCCCTCCTTTTGCCAGACTTGAAACAAACAGGGCATCTTCTTTTTTTAGCCAAGTGCACGAGTTCATGCGTCAACTTGTAGTTGAGACGTTGTTCTGAATCTATAATTCTTCTATTTCTTGGATGCACTGGAGGAATATTGTCTTCTACAGGAACCACCAAACTTGTAGTAGAATCTTCTATGAAATCAGAAACATCAAGTGGTTCTATGTCCTCAATGTCCATTTCAGAATTTGTGGTTGATGAGTGGGCTTGAGGTGTTGAGGTGAACAGAGGACGCCTCGCACCAGATGGGCCGGGTGTTGAAACTGCCGCGTCAGCAGGAGGAGCTGCGCTGGCATCTATGTCGGGAACATGTGGTATGCTTGTTGTTGTTGCCCATTCCTCACTGTTCCACGCCAATAAGGCTTTTATTCCTACTGCGTGAAACTCTAATAGTGTTAGTTTTTTTGTATCTGTTGAGTAGTGGTTATACAATGCGTATGCATTGTGCATGGCCATTTGCAGAAAATAGAAAGTGATCTTCTTGGTCCATTTGTGGGTTTTTCTTGCAAACTCATAATATTTGACCATTTGATCAAAATGATCAAAACCTTTCATGAACTTATTGTAATCCACTATGGCCTTTGGTTTGTTGATTTTCACAATTTCTACTCCAGTTCTCCTGTCACGTTTACGAACGCGTTTCCTGTGCTGTGCTTGAGTAGTGTCGGCATTGTGGATATTGGTGATGACAGAGACGGGGCGCTTGTCCTTCCAAACTATAACATGATTTCTATTTCCATGAAAGCTCCATGAATGAAACTCCATGAAAACTATTTCATGGAGAGAAATCTGAGAATATCCCCATCCAGTCGGCCGGGGAGCCGGTCGGCCGAGCGGACAGCACGCTGGACTTGTGATCCTGTGGTCCTGGGTTCGATCCCAGGCGCCGGCGAGAAACAATGGGCAGAGTTTCTTTCACCCTATGCCCCTGTTACCTAGCAGTAAAATAGGTACCTGGGTGTTAGTCAGCTGTCACGGGCTGCTTCCTGGGGGTGGAGGCCTGGTCGAGGACCGGGCCGCGGGGACACTAAAAGCCCCGAAATCATCTCAAGATAACCTCATGATAACCATCCATTTCGGTTAGAAAATGGAATTTATAGAAATATTTTTTCGATGGGCTACAAAAGTAGTCTGTTATACGGAATCGTAAGAAAAAACGGTGGCGAGTTATCTCAAATCTAAAGCGCGAAAGTGTTAAATAACCGCACTACGGCCAAGATGTTTATGGCTGCCCTCAGTCCCTAGGATACGGGCTTGCGGCCCTCCAGTCCCGAATACACTCCCCAGACACACTGATCAAATTTTGTTTTACTAGCTTATTGCTGGGAAGGGTTACTCCTCCCACCATCTAATACAGCCCCAGGGCTCCACCCATTATTTTGGCAATGGCCAACCATTTAACACTTAGGCCTGAGGTCTGGCACTCTAGGGCCAATAAGGACTTGGCCCTTATCTCAAGCCAATCACCTTCACTGATCTGCTGTGGAAGGCTACATGAATTCCTGAAGATTGAGTCAACTCTCCCCAGCTATGAGAAGGGAAACAAGGCGCCTCTATGGAGCCCCAGTGCACCTGCGAGCAATGTATACCAACTGATAAATTATGTTCAAGCCTGTCTCCTCTAAGATAAAGGGTAGGGACAATTGACTCTGCCTGGTATGGGGAAGGGACCGCTGAGAGGGAAGAGAGGGAATGAGAGGGGGATGGAGAGGGAAAATCTGAGTGGGGGAAGCCAAAGGTATCCAAGACCACCCTCAGGTCAACCTTTTGACCCTGACAAATGGGCGACAGGGGGGGAAGAGGAGGAGACGAATGACGGCCCAGGGGATGGGAGAAGGAAGGAGGGGAGAGGGAGAAAGAAAGGAGGGGAGAAGGGAGAACTAATTATCTGAGCCCCAGATCATTACATCCGCGCCATCCTGGTCTCTGTGTGTGGAGCTAACCCCGTGGTCTAGGACCCTGTGCTCCACCTGACCACGTGTAGGAAGTGAGGACGCCTACGTCATCATCCAGCAGCAGCAGCGGGAGTGTGATTTTGAAGTGTGTATGAGTGAGTGGGAGAAGGTTGCGGGCCCGCATGATTGATGTAAGTACACTGTTTCCGTTTGGGTAATAAAGCTCTGAGGCTGGGTTCGCCCCCAGTGTTTCGTCTGTCCTCTGTCCCTGTGACCACCTGGTGAGGTGAATGGGAATTGGAGACGTGTGAGTCTACCCTGTTTGCCGTCATCAAGTTGAGGTTGGGCCCAACTGTGATTTTTGACGTGTGTGAGGACACCTAGTGACACATTCAGAGGTAGAGTAAAGTGAGTTATTTGTTTCTATTTTTTCTATGTGCCGCGTATGTATTCGCTGTAATTTGATTCCCTTTTTCAGCAGTGAAAGTGGTAACAGGGAGATTTCCCTTGGTTATAAATTTTACTGTTGTGTTGTGGTAAAGTGTGAATTATTGGTGGATAATTTACTGGGGAAGTCATTTACAAGTTTTGCCATGAGTGGCAAGGATGTACTGTGATGTACTGTGTTGTTCCGTGTGTAAACCGTAGACAAGTTTGTCCTTGGTGGAAGGCGTTGTGTACTGTGAAGGATTCCATGAGAATTAAAGTCAGTTAACGTCACCGGGTGTCACGATTTACTTAACGAGGTCACTTGTTCGTTGAACATTGTTGTGATTAACGTAGGGACGTGTAAAGGCAACAGTCACAGTAAAGTTCACGCAGTGGAGGAATTGTCAAGTGAAGACTAACGTAGTGTTAACGATTTAACCAGCTGTCGTTAATTGAGTGATTAACGTAAGGGGTTGACGGTCTGTTATGATCGAAGTCAATTGCGCTGTAATTCGTTGGACTGATCAGCTCTGTCTGCGGACAGGGTGATTAAGCACTCGTAGCTAATTAAAGATAATTAGTGACCGCCACTTAGTGAATTCACCAGGTGTTGATGTTGTTGTTTACACGGAGTGTGTTGTAACCTTGTGTGTGGTACAGTAGTCTACCCTCGTTAAGGTAATCTTGTCGTAAGACCGGAAGTAAACTGTCAGTTGAGAGACAGTAGGCTTTGTCAATACTCGTCTGTATTAATAGGCTGAGGTATTCAGTAGTTAATTGGGAATTACTCACCGAATGCTTGACTTTCAAGTTGATGTAATTAATTGATTTATGAGTTATTGCTGCCATTTAAGTGTCGTAGAGACACGTGTGTATTAACGTAATTGTTTAAATTCAATTAGAGTAACTTTTGTTACTCTAATTGTCCTGATTGTTACTCTTATTGTCCTTGATTGTCCTGAGAGACAAGTGTTAACGTAAGATTTTTTATAAGGGGCTATCATTCTTGGATTAACCGCCTTGTTACTTGGTACCTCGTTGAGGGCAGCGAGCGCCAGTCAAGTTTTTGTGATTATAGTATTAATCACCGTGAAGCCGTGACAATATTGATTGTAATCTTGCGTCACCAGTGGGCACCACATTGTTCAGTTAGTGTCATTAGTCAGTCAGCGACGACGGGATAAGGATATCGTGGGTCCATCAGGCTGTTGATTAGCTGTTCTTTAATGTGCCACTGGAGTGACAGTAAAGTAATGTAAATTCACTGTGTAGTAGTTTTAATTTTTTTTGTGAATAAATTGTTTTGTTATAGAAAACGGTCGTTTACGTCAAACCTTCCAAAATTACTGCCCCACATTTCATGTCCTGCAACGCTTTGCCTGCTTATGTTCATATCAAGTCTGTATCTAAAGCTCGAGTCCATTGCACAGCATCACACTTCTATAAATAAGAAGTGAGAATCCGTCGGCAACCCTTTATTAGTTGTCAAACTAGGAGGAGCCAGCGACCTAAGTGACAGGTGTTACTCGTGTGGTTTCGCCTGGCGGTTTGCTCCCGCGGTCCTATGATCTTAGGCTTTAAGATTAAATATCTGCCACTGGCAGCTCTTGCTGTTTAAGGTCTGCCTCTCTTGCGAGGTAGTTACGATTAACGTAACATCAATAGGACTTAATTCTTTTGATAACCTGTCAAAGAAAAAAAATCTCACAACTATGTCTTACATTTTATTCCGTTATTTACACTAAAAGAACAATTAAACGTACACTTTCGCCCCGCGGTGGCGCACGAGCACGTCACTTAAGTTCTGTTCGGTTCCGCAAGGGTGATACTGGCGGGCGTCATGAGAATAAATATTTGTATCAATTCCAATTTCGATCCGATCTACTTCGGAATAGTTTACAAATGTTCGCCATGAAATTTACGTTTTCTCTAATTGCCGAAGAGCTTATTTGGGAGAACGGCATGGCAGTGAATCATTGTGGTAAAACAATTGTATTATTGACACGACGAGAATGATCGACTTAATTTTTATATTTGTTGCCGGTTGAACGCATCCCTACGTGACGTTTAATACTTATGTTCTTCTAGAACATTCTATTGTGAACACATTGGTACAAAAATTAAATACGTACAACGAAAAAAATTGTCAGGACAGTGAATTGAATATTCACTTTTCAATGCGGGTTTCGCCGACATGCCGCCAGGGGTAACACTTCGGCCACTTCCCACACTCTTGTGGGTGGGTTGCGACATTGATTCTATATTTATATGCATATGTTCGTGTAGATAATTTTATTGCGATTTCAGTGATACCAAAATTAACCCTGTAGGACAAGTGTGGAGTTGACAACCCTGAAGATAGTAGAAACATTTCGTTGCTGTCTGGCGCTCACGGCTAGTGATCGACGTAGTTTTTTATTTGGTGCTGATCTAACTTATGTTTTGGTGACATTTTATACTTATGTTTTGGTGACATTTACACTTAGGTTCTTCTAGAACATTATATTGCAAACACTTCGGTACAAAAATGAAATACATACATCGAAAATTAACGTCAGGACAGTGACAAGAGTATACACTTTTAAATGTTGCCACTCGATCGTCGAAACGCTAATTTCACTTTTTTTTCGTTTTCGGGAAAGTTTTTTTTCATTCGCCGTTTCGCGAAAGTGGTCATCAAAGGCCAATTACTTATATCTGGTATAAATGTTGCAAAAGAAGTTTAGGATGAAGTAACATATTACACATTAAAAAAAATACATTAATACCTAAACACTTTGTAAATACAGTGATAAATTGTGCCAAACATTACACAATATTATTTACTAAGAAGCGTATGACAACTCCAAACGGCATGATTTCAACAGGATTTTTTTATAGTTGTCAAAAAACTCTGATTTTAATTATCAAGTATTTGTCACAATGGATTTTATATAATTATGAGGCAGTGGAACCACCAAATTGTTCTGTATTGTAAATGCATAATGCTAGATTTCTATATACATAACAGTAAAATAATGAGCACCTACATTTAAGGATAACTAGGTATTATAGATTGTGTGTTGGTGGTGTTGTCGTCGTTGTTCCTCCTTTATGGACAACCCAACCCACAACTCGATAGAGTGCTTATACCTCACTAGGAGATCACACTAGGCGCTTCTGGCTCTTGGAGAGGGGCTCAACGGCACACGTTTAGGGGATGCGGCTCCAACACTTGGCCTCGTTGTCACGTGCACACACCCACTCGAGCCACTGTGACTCCCCACTCTCTCCTTATGAGATATGATCTCAATCCCCTATGACTTACTAGTAATACCTTCTACCCTGTCCACAGCAGTGGTTCTTGGTTCTTTCTCTCTCTCTCTCTCCTTCTTTACTACCTCCTGGGAAGCCTCACTAGGACGAGGGCAAAAACCAGCAAATTGGGATACATTTACTGGACAAAGCACATACACGATACATACACACATATAATAATAATGAATCCTATACTCTATAATATTACAATCAGGTTGCTCTCCAACACCATCAGAACTCTATTATCAGTTTACCAAGTGGTATCCTATCTTCTGATTCACCACCTGATACTATCAACCTCCTCAAGTAGATCAAGTCTACACACACTGTTGCACCATCAGCAAGAGAATATATATATATATATATATATATATATATATATATATATATATATATATATATATATATATATATATATATATATATATATATATATATTCATATATATATATATATATGTATCTATAAATGTGTACAAAGAAAATCAGCATGTGAATGCAATAACATATATCAGTATAAATGTTCCTTGATACACATCAATGATCAATCGATCACTCTATCAGTCCTATAACACATACATCTGTAGGCAAGCCAGCCTACGACTGTAACTCTAAAATTCAGTATAAAACACTCCTTGACATAAGAATGCAAACAATCACTCACCTCTCACTGCGTCTTGCACGCTAATGACAACCAAACACTATCAACTCCCTACAAGTAATCTACCAGAACTTCCCTTCCACCTCTGGAAGTTCACTACCCTGATCTCTTCAGGTTCATCCGGGTTTCTACCAGGATCCTCTGCAGCTCCTCCAGGCTGCTATCATGAAGTTTCCTTGAGCAACTACGGTGCTTCACCCTTCTGCTAGGGTCCTCCACAGCTCTCTTGGCTGCTACACCATGAAGTTTCCTCGAGCAACTATGGTGCTTCACCACCTCTACAGAAGCACGTGACACTCCTCTTCACTGCTTCTCCTCACAGCTCGAGGTCCTCGCCTCCACTACCTTGGAGTCTCGTCAACTACTTCATCTGTGCTGGCTTCGAAGTTCTCAGCAACTTCTTCCCCAAAGACAAGCCTGCAACCCATCGACACTCCAATAAAAATGTTTCCCCTTTAACACATAAACGAAAATAATCACACAATACGTTTGCCTTAAACCTCTATCTGTCCTCTACATACTGTGAGAGTGGACTCCCCCGTTGGGCGGGTCCATGCTCCACCTCGATCGGTGGGCCTCACTCACTCCGGGAGGGGCCTTCGCCATCGGGAGCTCTCAGTCACCTGCCAGCGCTCAGAGGAGACGGATGTCGCTCCGTGTTCCTCCCTCTCCACTCTCTTATTTTAGGCTTTCTGCCTTATCAAAACATGTCTAACTTATAAATAAACATCGCTTCTGTCGCTGGGCACATGACCAAATACAAGCAATCACTATGCACTGCTTACCACAGATTGTCTAGTCGAGGGCACTATCCCTCTGACAGAGCTTGGTCAGGGCGCTTCCACGGCCCCCAATAATGTCTCTGGGCGGCTTAATACTCTCCTCGTCGACCAGGACTTGAGACCACAACGTTCCCAGCTCGATTCTACAGCTGGCACGTCTACACACTTCTCTTCTCTTGGAGATATATCACTAGGGGTTCCTTTCTGACGGGAGCTCAACGGAGCGCGGCTTTCCCCCTGCGATGTCTGGCCTCAAGTGAGGTCAAAGCCCTCCAGAAGCGAGCCTCACGCCTCCAGCAAATTGTCCACATCTCCTAACCAGTCATTTATCTGTTTTCTTCTTCACTGCCCATAATCTTAGATTGTTATTTGAATCCAACAAACTATTTTATATCTGTGTTATCGCCTCCATATTTCCTAGAACTTCCTGTTAGGTCAGGCTTGCTGAATAACTCTCAAGGGGGGAGACTCGTTTCTCCTGTAGGCTGAGATCATAACACTCCCCTCCCCTCATTTTTGAGAGTTATTTCTGTGGCAAAGCTCGTTATAATACATCCGCCACCACACTGTCTCGTTCTTCAACCGATATACTCCCTTAGGAGTCTACAATTAGTTCATTGCACCTTGCAACATCCGGCTCACAACTCGCCAGAAACATGATCTTCTCACAAACGATCTGACCTCTCCAGCACCTCTTGGCTAGGCTGTCCTCCTTGGACGCCTGCACTTCATCGGTCCACTCTACTTATTGTTTCCACCCTCCGTTTTCTTGTCTTCCTCTCTTCACGTCCAGAGTCAGACGTCTACTGTCTGTACCTCCTCTGTCGTCTTCACACTTCCATCTACTGCCATTATACTTCCGTCTCCTGTCATTATACTTCACTCCCTCGTCTTCACCGACGATCCTCCCTTTCTTCTCCTCATATATCCGAGACCTCATCCTGTTTGACTTCCATCAAGTCCTCGGCTTTCTTCTATTTTTCCATGCTTGTATCATCATCCTCTTCCCACACCTCTCATCTCTATACAACTCCCTTTCTTCTCCTTCAACTCTTCTTCGTTCCCTAAAAGTTTCTTCGAGCACTGTACTACAACCGACAGCACTCGACCGTACATGTCGCTTTACCTCTCCTAGAGTGCTCGTAAGCATCTCTCCACACATACTGTCTCTTCTCCTTTCATTTTCTCGGCTATTACTCTTCTTCACTATCTTTCCTCCACGTTGTCTGTGAAACATGTCAACTCTTGACATCTCAAACAACTTAACTCCACTATCCCTATGCCTCTGTGCTCGTGGACAACTTGATGCTCTACTCCCATTCTCAGTATGTCTACATCCTTCCTCATTCCTACTCAGCACAGTTGCATTCACCTTCCGACTCTTAATTTCAGCAGTCTGGGCTCTACTCAGGTCTGCTCTCTTCACATGATTCTTCTTCGGCTGGGCCATCTTCACTTTTGACCTCACCAAGACTTCATTTTCCTGGGCTGGACCTTCATCAAACAGCCACGCTATATCTACGTCGATATCTTCCACCGGTTGAATCGACACTGTCTTATATTCTCCAGCGTCTCCCTCGTCGGCCACCTCTGCCTTCATCACTACCGAGACAGGGTTTTCAATAGCTTGGCGGTCTCCTGGCTCATCCCCTCGGATGTCAGTCAGGTTCACACTCTCAGGTGTCCCACCCGTGCCGTGGTCTCCTGGGCACTCCTCTGGCACAGTCTCCGCTATGACTCTTGGCAACACCTTTGTCCCGCACAAGTCATTCCCCAGGATCACTTGGACTTCTGGAACAGGTATGTTGGGGCACACTCCCAACATCACCTCTGCCGACACATATTCCGACATTAGCTGGACAGCACATACGGGCATGTCACTCTCAGACAATAACCCATATACTTTCATCTTACTCCTGCCAGCTAACAGTCGATCATTCCCAATCAGGCTTCTCGTAATCAAGCTCTGATTAGCTCCGGTATCTCTTAAGATACCAACTTCTACCTCAGGCTGGCCTCCTACACTGATCCAACCTTTGCTCATGAACGGCCTATACCTCTCGTTCACTAAGTTCACCTTCTGTGGTTTGTCTTGAAACACATTAGTATATTTGCTTCGGGGGTCACACATAACCAGGGTCACAACTCTCTTGCCCTGCCGACAGTCTCGCATCACGTGACCCAATCCGTTACAATTGTAACACCTCACCTGGGAGAAATCTCTCCTATACGAACCAAAGTGGTTCTGACTTTGTCCACTCGCATGAGAGTTCCTCGGGCCAGGCTCACTACCTGCACTCTGTGGGGCTTTACTGGGCTCTTGACTTCCTGGATAACGATTAGTTTCTCGTTTAGCTCCTCCATCTTCACTTTTAGACGAAGTGCGTGACCTACTCTTCTGAGTTTTAGGGTACTTACTTTTATCTGCCCATTTATCAAAATTCTTCTCACCCCAGACTCTTCTGGGTCTCCCATAATTTCTTCCTCCCCAGACTCCACTGGATCTGCCATTGCTGCATCTCTCCTCTCTTCTCACTCTGTTCTCCCTCAAGCTCTTGTATGCTTCAGTAATCATATCCGCCCTATCTGCAGCATCTTTCACCTCCTTTATCCCTGCTTCTTGGATCTTGAACTTCGTTTCGGGTTGCATCATCTCCAAGAACTTCTCCATGACCATCAGTTGCTTCAGGTCAACATAAGATCCAACTCCAGCAGCCTCAATCCATTTCTGGAATCGTCTTTCCAGATCTCTTGCTGTCTCAACAAAAGTACATGTCCCAACTTTGATCATCTCTCTGAAGCGCTGCCTATAAGCTTCTGGGGTTAACTGAAACGAGCGCAATATGCTGCTCTTTACCGTGGCATAATCCTGGCACTCTTCCAGTGACAATTGGGTGTATGCCTCCCTGGCTGCACCGGTCAATCTTAACTGGACCAGCTGGGCCCATTCCTCCTGTGGCCACTCCTTGATGCTGGCTACTTTTTCAAAATGCTCGAAGAAGCTCTCTGCCTCTTCAGGAACAAACAAGGGAATGTCCTTCTCCTTAACCCTAACATCTGGTGAGTGTGATACCTGGGTGGTGCTCTCTGGCAACCCATGTTCGATCCTTTGTTCAGCCAAGGTTCTATTCGCTTCTATCTGCATTTGTTTGGTTCTCTCTTTTTCTTTTTCGACCTGGGCTTTTTCTTTTTCCACCTCTAGTCTTGCTTTCTCCTTTTCTATTTCCAGTCTGGTTTTCTCTTTTTCCCTCTCGGCTTCATTTTTCATTTGGAGTTCTAATTTCATCTTTTCCAGCTGGAACTGTCTCTCCTCACGCTGCATCTGGAGCTCTAACTGGAACCTTTCCAAGCTCCTATTTCGGCTACTCCTGCTACTCTTGCTGCTCCTACTCGATCCCTGGGATCTCACTTCATCCTGCCCATCATCCTCCTTTCCACTTTCAGCTCCTTTCTGGGCTCCTTGTTCTGCCGCTTCATTTTTGGCTCTTAACTGCCTCAGGATCTCATCCTTCATCCCAGCTACTTTAGATGCTTTCAACCTAATGCCACATTTTTCAGCTATTTGTTTTAATTGATCCTTCGTGCAACCTTCTAAGTCCTCAGGCTTGCCTGACTCCACAAACGCTTGCACCTTATCCATCTTGTCCTGTGAGTCTTCCCAAGAGAGAGAATATACACCTGTGGTCACAGAGTTTATCTATTTCAGCAAGGGTGTACAAATCCACTCTTGGACAGGGTGTGGGTGTGTCAGTTCCCTCTCCCGGACACAGGCCCCCAATTTATTATAGATTGTGTGTTGGTGGTGTTGTCGTCGTTGTTCCTCCTTTATGGACAACCCAACCCACAACTCGGTAGAGTGCTTATACCTCACTAGGAGATCGCACTAGGCGCTTCTGGCTCTTGGAGAGGGGCTCAACGTCACACGTTTAGAGGATGCGGCTCCAACACTTTGCCTCGTTGTCACGTGCACTCACCCACTCGAGCCGCTGTGACTCACCACTCTCTCCTTATGAGATATGATCTCAATCCCCTATGACTTACTAGTATTACCTTCTACCGTGTCCACAGCAGTGGTTCTTGGTTCTTTCTCTCTCTCTCTCTCCTTCTTTACTACCTCCTGGGAAGCCTCACTAGGACAAGGGCAAACACCAGCAAATTGGGATACATTTACTGGACAAAGCACATACACGATACATACACACATATAATAATAATGAATCCTATACTCTATAATATTACAATCAGGTTGCTCTCCAACACCATCAGAACTCTATTATCAGTTTACCAAGTGGTATCCTATCTTCTGATTCACCACCTGATACTATCAACCTCCTCAAGTAGATCAAGTCTACACATACTGTTGCACCATCAGCAAGAGAATATATATATATATATATATATATATATATATATATATATATATATATATATATATATATATATATATATATATATATATATATATATATATATATATGTATCTATAAATGTGTACAAAGAAAATCAGCATGTGAATGCAATAACATATATCAGTATAAATGTTCCTTGATACACAACAATGATCAATCGATCACTCTATCAGTCTTAGAACACATACATCTATAGGTAAGCCAGCCTACGACTGTAACTCTAAAATTCAGTATAAAACACTCCTTGACATAAGAATGCAAACAATCACTCACCTCTCACTGCGTCTTGCACGCTAATGACAACCAAACACTATCAACTCCCAACAAGTAATCCACCAGAACTTCCCTTCCACCTCTGGAAGTTCACTACCCTGATCTCTTCAGGTTCTTCCAGGTTTCTACCAGGATCCTCTGCAGCTCCTCCAGGCTGCTATCATGAAGTTTCCTTGAGCAACTACGGTGCTTCACCCTTCTGCTAGGGTCCTCCACAGCTCTCTTGGCTGCTACACCATGAAGTTTCCTCGAGCAACTATGGTGCTTCACCACCTTTACAGAAGCACGTGTCACTCCTCTTCACTGCTTCTCCTCACAGCTCGAGGTCCTCGCCTCCACTACCTTGGAGTGTCGTCAACTACTTCATCAGTGCTAGCTTCGAAGTTCTCAGCAACTTCTTCCCCAAAGACAAACCTGCAACCCATCGACACTCCAATAAAAATGTTTCCCCTTTAACACACAAACAAAAATAATCACACAATACGTTTGCCTTAAACCTCTATCTGTCCTCTACATACTGTGAGAGTGGACTCCCCCGTTGGGCTGGTCCACGCTCCACCTCGACCGGTGGGCCTCACTCACTCCAGGAGGGGCCTTCGCCGTCGGGAGCTCTCAGTCACCTGCTAGCGCTCAGAGGGGACGGACGTCGCTCCGTGTTCCTCCCTCTCCACTCTCTTATTTTAGGCTTTCTGCCTAATCAAAACATGTCTAACTATAAATAAACATCACTACTGTCGCTGGGCACACGACCAACTACAAGCAATCACTTTGAACTGGCTTATATTGTGCTTACCACAGCTTGTCTAGCCAAGGGCGCTATCCCTCTGACAGCGCTTGGTCAGGGCGCTTCCACGGCCCCTAATAATGTCTCTGGGTGGCTTAATACTCTACTCGTCGACCAGGGCTTGAGACCACAACGTTCCCAGCTCGATTCTACAGCTGGCACGTCTACACACTTTTCTTCTCTTGGAGATATATCACTAGGGGTTCCTTTCTGACGGGAGCTCAACGGAGCGCGGCTTTCCCCCTGCGATGTCTGGCCTCAAGTGAGGTCAAAGCCCTCCAAAAGCGAACCACATGCCTCCAGCAAATTTTCCACATCTCCTAACCAGTCATTTATCTGTTTTCTTCTTCACTGCCCATAATCTTAGATTGTTATTTGAATCCAACAAACTTTTTTACATCTGTGTTATCTCCTCCATATTTCCTAGACCTTCCGGTTAGGTAAGGCTTGCTGAATAACTCTCAAGGGAGGAGACTCGTTTCTCCTGTAGGCTGAGATCATAACACTAGGAAATAGTAACTGGAAACTTTATTTGAACGAAAATTCAATACCAAATTTCTTAGAAGTTTTTCTTTAATATAAACATTGACAGTAAGGAATCTTATTCATTATGGACAAATTAACAAAAAAAAAAAAACAATTTTCATTGAGGACCTTCATTAGAGCATACTTAGTCACTTATATATTAAAAGTACTGTGTTTTGTGAACCATTGGGGTTGTAAACAAACGGAACGGCCTACTCGCAAAGTCGTAACATAAGAATTTGCATTTTTGCTAATTTATTATCCCAAAAATGATTATTATTAATTTACGACGGCTATAGAGGTTTCTCATTAGGTAAATTACTGTAAGTCTGACTAAATGCTACTACAAAACCTATATAAATCGAGGGATTATCATAATGACCAGCGACATTCAAGTATAAATGGTTAAATAGTAACTGGCAACTGTCGGTGAATGAAAAATTTGTTTCCAAATTTATTAGATGTTTTCCTAAATATAAAGATCGACAGGATGGAATTTTCTGGATTATGGCCAAATTAAGGCAAAAACATATATATTTTTACATGAAGAACAAATATCAGAGCACAATTAGTGAGTTATAGAATAATAATAGTGTGGTATTTTATTGTAAATTTAGAGATAGCCCCTGGAAGCAAGAATAGACGTAATTCTACAAAAAATAACGTCCAAAAACACCCGTACAGTCAAACGGCAAATGTTGACGATATTTTTAAGAGGACAGGTTGGTTTCAGATCGGGAAGAGAAAGCGAGACACAAGGGAAGAGATAAATGGAACAAAAGATGTACCATTTCCTTATAAAGATGTGAGCAGCAGAATAATTGAGAGGCGAAGGAAAAAGTAAGGGGCAAAGGGAACATCAGAGTGAATCAAGAGAGCAGAAGAGTTAGGAGCTGTTGCTGGGGGAAAGGGGAGAGAAAGGAATAGCCACGAAAGTGACCAGGACGAGAACCAAGCATCGGCTCCTGGAGACAGAGAAAGCATTTGGAGACAAAGGGGCGAAAATCGCGAAACCAGAAGCTGGAGTTCGAGGAAATTGGCGTAATAACCACGGACGTTCCATTGAAGAATAGACATCGACGAGAAGAGGAAGGACAGCAACAGAGAACAACGAAGAAACAAAGGCAAAAAAAGAACACAGCACGTTAAAGAAGCGCAGGATCAGGATCTGTGTCAGCGAAGTCAGGGTTAAGGGGCATGTTTAAACTGAGTAAAGAAAGAGGGAAGGTAGCTGGAGAACTGACCACGGGCGGACGAGTAGGGTCCGGAGGAGGAAGAGGGGGGGGGGGGGGATAACCGAATGGTCAAGGACAGCAGCAGGAGGGGCAAAAACCAGGGGATGCACCTTAGCAAGGGCACCAACTGAGAGTGAAGCGGGGGCCAAAGAGACCTCCGTTGCAAAAACAGGGAGAGTAACTACCGAAACAGGAGGGGACGGAGCGAGAGAGTCAGAAGTAGGGGGCGAGGAAGAAAGTGAAGCCTTTTTTCCTGCCGGGAAAGAGAGGAGCCAGGCTTACGCTCCTGACTCAGAGACATGTGTCCCAGCAACTATGTATTGGGCAACAGATTCCAGCGTCTCAACAGGAGTAGCTGAACGAGAGCATACACGACGGCTGTTGGGAGAGCGATGGACATCAGCCCATACTGACAGGCGGTGTGGAGAGCCAATTGACTGAGGAGAAGGATGGGAAGGAGGATCGGAGGGAGACGAGGAAGACGACACAGGAGAAATGACAGACCGGGCAGCAAGAAGGGGAACCCCAAACAATGGAACAGGAGGGGGACCCTTCGGGACAGAACTCAATGGAACAGAGGAGGGGGCGGTGGGCGTATCAGGGTCCAAAGCCGGGACCAAACAAGGCTTGAAACGCATCTGTACGGGAAGGAATCGAGCGAGTGCGGCCGAGGCGTGGACGGCATAGAGAACCCCCAGAGAGAGAAGGCTTAAAAAGCGTAGGAGTCACAACTAGAGACTGAGCCGTGCCAGGGGACGAGGTGGTCACCACTGGGGGCTTGGGTCTCGACCCAACCACAGAGGAGGGAGGGAAGCCGAGGGTAGTAGTCAGAAAGGTCGAAGGAGGAGCAAGGTCAGGGCCCAATGCAGCGGGGCCTACAGAGCCCGGTCTTCCAACACGGTCAAACTCGGGGGCTTGGTCGCCCACGCCACGATCCTGATAAGATAAAAGAGGAACAGAATTTGACATAAGTACGAAAAGAAAAACATTCATTCACGAATGTGCCTCAATACCCACCATGGAGCCACAATTAGAGGCAAGACACCCAACAAGAAGCTATCGCCGATCATGTCGGGGCCCCCTAGCGGTGCGTCGTGAGTATATGCCCTACAAATGCCACTTTAAGAACCGTCAGTCTGTTGAGATCGGGTTTAGAGGCGAAAGGAGGATTGACAATGAAAGGTTCCCTTCGCTCTCGACGTTGGGTAGTACAGTTCTACTGGTGCAAGAGTATGCCTCCTCAAGCACCCGGGCATCAAAATAGAAGAAGTCCAAAAGAATTACCAAAACAAGCTAAATGTCGGCAGGAAACGACAAGCAGATAGGAGAAGAGGGGGGAGAAAAACGAAACATAAGGAAAAGGAAAAGCAATCCAGCTCAATTGGAGAAGGTAGCAGCAGGAGAATAAGGGTACAAAAGGACAGAGGACTGTCCCGTGGAGCATCACACTCCAGCAGTCGACCACCAAGCCCCCTCACGGCGCCAACGGGCCGTATGGGGAGGCGGGTGGAGGACAGAAGAAAATGTATTTTCTGTTTGGAGAGAAAGATGCGAACCAGTATGGGGGGACTTATTTATTAATAGTAGATTATAAAGACCCCAAGTTTTGCAGTAACAAAATATGTTTTATGGCTATAAGTGAATGACAATTTTATAACAGAGTAGGGCAGTTACAGTAAAAACAGAACAAATATATAATGGAAATACCCAGAGTAACTTTTATTAAAAGTATGCTTAAAGCCAAGAAACAAGATAAGGCAAAATTCTGCAGAACATAAATTAGCTTAATGCCTATAAGTAAAAGTATGCCAAGTAGTATAACAAGTTGAGTAGATACACACAGTACATTTAAAGTATAATTTTAAAGGAATAAATAGAACAATTAAAGTTGACACATTTGGGTGTTACTGCCCACCAAACATTTTTGCGCTTTCAAAACGTCCTAAAATCTATATTTCATTTTTTGGGCACGTTTTAAATTACTTTTAAAATATGTAGTTTTAGAATTTGAACGACTTTATGACGCGAGGTCAAAACGTTTTAATAAAATTGTTTTTAAATGTCATAATAACGTTTTGGAGCAAAGGTTTTTAAAACGTTAATTCTAATTATTAATTATTGAATTTATTGGGTATAATTATCTTTATTGAATTTAGAAAGATAGAGACAGAGAGAGGAGAGAGAGAGAGAAAGAGAAAGGGGAGAGGAGAAGAAGAAGATAGAAGGGAGAGAGGGAGAAAGAGACAGAAAGAAGATGAGATAAAGAAAGAAGCATAAAAAGTGAGAAGAAGAGAGGGAAAGGAGATAATGAGATGAGAGAGAGAAGAGTGAAAGAAAAGAGAAGAAGAGAGTGAGAGAAGAGTGAAAGAGAGAAAGAAGGATAGAGAGAAGAGAGAAAAAGAAGAAAAATGGAGAAAATATAAAAGGAGAAGAAGAAGAAGAAGAGAGCAAGAAGGGAGGGTGAGAGAGGAAAGGAGAGAGAGACAGAGAAAAAACAAAAAGAGAAGAAAGAGAGATACAAGGCAAGAGAAAGAGAAAAGGAGAAAAATAATTAAAAGAAGAGAGAGAGCAAAAATGGAAGAAGAAAAAGGAAGATAATAGAGAGAGAGAAGAAGAAGAAGGAGAGCAGAGAAAGAGAGAAAGAGGAAAGAGGGAAGAATATGAGAGAGAGACGAAAAGAGTGGGCAGAGAGAGAGAAGAAGAGGAGAGAGGTAGAAGAGAGATAAAAGAAGACGAGAAGAATTGGTAGAGAGAAGAAGATTGAGAGAAGATAAAATGAGAGAAGAGAAAATATGAGAGAAGGTGAAAGAAACTGAAGAGAGAGCAGAAGGGAAGAGAAAAATTGAGAGAGAGAAGAAAGAAAAAGAAAATAAGAAGTGAGAGAGGGAGAGAAGATAGAGACAAAGAAGAGAGTGAGAGAGCGAGAGAGAGAGATAAGGAAAGATAAGAGAGAAAAGAGAGAAGAGAGATAAAGAAGAAAGAAAAAGAGAACAAGAGAGATAGAGAATGAGAAGAGAGAGACGAAGAGAGAGAGAGAGAGAGAGAGAGAGAGAGAGAGAGAGAGAGAGAGAAGAAGAAGAAAAGAGTGAGCAGAGAAAGAAAATAAGAGAGAGCGAGAGAAGAGAGAGGGAGAAGGAGAGATAGAGAGAGCAAGAGAAAGAGAGAAGAGAGAGCGAAAAAGAGAGAAAAAGAGGTGAGAGGGAGAAGAGTGAAAAGAAAAAGAGAAGACTTGAGAGAGAGAAGAAGAAGAGACAGATAAGTAATGAAAGAGAGAGAAGAAGAAGAGAGAGAGAAGAGAGTGAAAAGGAGAGAGAAGAAGAAAAGGAGAGGGAGAACAAGAAGAGAGGAAGAGAGAGAGAGAAGGCTGTACAGCGGGGGTGGTGGGCGCAGGCGGCTGTGGCGGACAGTGGCAGCAGACGGCTGTGGCGGACAGTGGCAGCCGACAACAGTGGCTGTGGCGGACAGTGGCGGCAGGCGGCAGTGGCAGACAGTGGCGGCGGGCGGCGGTGGCGAACAGTAGCAGCGGGCGGCTGTGGAGAACAGTGGCGGCGGCTGGCTGTGGGGGACAGTGGCGGCGGGCGGCTGTGGCGGACAGTGGCGGTGGCGGAAAGTGGCGGCGGGCGGTGGTGACGGACAGTGGTGGCGGGCAGCGGTGGTGGACATTAACGATGGGCGGCGGACAGTTTCGGCGGGCGGCTGTGATGGACAGTGGTGGCGGACGGCTATGGTGGACAGTGGCGGCTGTGGTGGACAATGGCGGACAGTGGCGGCGGGCGGCTGTGGTGGACAGTGGCGGCAGGTGGCTGTAGCGGACAGTGGCGGCGGGCGGCAGTGGAGGACAGTGGCGGCAGGCGGCAGTGGCGGACAGTGGCAGCGAAAGGCTGTGGCAGACAGTGGCGGCGGGCGGCTGTGGCAGACAGTGGCGGCGGTGGCGGACAGTTACGGCGGGCGGCAGTGGCGGCGGACGGCAGTGGTGGACAGTGGCAGTGAGAGGCTGCGGCGGACAGTGGTGGCGGCCGGCTGTGGCGGATAGTGGCGGCGGTGGCGGCAGGTGGCAGTGGCGGACAGTGGCGGCGGGCGGCTGTGGCGGACAGTGAACGCGGGCGGCTGAGGCGGACAGTGGCTATGGCAGACAGTGGCGGTGGACATTGGCGGCAGTTGGCGGTGGAGATCAGTGGCGGCATGCGGCTGTGGCGGGCGACTGTGGCGGACAGTGGAGGCAGGCGACGGTGGCGGACAGTGGCGGCGGGCGGTGGACAGTGGCGACGGGCGGCGGACAGTGGCGGTGGCGGACAGTGGTAGTGGGCGGCGGTGGCGGACAGTGGCTGCTGTGGCGGACAGTAGCCACTATGGTGGACAGTGGCTGCTATGGCGGACAGTGGCGGAGGGCAGCGGTAGGGGACAGTGGCGGCGAGTGGCTGAGGCAGACAATGGCAGCAAGCGGCTGTGGTGGACAGTGGCGGTGGGCGGCTGTGGCGGACAGTGGTGGTGGGCAGCTGGGGCAGACAGTGGCAGCGGGCGGCGGTGGCGGACTGTGGCGGCGGGCGAGGGTGGTGGACAGTGGCAGCTGGCAGCGGCGGCGGACTGTGGCAGCGGGCAGCGGTGGCAGACAGTGGCAGCGGGTGGCTGTGGCAGACAGTGGCGGCGGGCGGCAGACAGTGGCAAGTGGTGGCGGTGGCTGTGGTGGGTGGTGGCGGGCTGTGGTGGATGGTGGCGGGTGGTTGCGGGCAGTGGCCCCTGTGGTGGGTAGTGGCAGCTGTGGTGGGTGGTGGCAGCTGTGGTGGGGGGTGGCGGCTGTGGTGGGTGGTGGCGGCTGTGGAGGGCGGTGGCAGCTGTGGTGGGTGGTGGCGGGCGGTGGCAGCTGTTGTAGGTGGTGGCGGGCAATGGCAGCTGTGGTGGGTGGTGGCGGCTTTGGTAGGCGGTGCCGGCTGTGTTGGCTGGTTACTGGCAGTGACAGCTGGTGGCGGTGCGCAGTGGTGGCTGTTGGCATGCGGTGGCGGGCGGTGGCAACTGTGATCGGCTGGTGGCGGGCGGTGGCGGCTGGTGGCAAGCGATAGCGGCTGTGGCGGCTGGTGGCGGGCAGTGGTAGGTGGTGGCGGCGGCTGTGGCGATTGGTGGCGGCTGTGACGATTGGTGGCGGCTGTGACGATTGGTGGCGGCTGTGGCGTTTGGTGGAGGGCAGTGGTGGCTGGTGGTGCTTGGTGGTGGTGGCGGCTGTGGCAGCTGGTGGCAGGCAGTGGTGGGTGGTGGCGGCTTTGGCAGCTGGTGGCAGGCGGTGGCGACTTTGGCGGCTGGTTGCAGGCAGTGGCAGCTGGTGGTAAGCAGTGGCGGCTGGTGGCAAGCGGTGGCGGCATTGGCTGTGGCAGCCAGCTGGGACTCACCCTACACCATTCAAGGTGTGAGCTACACTAACCATGTGTGTGTCTCACCACCGGCCCAGAGTTGCTAGCTCGCCCTCTCAAAATGTTTCCTTCTAAGATTGTATATTATCTTTGAACAACAAGTTTGATTATCAAGCAAATAATTCATATATTATTGTCACATTAATACTGTGCAATATCTTTTTACATTCTTGCTAAATAATTATATGTTAAAACAAGACAACAAATTTAACATATATATAAAAACCAACTTTAAAGATCACAAGGCCAAGGCCTAGCTGTGACCACACACATCCTGCCTCCCTGGCCAGCTACCCTCTCACACCTCACACTCTTACTCATTCTCATACTCACTCTCATACTTACTTTAACTCTCACTTACTCTTACTCTCAATCACTCTCATACTTACTTTAACTCTCACTCACTCTTACTCTCAATCACTCTCATACTCACTCTTACTCTTATTCTTACTCTTACTCACTCTTACTATCACTTTTACTCACAATTATTCTTACTCTCACACTTTTACTCACTCTTACTCACTCTTACTCTCTTACTCTGTCACTCTTACTCACTCTCACTCACTCTCACTCTTTCTCCCTCTCAGTCACTCTTACTCACTCTTACTCTCACTCACTCTTACTCTCATACTCTTACTCTCAATCACTCTTACTCTCAGTCATTCTTACTCTTACTCTCAGTCACTCTTACTCACTCTCACTCTTATTTTCACTCTCACTTCCTCTTACTCTTACTCACTCTCCCTTACTCTCACTCACTCCCACTCACTCTCAGTCACTCTCACTCACTCTTACTCTCTTACTCTCACTCTCACTCTCACTCTCACTCCCTCTTACTCTTACTCTCACTCACTGTCTCACTCACTCTCACTCTCATACTCTTACTCTCTATCACTCTTACTCTCAGTCACTCGAACTCTTACTCTCACTCACTCTCACTTCCTCTTACTCTCAGTTACTCTAACTCACTCTCTCTTACTCACTCTTACTCTTACTCACTGTCACTCACTCTCACTCTTACTCTCACTCACTTGCACTCCCTCTTAATCTTACTCACTCATACTCTTACTCTCACTCTTACTCTTACTCACTCTCACTCTTACTCTCACTAACTCTCACTCACATTTTTACTCACTCTCAGTCACTCTTACTCACTCTCACTCTCTCATACTCTCATACTCTCACTCACTCTTACTCTCTCTCACCTACTCTCACTCCCTCTTACTCTTACTCACTCTCTCTTACTCACTCTTAATCTAACTCACTGTCACTCTCACTCTTACTCTCACTCACTCACACTCCCTCTTACTCTTAATATCACTCCTCCTTACTCACTCTTACTCTGTCACTCCTACTCTCTTTCACTCACTCTTACTCTGTCACTCTCACTCTTACACTTTTACTCTCAGTGACTCTTACTCACTCACTCTTACTCTCATACTCTTATTCTCACTCACTCTCATACTCTTACTCACTGTCATTCACTCTTACTCACTCTCACTCAAACTACAAAAGCCTGGCTTACCACCCACAGCAAACAGAGAAAGTGAGAGCGTGTTACCCGGGAGCGCCCATGAGCGTTAGAATGTAAACACTCTTCACTTTGGTCATCTCAATTTTCGTCCTATGTCTTTCATTTTGGTATCAATGTGTTCGCAACAGAATTCCCAACAGAAGTATATGCATATAATGTCAAAAACAGCAGCGCACTCCACTCGCCAACAAGATGAATGCAAGCCGCGGGTACTGGAAAGAGAGAGCTGTGCCATCCGAAGGCACCTCTCATTTCATTAGAGGGCGCAGTAATACTGAAAAGTGGATACTCTTTTCAACTTTGTTACCTTAATTCTCGTCCTAGGTTTTCCAATTTGTTATCATTGTGTTCGCAATAGAATTCTCTACAGGACTAAAGGCATATAAACTCCAAAGGCCCAACTTACCATCCGCAACAAACAGATAAAGTGAGGGCGTGTTACCCAGGTATACAAGAGTGATAAAATGTATACACACTTTTCACTTTGATCACCTCAATTTTCGTCCCAGGTCTTTCATTTTGGTGTCAATGTATTCGCAATAGAATTCTCAACGGGAGTACATGCATAAAATGTCAAAAGCAGCAGTGCGCTCCACCCACTGACGTGATGAAAGCAGGCCGTGTTACCCTGAAGAGAGCCCCATGCAGTGCCTGGCCTTCCACTAGAGAGCATGGTAATACTGAAAGTGAATACTCTTTTCAACTTTTTCACCTCAATTCTCGTTCTAGGTTTTTCATTTTGGTATCAATGTGTTCGCAATAGAATTCTCTATAGGTTTAAATGCATATAAACTCCAAAAGCACGGCATACCACCCACACAAAACAGAGAAAGTGAGAGAAAGTTAGCCGGGACCGCTCAAGAGCAATGTAATGTGTTCACTCTTTTCACTTTGGTAACCTCAATTTATGTCATAGGTCTTTCATTTTGGCATCAATGTGTTCGGAATTGTATCTACTGGCATTTTACCCTTTGCATGGATCTGAAGGGTTTTAGGCTCACCACGTTGCAATCTGATAGTACCACAGGCGTATACCTTATCTTCAAGCAGCAATTCACTCATTGAAACCGACTTATAATAGTTATCCATATACAGATGGTAACCTTTGTTCCTCAGTAGTTCAAAGTGGGAAGACGTTGGCGCACAGTTTAAAATCAGTCCTCAAAAAATCGGATAAAAACCAGAATTTTAGCAAATATTTAAAATTTTCATGCCATACTTCGTCATTAGTGGACATTTAGCAGCTAAAAGTGACTCCATACTTCGTCATTAGTGGGCGAAATTGCAAAGACAGAACTCGAAACAAAGTGTAAAAATTGCAAAAACTTAGATTTAGGAAAGAACTGCATGGGCAAATTTACTGGATTTGTAACTCATGGTACATGTATGCAATATTACAGAGTTCAAATTAACTCTCGTGCATGCAGTTAATTTATGTTATGTTTATGTTTTTTATGTTAAAATATTTTTGTTGATTTGTTTCTATATTTTCATAAGTAAAGCATGCTTACCGTCTTATTCCAAGTTTTATGACAACTCTACAAGGTTTAAAACAAAGTTCAATATAATATTCTGGTTTTCATTCAGGAATTATACATTAATATAACATTATAATAACGTAATAATGTCATGTAAATAACGTTATATTGACGTCATATAAATGTTATACTCATGTTATAAGAACGTAAATTGGATAGGTTTACATAGAGTATACAAAAAAAAACAATGTTGACTGAAAATTATTTATTCATAAATATAAAGCATGAAAACATTATAATTCCATAGCATTCACTATTATTTTCAAACTTTTACATAAATCTTAAAAAACTGTCTCAAGAATATAAGTTTTTAGTTATCTCTAATGGTTTTAAGGACGTCAGAAATAGGTATTTATGACAATAGTTACAGTACTACCTGTGTGGCACCATTTAAAAAGTCCACAAACGTTGTGTGTTTGCCAGGTGGGTTCATATCCCTAATCTTCTGCAGACATAGCATAGTGTCTTGGAGGCCACTGCAACACACACACCTAGTTCGGTCAGTGCACTGCTAAAAGTATGCTTAGAGCCAGTAACAAGATAAGACAGTGCTATAACCTAGGGGACTTAAGTGAAAGTGTTACAGTAAATAACGAGTGCGAGTAACAAGATAAGACATAGTGCTATAACCTAGGTGAGCTAATTAACACAGACCATTAGGCCTAGCCGGCAAGGAGAAAGGATATACAAGATTTCCCGGTTTAATGGTGGAGCTTAGTAGAGTCTGGATTGCATATAAAGTCTGCGGCAAACTTGAGTTACTACAAGGGTGCTCCTGACAAAGGGAACTTTCGAAGTGAACCGCGGACAGCGAAACACTTGGGGATCCGGCGATACACCTCCACTCCGCAGGCCAGCAAGTCGGACCTCCCCCTTCCCCCCCCCCCCCAAAGGGAGAGGTGTCCACTGGTCGCAGAAGAAGCCATTAGCGAGGGAGTGTAACGATGTACTGCCTAACGTTGGAGGCAAACGCAATGCTCTTCCAACTGTCGACCGCCACAATCAGTCACACCATAAGAGGACAGGCGTCAACTTGACGAACCACGGAGGGAAGAGGGGCAAGGAAGGCCACTATACCGTGTCCTTCCGAAGTGACCTTAATGCAGGGGTTTTACACCCAAGTAGGGAGCGCTGTACATCATGTCATATTGGTTGACCCCATGGATGTCTTCGTCGCTGGAGCTCACCATCAGAGACCGGTCCTGCGAGGCTGGACCCAGGGTGGGTGTGGGAAGTGGAAACCTGTCTACATCGAGGCCGACTCCCCAGGGTCGAGCCGTGGCCGTCGTTGTCGCTGCAGCCCGCCCCAAGGCGGTAAGGGTGGTAGCAACAAGATGGCATGTAGGTTATCTTCCCAGGGTCCATCTCATGGTGGGCATGGGTTCAGTAATCTGCCCCGAGTTCCATCCCGTTTTCCTCGTTCATCAATGGTGTTCCTCGTGCGCGTTCCGTAGTCGATTCTGGAAGTATTAAGGCAGTAAAGGTGGGCAGAAGCGGGCATACAGTGGTAACGTGACGGGCAATAAACGCAGTCGATTGGGGGAGGGAACCTACCTTTTAAGGGTACTGCTGGAAATAGGCTGTAAGAGGGAGGGGGGGGGGGTGAGGTGCCCGGATGCAAAACTGGAAAAAAGTCCTTAATTATTAAATCCTGGAAGATTCCCCAAGTAAAAACACTGGCACAGAGAAATCAGCTGGAGAAAGGAGGTGAAAATATTTTGCTTCATCACTATACTGTTGCAATGTAAGGTAACTGCCAATTCTAGTAAAACTTTGCCGAGGGGAAGGGTAACTAAATACCTTAGCTGGGAACAAAGGCAGGAAAAATTAAGCCAGAAGTAAACCAATTAAGTAATAATTCGATTCAAATATGATCATATATAATAAAATAAAACAATAAATCATATCCATCTCTAATCAATAAATATAACAGAATCGATATATATGTAATATCAAATCAACATGTAATATAAACAGTAAACCAAAAATAATAAACAATTCTTTAAGGCATTACTGTAACATGCTTGTGTCCGAACTAGACAAAATACAACATAATTACTAAGGTGGAGCAGAGTCCATTACAATTGGCCTCCATCTCATGTTAGACTCTGAAAGCATGATAGAGCTAATAAGTGAGCCAAAACATTTGCATTAAAATAGCCATTGGGTGTAACCTTGGAGTGGCAATGAGTAATCTGAGAGGAGTAGTACACCGAGAACTTCAACAATATCTTACAGATCTGAGGCGAATTTAAATCGACGCCTGTAATACTACTGATCCATAACTGTAATAAAGAACAATAATAATATTATAAAATAATATAGTAAAATATCAGATATAGCATCAAAAGTGCCACGGAGTAGGAGTTAAAAAGTAAATAGTAACACTAAAAACTCGTAAATAATAGTTTATGCTCCTAGTAAAATAATGAATATCTATATATATATATATATATATATATATATATATATATATATATATATATATATATATATATATATATATATGCTTTATATATATATATAAAGCATATATATATATATATATATATATATATATAAAGCAACAAATAACGTAGGCCCTGGGCGTCTGCAACCAGGCGCTGCTGCATTGTCTAGGAACACTATAGAATGGAAGAAATCTCACAATACTCCCTCCAAGTAGTAGGACTGGGACTGAGAACCCGTTACAGGACGGGCCCTCCAGAGAGCAGGCACGATTAGCGACGGAAATAATCCAAAACTATGGTAGAATATATTAATAGATAAAAATAAGAAAATAACAACAATGGGCCACAAAATAAGACTGGAATAGAACTGTAAATTATGTAATAACACTAATAATGAAGAGAATAATACAATAACATATACCAGGAACCTCATCAGCAGGAACATCAACAACTAGAACATCAGCGGCTGGAGCATCGGCAGCTGGAACATCGGCAGTTGGAACATCAGCAGGTGGATACCCCGTAATTAATCTGTAGATACCCGACTACGGATAGTATTTAATTTGCAGTGCTAAGACAAAGCAGAATAGTGTTTCCTTAGATGACTGCCTTCAAACTAGCCCTAGCCTGACACAAAGGCTATACAACATGCTGTTAAAGTTCCGCATCGGGACTTACGCATACACGGCAGACATCAGTAAAGCCTTCCTTAGGGTAGGTCTCCAAGAAGAAGACCGTAAATACACAAAGTTCGTATGGATCAAGGATACTAACGATCAAGTGAATTAATCACTTACAGGTTTGCGTCTTAAGTTTGATGCCATGTCTTCTCCGTTTCTGCTTCAATCTACCTTAGACACGCACTTGAAGAAGTCCAATAGCCCAAATAAAACAGAAATTAACAATAACTTATATGTGGACAATTTCCAAGGAACAACCAGCAATGAGAGTAAACTGCTGAACATATATAACGAGGCCAATCGAGATTTAATGGGAGCAAATATTCCTCTCCAGTCGTGGGTCTCCAACAATGCCAAATTAAATCAACTGATCGAAAGTGATTTTCCCGAATATCAGGTACCCAAGAATATAAAAGTACTAGGCATCGAATGGGATACGACAGCAGATTAGTTGACAATCAAGTCGGTGGAGCCATATACCAACAATCTAACAAAGAGAAAATTACTCTCACAAGTCGGCAAACCCTTAGACCCATTGGGACTATTGAGTCCAATATTGATAAATGGAAAGTTGATAATGCAATGTTGGCAACAAAAGATCGGCTGGGATAATTATCTAACACCTACCTTACAAGAAAAATGGCAAGGGCTAGTCAAAGATTTAAGTCTCCTAGAGTCTGTCAAGTTCCCTTGGAACCCAGTAAATGGAAAAAAAAACAATTAAGCTACATGTATTCCGTGATGCCTCAGGAAAGGCTTATGGCTCAGTAGCTTACCTGGTCTCAAATGGGCAAACCAATTTGCTCACATCAAAGGCCAGAGTGGCACTGTTAAAGAAACGATCATTGCCACAACTGGAATTGACAGCCTTACTGCTAGGAACAAGATTGGCTCATTATTTGATCAAGGCCTTAAGCAACATCCACTTTGAAGAAACAGTGGTATGGTCAGATAATGAGGCAGTGCTACAGTGGGTTAAAAACAATAATAGTAAAAATTCTTATGAGAGTAACCGCGTTAAGGAAAAACGAGAGTTGTCGGCAGGGTATAAACTGAGAAATGTACCCCACCAAAGAGAATTCAGCCGACTATCTCTCCCGAGGCCTGACTTTATGGCAATTAACAAAGTCAGATGTAGTTCTATGCACCTCAGTGGCTAGTCAGCGACCAGTGGCCTTAACAAAAGCCACAAGTCATTATGACCAATGTCACTGTTCCCACTGAGAATCCAAAACCACCTCGGACTTTGGTAATTGATCCTAATCGGTACTCTGAACTAAACAAACTAATAGGTGTCACCCATGTGGTGTTTGATTTTCACAAAGAAAAATAGGAATCAAGCATACATATCCTAGTGCCTTAAGGTACTGGGTCAAAAGAGCTCAGACACACACATTCAGGACAGAATTTGACAAAGTCCCTAAGAAGATACAAAATGACCTGGATCTCTAGGTAGATACCAACAATTATAACATAATCAGATGCGGAGGCCGCTTACAACATGCGGACATAGATCTGGAAGAAAAAAATCCAATATTGCTTCCTCGTCACCACACAGTAAGCAAACTAATTGTGTTACACATACACAAATACAACACTCTGCATGGTGGGGTATTACATACTCTCACAGACTTAAGACAACACTACTGGCTACCCCAAGGTAGGCAGACCGTAAAATTCATAATTAAATCCTTTGTTATTTGCCGGAGATACGATGCCAGAGTGTGTCCATATCTGGGACCTCCTCCACTCCCAAAGGAATAAGTTGTACATATTCGTCCTTTTGAGACAACAGGAGTAGATTTCACAGGAGCACTAACACTAACAGGCACCAAGGACAAAAAAAAAACAGTAAAGGCATACATCTGTCTTTTCACTTGTGCCACAACAAGGACAGTCCATCTAGAAGTGACACCCGATATGAGTGCCGAGGCATTCTTACAGGCTTTTCGCACCATTGCTTCACGTAGATCCTGTTCTAAGTTAATAATCTTAGATAATGGGTCCAACTTAGTGGCAGGAGAAGCATATTTGAGGAAAATCTGGACACACTCAAAGGTGTGCACGGCCTAAATCAACGGCAGTGCCACTGGAAATTCATACCTCCCAGAGCACCATGGCATGGAGGCTTCTATGAACTCATGATTGGTACGGTGAAACGTTCTTTACGGAAAACCCTACACCGCCAAAAGTTTGACTTACAGGAACTCCGAACCATAGCCAGAGAGATAGAAGCTCGAGTTAATAACCGACCACTTACCTACCTCTCTGATGATGTTTTGCAGCGTGAACCATTAAGTCCAGCTCATCTGATGTATGGGAGACCTCTCAGAACCCTAGTATCTTTTCTGGACAAGGAACCAGAGGATAGTTGAGCGGACAGCACACTGGACTTGTGATTCTGTGGTCCCGGGTTCGATCCCGGGCGCTGGCGAGAAACAATGGGCCGAGTTTCTTTCACCCTATGCCCCCTGTTACCTAGCAGTAAAATAGGTACCTGGGTGTTAGTCAGCTGTCACGGGCTGCTTCCTGGGGGTGGAGGCCTGGTCGAGGACCGGGCCGTGGGGCACTAAAGCCTCGAAATCATCTCAAGATAACCTCAAGATAGATCCTTCATATGTCCGAGAGAGTGATTTGGTTCAAAGTTTCGAACACCTATCGGGGGTGATAAGTTGGTGGAATGACGTATGGACTCGAGAATACCTTACTGCTCTGAAGGAGTATCATTACGGGGCAAACAACCTCTACAATAGAATTAACTTGAACCCTGGTGACATATTTCTGGTGGACAGCGATGGGCCATACTCAGAGTGGCCTATAGGCCAAATCATCTGTTCATCCAGACAGTCAGGGAATCTTGAGAATAGTGAAAGTAAAATGCCGAGGCAACACTACTCTTAAAACATTTGAGAAATTAGAACTGACAGGAAATAAAAAAACGTTCAACGACTTCCAGCACCCGAAGAGACACTAAGAGACGTTTGTCCGGAGCGGACTGCTGCACAATGATGCAAACTCAAATTAAAGCAACACTATAATTCTGAAGGATAGGAATAAAGTGTTCGCAGTACTTATCAGGACTACAACCCGTGTTTCCCCCCCCCCTCCAGATTTATGTCGGAAATCTAACACACACACACACATAATAATATAAAATACTCCCATAAAGGAAAAAAGAATGGGTGATTCCATGACGTCATCGACACCACGTATTTATATCAACTCTAATTTCTTTTAAACAACAGTCTAGTGTTTAAACGTAACAAAAAAAAAAAAAGAGTTCACTAGGACTGAATATAATTTCCAACAACAAGAAGTACAGCTTGACTCCCTTGCTACTGTTAAATAAAATCAGAAGTAGAACCAAAACATTGGCTGGAGAAGGGAGGCCGAGTGTCACTACAGACAGAATCGTAACAAAACAACACGAAGAGAGAGTTGTGATACTATAGTCTCGCACGATAGATTTACTTTATACCAAGAGATCTACAACAGTAACGCCTCTACCACATGAGGAGCACTTGAGTATCCAACTACCTTATAATTCTGGTATTATTTGGTGCACCGTATAATATAGATTAAGTAGCCAGTTACTAGCATGAGAAAACCACTAACACAGTGAGTAGCATTTTACTCAGCTCTTTACTTCATACACAAATACTCATGTCACATGTACTTTATATGTTAATGTACAACCACTAACGTTAAACATCCCAAACAGGTAATTGTGAGGGACGTTACTGAGGTAGACAGTTGGCCCCCCCCCCAACATAACAGTGATTTTACCCTGTTGTACACCAACCTTGCAGGCTTCCTGATAGCCGCCATTTTATGCACTCTGAGGTAAAGGACCACACCCTAATCTGATGCTGAAGAACATGTCAGCCTTAGCAGGCCCCACCTACAGTATCAGCTAAGGCCTACATGTTCTTTAATACTGTAGATAGAGTAGTATACAGAATTAAATTAGCGAAAAGAACAGTAGATTAGACCACCATATGTTGTATGATTTATAATTTATAGTTTGTAACAATAAGGTAAACAAGTACAGCTTGCACCATTTTAATAAAGTGATGAAAGTTACATTTGTCCCTCCCATTGTGTGTGATAAGTTCTTGCAAGCTGAATCAGAATATACAGTCCACTAACTACGAACGAACTCAGAAGAAAAATAATATAATATTAAAGTCAATTAAAAAATAAAATAAAGTAATATTTAATATTCATAAAAAGAAAAAGAATAAAACCTGCTAGGATTTTCCCACACATCGTCTACAAGCCTGCAAGCATTTATTTTGCAGATAATCTCTTTGTACGTTTGATTTAATTTTCACACTAACGTAAATCTTATCCCTCCTTTCTGAATAACTGGGGATCCATTTTCGGGGTTTTATACCTAATTGACGGTATCCTGCTTCACCGTCAGTTGAGGGAATTACTCAGTGGGTGTGAGTGAATTTGTGAAATATTAAAAATGGTATTTGAAATTTGGATAATTCTTAAAAATTAATTTCCGAAACTCCTTTAACCTTATTCCTGTTGTGATATTCATATAGGTTGCCTGAGGAAGGACTTGCTTAGCTAACACACCAGTGTAGTAAGCAGCTCATTTCTCACTCTGGGACCAGATATGAACAACTGACTAGGCGCAAGCAAACGCCGAGATATCAAAAAGTTTAAATCCCCTCCAATTAGGCCATTGACTTTCGCCATTCACCGAAGCAAATCTAACGAGTAGGTCCTGGGCTCTCATGACAATATTATTTGTTGTGTAGCGCTATATATTCAGTTCTAGACTCAAGAAGCAGTCTCAATTTAATAGTCGAGTGTGACAGAATACTTGCAGGACAATATAAATGTGTGGGGTGTAACGAAAAGAGTGTTCAACATAATTTAGTTTATTCAATAAAGTACTAACTACTACAAGAACGAAAGAAATATCAATGACGTTACTCGAAATCCTTCCTGTGACACTTTCAATGACAGCTAGGCACCAGCCCTCGGACTGCATAGTGAACTTAAACATACGGTGTATCCGCATGGGAATCAATCAAGCAAGCAAGCAAGACAACCTAATCTATAATCACAATTGCAAAATGACACAGTAGACTAGGTTATGAGAAACGTCTCCAACAACCTCCTATCAGTTCCCTACGCTACTTGCAGCCAACATCTGCAATAGCGGTTGCAATGCAATCAAATTAGTAGCCTGTCAATGATATGACTGACTAATGGGGTTACTGCAACTCCAGCAACCCTCTTCAATTAAATCTTTAAATCACTCTGTCCCTCAGACGATCAACAATTAATAACAAATTGATTATGTTAATATCAAAGTAGCATTTATGTTAACTTAATCTTGTCTTCTCACAGACAAATCAAACATTCAACTGTCACTAGTGACTCGGAAATTACACTAACACACTATCCGTCGAGCATTCAGTGAGTAATCCCCATTAATCCCTGTACTTCCAGACAGCTGATTAATCTCTGCACTAGTTACGTTAATTTGCGTTATCGATTACTACCACAACGCTAGTGAACTCCAATTTCCATGTCCAAAGTGCTTAGAAAACGGCAATCACTTGTGATTACCCTTGAGCAATTAATTACTATCTTCTTGAGAGGTTATCTTGAGATGATTTCGGGGCTTTTCAGTGTCTCCGCGGCCCAGTCCTCGACCAGGCCTCCGCTCCCAGGAAGCAGCCCATGATAGCTGACTAACTCCCAGGTACCTATTTACTGCTTGGTAACAGGGGCATCAGGGTGAAAGAAACTCTGCCCATTGTTTCTCGCCGGCGCCCGGGATCGAACCCGGGACCACAGTATCACGCGTCTAGTGTTCTGTCCATTCAGCCACCGGCACCACTATCCCGAAGATCAATACTTAATCAATACAAATACGTAACCTTTTACACTGGCTCAGCAACTTACATTAAAGGTACGAATTCCGTCTAGCCTTCCATACTCAGACCAATTCAGGTGACATAACGATAATTAATCACCACGTTTATGTTATTTCACAATGACAAGTACCTGTACTTCCAGACAGGTCAATAATGACATTACTTTAATGGAATAATGGAGCTTTCGTGTGAGTCGATCAACATGGATTGAAGTTAATTACTTTGACTTCCTGGAACACGTCAATTACCTGCCCATTGAACGATTATTACAACAGACAATACTCTAATTCTTGTCCGGCTGATGGCTAGGCTACCTGAGACTACCATAGCTGTTTTCAGGAAAATAGTTAACCTAAATGCATTCTGTGACTCAAATTGTTAAAGAACAAATTCTCTATAAGCAATGGGTGTTCCCTTGGTTACGTTATATTAATTGCTTTGCAATCACCTCACTGAATACTAGACTTCGATGTCCATCAGATAAACAGGAAATATATGTATACCCAAGTACTCAAGTCAACCGAGTTCCCCCACGACAATGAATAAATCACCTAGCAAATCACAGTGATTTACGTTACAATCTGGTTTCAATGACAATACTGCAGAACCCCAGTAAAAAAGCACTCAGGACATGAACCCTCTAGAACACAGCCCACAATGACTTACTGAACTGCAAAACACCCTCAGTGATTGATCAACAGAGCCAGATAGAGCCACCTATGTACATCGATCAGATAAGGAAATCAGAGGCGGAGTGCGAGATAGAGCCACTCCATATTAGGTTATCAGAGTTGGGTGTGGCAGCAGTCAAAAAAGTGTAGATAGGTATCCATTGTGAGGGAATGTAGATTCCCTCAGCTAGTTTTCCTAGTTTTCTAGATTAGGCTAGTCGCTCTAGGGACTCTAGTCAAGAAGTTTTCAAACTAACATACACTTGTGGGGTGTTGGATGAAAGCTCATGCTATGGACTATCATTTGAGGCTAGCCAGAAGTCTGTGATTACTCTGTAGAGGGAGTTACAGAGTTTTTCCCGTGTCTGTGAAAATAGGATGGGAGTTGAGAGCGAGTGGTGTGAGAGTATACTTGACTAAAACCGTTAGAGTTGGGGGGACAGTGGGGTGAACGTTGCCCCCCCCCCCACCATGTGAGACATTGCACCACTGTCTTTAGGCCTCCCCCTCCTTGTGACGTCACAGGACGCCTGAGGGTGAGGGGCGCCTGTGATTGGTTTAGGCATCTCCGCCTCTAGCTGAGTTTTGGCGCGAACAGCTGTGATTTGTAGTGGCACCTTGGGTTGTGCCGGCTTTGTGCTGATTGGTCAAGACAAAGTACGGGGGGAGATATGGGCATTTTGAGTTCCCCTAGCCCGCCAAATCTTCAGTTTGAGCTGGGCGGCAAGCTGAGGAAGAAGTGATTGGGTGGGGGTGGCAGCCTGCCACCTCCACCCCCAATAATCACTGTGTCATCCCTTGTTACTCATCATGGATGGCACTCCTGCCATCCTGGGTTGTGTCAAGGCCCAATTTGCGTGAAATTGGGGCCGATGAGGTACGGAAGGAACAGTGACAAACTAAGAGACAGTTACAGTGTTAACCCTTGAGGCAGCTGGCCTCATGGTGTATCAGATTGATCCCTCATCCCTCGGGTCTGAGTATCCTGTCGAGTGTTAATGGACAATGGACAATTGGTGGAACAAGGGCATTGTAAGTGAGATGTTATTACAGGCCCCTGTTGGACTTTGAATTCCACCTGGTGGTGTCCGTGTGGTGACGCCGCCGGCCATTGTCACCCGAGTGTACGAGCGAGCATGCTGGTTTGATGGGAGTGTAGGTGATCTCCCATCCACGTGTGTATGCCGATGGGCGCCAGCCAGCCAGTCGGAGGCAAGCGCCATGTGCTAGCCACCCATGCTGCCCACCTTGGCCAGCCGACTGGAGGCCACCCCCAGGCCACCCGCGCGCTGGCTACCCTGGCCAAACCCCCACCCCACCCCGCACATCAGCTCAGCCCGGGTGGGGTGCTATGACCGTGGCCACCCCCTTAGGGACACGAGGTGGCCACATGCTTTGGCCACCTTCCCTGGACATTCTAGGGCCACACCTCGCACGAGTACTAATCATTGTATAACAGTGTCTCAGGACTAGTGGAAATTCTGGTAAAAGCTGTGCTGTCCCATAGTCCTGCCAGGCTAGGGAAGCAGCTGAGAGACAGTTGTCTGTAGCACGTCCAAGTGACTGGTAGGACGGTACCTGGAGATGGATGTTGTACACGGGACCACACTGTAGATATATATAGCTATATATAAGTGTGTAGACTGACTCGGGTATGTAACCGGTCAGTGTAGAGATCAACAATATAAATGATCCAGTTGTCGATTCTATATAATCGGTCACACTGGATTAATGCCATAGAGTACCAGCATGTTAATTATATCATTGCAGAAGTAGGCAGGCCAGTGTTGCAGGGATGTCAGTGGATACCCTGAGGTTTGTGTAGTTAGGGATACATTTTTCTGGTGATATAATTTTAATTGATTATGTGAATGACATATCTATGTGTTCATTTGCATGTTTTTATGTACTGTGTTGTGTGGTGAGTCAGTAGGTGTGATTGCTGACCGATTGCCTAATGATGTCATTAGCATGTGGGGTATGCTGACGGCATCATTATGCTGTGGGTTTGTGCAGTGTTATCAGGTATACTATATTACTGCCCTAGGAACTGTGTTGAGGCATTAAGGGGCCTCTTTGATTATTTAGGGGAATTCACAGTACTTAGTGAGAGGAAGCAATTGATTTGTTAATTGCCTAATTAAGAGAATTAGTGCCAGCTGTCCGTGTAGCGACGGTGGGTGGGCACAGTAATTAACGAGTTGCAGTAGCCGCAACCGTATGTAGGCAGTGCATTTATGTTGTCTTGCATGCCATTGTAGTGTGACCTATGTAACACTGGGGTTACTTTGTTTCTTAAGTTGTGTTGAGGACTTAAGGATTCAATGAGTTAATTAAAGGGGTAATTAACTGGATATAGGGTGCACATTTATTGTTGAGTGAGTGAGAGCTGTTATAGGAGAACAGTATTGAGCTTGAGTGAAATACGTCTCGGGTGCAATTAATTATCCGTGTGACTACTAATTGACCACTCTAGCTAATTATGTAATTAGCCTTCGCATCATGAATTCATGTAGTGGGAGAGGATCTGTCAGAGTCTGTCAGTATTTGTGTTAACGTAATTTGCTTGGGACTAATTACCTTTCTGGGGTATAGCAATTAGTGGCTCATGATAATTAGTGGAGTAATTAACGTCTGGAGTCTTGAGGACTCAGATGACTCGGTAAAGCGAGGTCATGGAGCTAGCATAAATCGTTATATTAATCATATCCCGTCTGAGGACAGTGGATTAAGAGGCACATATGTTAATTAGGGTAATTAACTCCTCTCCCGTGAATTCACAGTGTTTGATGAGACCTGCTTAGGCAGTGCGGAGTGAGACGTATTTATGTATGATTAATTATCGGTCCTGGTGACAATTAATTGCTCGGAGTTAATTAAGGTAATTAACGCTCAGTAAAGTAAATTTTGACACAGACTGTTGAGAAGCTACCAAGTTAGGGTAGGCTTAGTTAACGTAACTCAATTGGGATGTAATTAGTGGCCCGTTTGACCTTAATTAAGGATTACTCACTGAATACTTGCAAGGAGCCAAGTGTGATGTAATATAAGAGAGTTTTGAGTTATTGTTAACAAGATGACTTGTGTTAAGAGACAAGTGTTGATGATTAACGTAGAGTACCATCATGTTGTTGTCTATGAGAGACAATTGTTTGTGATTAACGTAGTACTTTGTTGCTGACTGCTGTGATCAGTCAATTAACGTAATTAATCACATAATCAGTTTGGTAATTGATTAAGGCAATTTCTTTTGTTTATCGTCTGGTGACGAGAGTAAAGTAACTTAAGGATTGCTGGAGCTGTGTCCTAGAATCCCACCTTGCCTGACTTTGTTTACTGTTTACAGTGCAACTTCTTGTAGGGAGTTGCAAAGAGTGTTCACACTAGGTTGTGATAGGGGGAGTCTCTGTTGGACTACCCGCCTAGTTACGGGGGTCACTCCTGTTTGGAAGGAGGACCCTTAAGCTTGTGATTAGAGTATCTGTCACAGGGTAGCCGTGACAATATTGATTACATGTTTGTGTCATCAGTGGGCATCATTGTTCAGTTAGTTCACTTGTCAGCCCGAAGTGTCAGCAGGATGGAGCCTGCTATCATTTCTCGAGGGGCTGTTGAATAGCTGTGTTGCAATTGCCACTGGATGGACAATAACGTAACCACTCGCTGTGGTGTAACTTAGTCTGTAATATTTTTTTTTTATTTGCAATATTGCGTCATCAGTAGGCACACCTGTGCACCTGTGTTCAGGTTAGTTCAGTATGCAGCCGCACAGCAGGAGTTGCTATTTAGCTGTTTGTTATCGTGCCACTGGATGGACATTAACGTAACGTAAACTCGGTAATGTAGTAGTTAGTCTCTTGTTATTAATAAATTGTTATGTTATAGAAAACGGTCTTTGATGTCAACCCTTCAACCATTCTTTTCCACCCATGTTCTGCTTTATATGATTGAATGTTGATGTGATCTTTTGATATGACGGCTGTCATTGGGAATTCGAATTCCAATTCACATCAAATATAAATATTTGATTGTGAGAACCCGTCGGTTACCCTTTATTAGTTTTAACGTCCTGTTTAACTAGTAGGAACCAGCAGCCTATTGTGGACAGGTTTTCACCCCTAGCGGTGGAGGCCTGGCGGTTTGCTCCCGCTTTTCCTTTTTCTATTCAACTCATGCTTAACTGCCGTGAGCAACCTTTAAACTTGTAGTCCACCTCCTAAGGGAGGTAGGCGTAGAAAAAAATCTCACATCCATTATGTACTACTATGATCATGTTCTTTATACAGCAAAGTATGGCGATATATCTAAGTAAAAAAATGTATTTATATTTGTATAATACACACACACAGGTGAGGACCAGTTACACCCCCTCACTCTAAAAAAAGTTCCCAGGTAGGATGCCTCTGTGAGCAGGTGTAAAAACAGGTTCCTCTCAGTAGGGTGGTCCCCCCTACACCTCCCCCGCACCTGACGGCTTTGACTGTACCTTAAGAGAGGCCCAACCCCTGCTGCTTGTCTCGTCTGCTGCTGCCACCCTCCCCTCCCTTCCTCAAGGTTACTATACAGCCTAGGGTCTTATATAAGAGTATTTAAGGAGTATTAAATTATAAATCTCCCCAGGGGTTAAAAAAAACATCAAATAATTTATAATGCTTTTATTAGGTAAAAACCACAAATAATGTATAAGAAGTTAATTATGATAGTTAATAATTGTAGTTATGGGTCCCCCTCTTATTCCTCACCCTCTCTGCCTCCCCATCCTCATCTGAGTAGAATTCTGACGTTTCTTTGCCATTGATGAGTTAGGGGAGGTCTTGACCCCCATCCTCCTCTCTTGGGGGTGGGGGGTAAGTTGGGTGGTCGCCTTTTGGGTGAGTTTCCTTCTCTCCCCAATCAGAAGTATTCTGGAAGAGAGATGGGAGAATATTTTTTTAGTGATTAAATGTTTTTATAGGATTATATCTTTTATTAGAAAAATGTTCTATTTTCTCTAAGAACAACTACTACAGACCCCTCCCCAGCAGGAGCGGTCTTGTGTCCTCTACAACAGGCATCGTCAATTAGGTTACGTAACAGCATCTTGTTTGGGGCAGACCCCCCACGTAGAATTACTACTCTGCAAATGTGGACGGGTCCCAAGAACTGTACCGAAGAAAAATAAAGAGGCAAAAAATTGAGGATATAAAAACTTTTTATTGTGGGAATAAAATAAAATATATCTATTACCAGAAAGTGAGGGCAATACTAACCAGGCCCTTCAAGGACTTCAATCTTTCCTGTGGGAGATTTTGGAGACCTTCCATTTTGTAGGAGGGGGTTGACGGTCTTCTGCGGAGGTTGTGGGGTGAGAGGGGTTTTTATAGGGGGTAATTCCCCCCCCCCCTCTTTGTTAGCTAGGTTGCCTAGCTAACAAAAATATTCTCTACACTACCTATAAGAACCAACCCCTACACCTCTACAAAATGTCCTAACAAAATGATGTTTCATAGGAAAATATCGTCTCGCATAAGCAAGGGCTCGTTTATCGTTTAATTTTAAAGTAAAGCTGGAAAATACATTATGTAAGTAATGTACTGTCGAAGGCAACCCCAGATGGCTTATTCTGTGAGCAAACATGATGCAATATAGGCCGCAGGCTAGAGTAAAATCACTCTGGAGTCTGTATCACATTCCAAACACCTCTGTTATTTTGTTAGTTTTAATAAATCCCTTAAAATAATGAAATGCAATGTCACTGGTTACTTATTAACTATAAAAAAAAAACATTCAATGTTTAACTTTATCAACATAAATATCTACCCAATGTCCCATAATTATTCTACTGTGTGATGGTAATATATTAGTTATAAAACTATAGGTTTCCTTGATGAGATATTTAAATGTTCTACCTCATCTGCATTATAACAACCAAGGTAGAGTACACGATCCCCTAGATTATATTTTAAATTAATATTTATATCATAACAATTCATTATGTTTTAAGCCCGCACGTTGCATAGAACAGTTCTCTGCCCATTGATGGATAGTTCCCCGGTCGTTTCCCCAAACAGTAAAACCAGTCTGTTATATGTAACACCACCACCAAATTCAAGCTCCATACGCAAGTTGCCAGATTTCTCCACAGGGAGGGAATCCTTTGTTTGAATGGTGCTTAAGTCAAAGGCGAATTTTGTTCTTCCCTTATTAAAAGTGTCATAGGCCAGTAGTGAGTCACGCTTTAAGCCTAATGTCTTCAAAGTTTCGTAATAAAGGCAAGAATAGTGGTTGTCGAAATCGCCCCCAATTCGGTAAATTGCATTATTGTTCAAATACATGGCGATACTTTTCAGCTTTGCATTTTCAAAATATAATCCATTTCCTTGTTGAAGACTGGCATAATAATTCATTGGAACAATTACCATATATATCTTATGTGGAATTACTTGCGCCCAAGGCTGATCAATTAAGAGACTAGTTTGATTCCGTGCTAGGACATATGTTTTAGAAATGGTTCTATTGAATGTATAGCTTATGGGGTCAGGGGATGCTAACAGTGAGCTGTTTAAGGCCGGGTAAGCACTTGGGTAGGGGATCACCCACGTGACCCATAACTTAGCATAATCCATATGCATATGATACTTAGAGATACTTATTAGGAGAGAGCTCCAATCGTTGACGTACTTCTATATTGTCCAATACATATTGATCTAGGGTTGTTATATCCAATACTAGGGGGAAACACATTGACAAATCTTTACTTTTTAAATCAGTCAATTTTTTTATCCTTGATGCTTGCTCCAGTAAAATAAGTATTAGTGATTTCATTAGTGACTATACCATCGTCATCACTCCAGTCCCTACGAAAGGCTCCAATTCTCCCCAAGGAAGATATTTTTGATGGAGGCATGGAGGTAATTAATTTAATAAACGACCAATAAGTAAATTTAGAATTTGTTTCAACTACCTGCTCTCCTAAGAAAACCTGAACACCTTTAAACATAGTATTTGACCACCCGCTCACAAATTCCACATAGTCATCCTCTCCCAATTTTCTGGTATCGTCATATTTCGTTAAAGATACCGTAAAATCTATAACAATATTAGCTATATCTAAGAAGGCACCCTGAGTACCAGGGATGCGGAATTCTAAGTAATTATCCCACAAACGTTGATTAATGGGGAGGTTGACAGGTAGAAGTAAGTAACTAATTATCAAAAGAAGGCACCAAACCGGGAAGGCTATGTAGCACCATCAAATACGCAAAATAATCAGAGGGCGCTAAATATCACCAAGGATGCCAATACGAGAACAAAAACGCATAAGGCGAACGATATCAAAAGTATCCGAGTCACCAAGAATTCTATCGAGGGACAGGTGACCGCGAGGGGCGGTCGGAAAGCAAGACACACGCTCGTCCTGGAAGTCAGGACATTCAAGAAGGACATGCACGACCGTAAGAGCGACAATGCAACTAGGACAATAAGGAGCAGGGCGGCGCTCCATCAAGTGACCATGGGTTAAGCGAGTATGGCCAATACGCAACTTCGCCAGAGCTGTTTCCCACCGCCGGTTACGGTGGAAGGAGGACGGCCACAAGGAAACACAACATTTAAGAGTACGTAGCTTGTTACCAGTAACAGACAACCAAGAAGCCTGCCAACGGGTAAGGACTGAGGAATGGATAACCGGGTAAAAGTCGGAATACAGAATGCCTTTACGAGAGATGGGACAAGAGCGGACAGCTTCCTTAGCGGCAGCATCCGCACGCTCATTTAAAGACACCAATATGGCTGGGAACCCAACAAAACTCAACCGACTTAAATTTACTGTGAACGAGAAACAGCCAATGCTGGATCTCGACAACTACTGGATGAACCGGATTAAAGGACCCGAGAGCCATGAGGGCACTACGAGAGTCAACAACAACCACAAAGGAAGACTGACAACGAGAAAGCAGGAGACGAAGAGCATAGAGAATAGCATAAAGTTCCGCTGTAAAGATGCTAGTCTCCGGAGACAAGCGACACATATAAGTGCGATCAGGAAAAACAACAGAGTAGCCAACACCGTCCGCTGACTTAGACCCATCGGTGAAGACAGAAACGGAGCGGGAGTGAGAAGAAAAGTGCTCGAGGAAAAGGCGTTTTAGAACCGTAGGAGGGGTAAAAGCTTTAGTGATACGGGTCAAGGAAGTACAAAACCGCGGAAGAGGGACCCTCCACGGGGGCAAAGAAGGAACAACACGAGGAGAAACATCAGAAATATGAACGGAGAGAGAATCCTGTAGGCGAGATCACCGGACAGAAAGAGGGAGGTGGTGAAGAGGAACAGGAACCGCAGGAGGGGTAAAAGTTAAAGCACGACAGAGGCGAGAGGAAGGATGTTGCAAGGACCGCGCAAGATAGCGAAGAGAGTAGCGATCACGGCGGTCCTGGAGAGACAGGAAGCCAGTGTCAACATATAAGCTAAGGATGGGAGTCGAACGAAAGGCACCAGAACTGAGGCGCAACCCAGTATGGTGCAAAGCATCAAGACGGCGAAGAGTAGAAGGAGAAGCAGACGAGTAAGCAGGGCAACCATAATCGAGCTTAGACAGGACGAGAGAGGAATGTAAAGCAAGGAGAGTGCGCCTATCTGCCCCCCAAGAAGTATGGGACAAGACCCGAAGGAGGGTAAGGGCCTTAGAGCACTCAACACGGAGGTAAGAGATATAGGGAGCCCAAGACAAACGAGTGTCAAGGAATAACCCCAAAAGCTTCGTGGAATCTTTGTATTCAAGGGGATGACCATAAAGTGACAAAGAGGGACGAAGAACAACCCGTTTCTGCGTAAAAGTCATGGCACAAGTCTTAGAAGTAGAGAACTTGAAGCCATGACCTGTGGCCCAAGACGACACAGCATCAATTGCAAGTTGAAGCTGGCGTTGAAGGAGAGGCGAATCATCACCCTGACAACAAAGGGTAAGATCATCGACATAGAGAGCGGAGAAGACACCAGAAGGAAGAGAGGAAAGAAGACCATTGAGGGCAACAAGAAAAAGAGTAGTGCTCAGAACACTACCCTGGGGCACACCTTCGTATTGCTGAAAAGAGGGAGAGAGAGCGGTACCAAGGCGCACCCGAAAGGAACGACGAGAGAGGAAGCTGCGGAGAAAGAGAGGGAGATGACCACGAAGGCCAAAAGAATGAAGTTGAGATAGGATATGATAACGCCAAGTGGTGTCGTAAGCCTTTTCTAGGTCAAAAAGGACGGCAACAACGGAGGTCTTCGCAGCAAAAGCAGTACGAATATAGACCTCCAAGTTCACCAGGACATCTGTCGTGCTGCGGCACTTGCGGAAACCAAATTGAGAAGGGGAGAGGAGGTGATGGTGTTCCAGGAACCACATCAGACGAACGTTAACCATACGTTCAAAGAGTTAGCAGACACAACTTGTGAGAGCAATAGGGCGAAAGTCCTTAGGGGAAGTACCCAGAGACCCCGGTTTGCGAACAGGGAGGACAACGGCATCGAGCCAGTCCTCAGGGACTGACGACGACTCCCAGATCAGATTATACAGACTCAGTAAATACTGAGACGTGCTCGGAGGGAGATGGCGAAGCATCTCATAATGAATACCATCGGAGCCCGCCGCCGTAGAACCGCAGAGGGCCAGGGCAGAACGAAGTTCAGAGAGAGAGAAGGGATCATTATAGGGAAGCTGAAGATGAGTGCAGAAATCTAAAGGACGAGACTCAAGGACAGGTTTACGAAGAAGGACAGATTGGGGAAGATGAAGACCAGAGCTAACAGAAGAAAAGTGGGAACCCAGATCGGAAGCGACCTGCAACGGGTCCGCCACAAGAGTATCATGGAGGTGAAGGACCGGTGAAACATCGGGAACGAACTTACCCGCTATCTTGCGGATACGCTTCCAGATCTGGGCCAGAGGGGTCTCGGACGTAATTGTTGAGACATAAGATGCCCAACATTCACGTTTAGCCGTACGGATGGCCCTACGGGCCACCGTACTCGCTTTCCGAAAGAAAAGAAAAGAATCGGTCGTCTGCCTACGGTGGTGCCTCTTCCAGGCTGCACGCTTACAGCGGACAGCCCGAGCACAGTCTGCATTCCACCAGGGAACGCACTTCCGTGGACCCCGAGAGGAAGAGCGAGGAATAGAGCGGAGGGCAGCGTTGAAGACAGTGTCATGAAAAAGGAGGAGAGCGCGAGAGAGAGGCAGAAAGGAGAGGTCAGGGAGAGCAGCACTGAGGGTAAATAGGGTCCAGTCTGCCTTAGCAAACTGCCACCTAGGGAAAGAGAGGGAAGGGCGAAAAGAGAAAAAAGAAACAAGGATGGGGAAATAATCACTTCCATGGAGGTCATCAAGAACCTGCCACGTGAAATCTAAGTAAAGAGAAGAAGAGCAGAGAGAAAGATCAAGACTAGAAAGGGTGCGAGTCCGAGAGTCCAAATGAGTGGGCTCACCAAAATTCAGAAGAGACAGGGAAGAAGAGAGGAGAAACGGCTCAAGGAGGCGACCCCGGGTATTCGTCAGAACGTCACCCCAAAGAGAATGACGACAATTGAAGTCACCCAGCAGGAGCACAGGCTCCGGCAAGGAGTCCAGGAGGTGTTTCAAATCAGGAAGAGAGAGCGGGACACTCGGGGGGAGATAAATGGAACAAACTGTGTACCATTTCCCCACAAAGATACGAGCAGCAGAACAATGGAGAGGCGAAGGAAAAAGTAAAGGAACAAAGGGAACATCAGCCCGAATCAAAAGAGCAGAAGAATTAGAAGCCCCAGCAATGGCTGGGGAGGGGGGGAAGAGAAAGGAATAGCCAAGAAAACGACCAGGAGGAGCACCAAGCATTGGCTCCTGGAGACATACACAAAGGGGCGAAAACCGCGAAATCAGAAGTTGGAGTTCGAGGAAATTGGCGTAATAACCTCGAACGTTCCATTGAAGAATGGACAACGATGAGAAGAGAAAGGACAAAAACAGAGAACAAGGAAGAAACAAAGGCGAAAGAGCAACAGAGCACGTTAAAGAATATCAGGGTCGGGATCAGGGTCAGCAAAGTCAGGGTCGGGATCAGGGTCAGCAAAGTCAGGGTTAGGGGGCATGGGTAAACTGAGCAAAGACGGAGGGAAGGAAACGGGAGAACAGATCAGAGGTGGGCGGGCAGGGTCCGGAGGAGGAGGAGGAAGAGGAGTAGACAACGGAGAGGAGCCGTCAAGGACAGCAGCAGGAGGAGGGGGGAGTAGAAAGAGGGGAGCGCACCCCAGCAAGAGCAGCAACCGAAAGGGAAGCAGGGGCCAAAGAAACCTCCATAGCAGGAACGGGGTGCAAGCACTGAAACGGGAGGGGAAGGAGCAACAGAGCCAGAAGGAGGAGCTGAGGAAGAAAGCGAAGCCTTCTTATCCGCCGGGGAAGAGGAAGGAGAGGAGCCAGGCTTACGCTTCTGACTTAAAGAGACCGGTGTCCCAGCAACTACGTACCGGGCAACGGATTCCAGTGTCTCAACAGGAGAAGCCGAACGAGAGCACACACGACGGCCGTTAGGAGAGCGATGGACATCCGCCCGCACTGACAGGCGGTGGGGAGAGCCGATAGAAGGAGGAAGAGGATGGGAAGGAGGATCGGAGGGGGACGAGGAAGAAGACACAGAAGACACGACTGACCGGGTAGAAGGAAGGGGAACCCCAGACAGAGGACCAGGAGGAGGATCCTTCGGGAGAGAACCCAAAGGAACAGAGGAGGGGGCAGTGGGCGCATCAGGGCCCAAGGCCCGGAAACGGTTGTGAGTCTGAGGAAGGCGGGAAGGACGAGGAGAGGAAGAGTGCAACACGCGAGCATAAGAGATATTAGCATAAGGCGGGAGCCGGCGAACCTGGCGCCTCGCCTCAGGAAAAGATAAACGCTCCCGGTGCTTCAGGTTGAGGACGGCTGCCTCAAGCTTGTAATGGACACACGCACGGGAGAAGGTAGGATGGGCCTCACCGCAGTTGAGGCAACGAGCCTGGGGAGAAGTGCACTCCGACTTAGAGTGACCTTCGCCACCACACAAAGGACAGAGAGACAGTCTCGGAGCAGCGGAGGGCACCATGCCCAAACCTCCAGCACTTGTTGCAGAGCCGAGGAGAAGGAATGTACTCCTGGACAGAGCATCTGGCACCAGCAAGAATGACAGAGGGTGGAAGGGTCCTACCATCAAAGGTAATCTTCACAACCCGGAGGGGTTGACAGCGACTACCACGAAGGGGACGAGTAAACGTGTCCACCTGGAGAATAGAATGGCCCTGGGCAGCGAGGATATGTCGAATATCGTCGTGGCAGTCGCGCAGGTCCCGAACACCGGTTGCAACATGGGGCGGGAGCAAAATAGTGCCAACACTGGCATTCAACTGAGCGTTCTTCGAGACCCGAACGGGGGTCTCGCCAAGGCAGGATAAGGCAGCCAAGCGGGAAGCAGCATCCTGAGAAGGAGCAGCAACGACACGTGTACCGAGACGAGTGGGGTTGAAAGTAATGGAGGCATCCACGGAATCAATGAGATGTCGATGAAGGGAGAAATCGTCAGGAGGCGCAGAATCAAGAGGGAGGAGATCAAAATATTTGGCCCACGAAGCGGGACCAAACAAGGCTTGATAGGTAGCAGAACTGGAAGGAATCGAGCGAGGGCGGCCGTGACGAGGACGGCGGTGAGAACCCCCAGAGAGAGAGGGGTTAAAAGGCGCAGTAGTTACAACTAGAGAAGGAGCCGCGCCAGGGGACGAGGTAGTCACCACTGGGGGCTTAGGGCTCGACCCAACCACAGAGGAGGGAGGGGAGCCAGGGGAAGGAGTCAGAGAGGCCAAAGGAGGAGCAAGGTCGGGGCCCAATGCAGCGGAGGCTACAGAGCCCGGTCTTCCAATACGGACCGACTCGGGGGCTTGGTCGCCCACCCCACGAGCCTGAGAAGGTAAGCCAGAAGCAGCCGAAACAGGGGTTATCATCTTGACGAAAAGAAGAATTCACTCACGAATGTGCCCCCACACCCACCATGGAGCCACAATTAGAGGCAGGACACCCAACAAGAAGCTATCGCCGATCTTGTCGGGGCCTCCTAGGGGTGCGTCTTGAGTATACGCCCCACAAACGCCACCTTAAGAAACCGATAGTCCGTCGAGATCGGGTTCAGTGACGAAGTGGGGATTGACAATAAAAGGTTCCCCTCGCTCTCGACGTCGGGTACTGCAGTTCTACGGGTGCATGAGTATGCCTCCTCAAGCACCCGGGCGTCAAAATAGAAGAAGTCCATGGAAGAACCAGAACGAGCAAAAGGTTGGCAGGAAACGGCAAGCAGATAGGAGAAGAGGGGGGAGAAAAACGAAACAGAAGGAAAAGGTGCAGAATTGGAGAGGACGGCAGCAGGAGCACAAGGCTAGAAAAGGACAGAGGACTGTCCTAAGGAGCATCACACTCCGGCAGCCGCCCACGAAGCCCCCTCACGGCGACAACGAGCTGAGCGGGGAGGGGGCAGGACAAGTAAACATAACCAAATGGAAACAATAAAAATGCAAAATATTAACTAATTAATTTATTAAAAGAAAAACTAAAACAAAATCTAAATATGTTCACTCCCTGTCACTTTAACACTCCCTACTTGACCTGAACGGCAAATGAGAAGACTATCCCTATAAATAACAAATAGCAACTCTACCTTGGGCAACCAGCTAGATGTTGGGGGCTGGTCTTGGGAGAGGTAAGATGGGGTGACCTCTCCCAGTAGATCTGGAGTCCACACTGATCTGTCCTCGTCTGGTCTAGCCCAGACTAGAGCATTGTATTGTTCCGCATAGTCTAAACTTTACCAAGTTACTTAGCCAGGTTTAAGTTATAACAATTAACCTCTGTTTGTACTGAATTGATCCAGACTGGTTGAATTATTTTACTGAAATTAAATTACACAAGCATCTAACGGCAGAGCTGTTCCCGATCCCCAAAATGGTTAATTGAACTTTGAGAAATAGTAGACATGTCAACCCTGATGACCTATGACCGCCGGTCACTCCGCCTTACAACTTAGATCTGATTCGTGACGTCACTGATGGTGACTTACTCAATAATTTGAATACTCTTGATATTGTACCCAGTACTATTATACAATACAATTTTAATACAAAATGAATAAAGGCTAATTTCTCTAAGTTACTGAATACTATCGGATGGTTCATTATACGAAGCTATGAACAAAGCGTTGATGTTATTTTCACCGCGAATTCCCCTGGGGTCAGGTCCCAGGTCACCATGCGGCTCAGCTTCCCATTCTCTTTTGTCGATAAACCACTCTGGATAATTCTTACAACCAGCCTAGTTTGTTACAACCCCCCTGCACAAGCATTTAGTAAACCTTGTTAATTTGTTAAAAAATCACGAGGTTTAGTATCCAAACCCAGAATTCAACTCATGCCACAAACAAAAGCTAACCTAACTAATAAAATTTGACAATTAATAGAGTCCAACATCATAATAAATATGTTCACATTTCATAAATTTCTCAGCTGTCAACTGACAGCAATCCTCTAACATCAGGAAACATACATCCAATCCTTACTGACATAGCTAAATAACATGTCCCTACTCTACCATCAAAGACTAGCTATTAAACTCTCTTGGCTCTTCACTAGCCAAGTCCATGTGTCCTCTAGAGCCGGCCACACCGTGCTCAAACAAGCATTAAAGTTATAACTTCAGACTGAACTTTCAGTCATCCGGGAGCGTACTATGGAACTATCAGGTTCACATCCGTGTACTACCCACTCCCCACTCAATGTCAACCTTGACATGCTAAGGAACACACCTAACGTTTATTACATGTATCTAAAAATATAAAAAAAAATCCTATACTATATCACAGGTTTCAGCTGACTGTACAGCCAAGTGTTCTCACTCACTAGAAGTGTCAATGTTTATATTGGTCCGCCTCTCCTGTGTTCAAACAATCTGCAAAAAATAGCACAACATAATTTTCCATAACCGTTTGTTCTGGGCTGAGAATTTCACAGGGGCTTCGATTTTGATTACTGACCAATTTATAGAGTAAAATTCATATATTATACCAGAATTATTTTAAATCTGTTTTTCAACATTTATAAAGTATTGATTCTAAATCTGTTTTTCAACATTTAAACAAGTGTCCAGATATTCTTTACACAGATGTTCAGAGCCAACTTTGTTGTTTGTATCAATTGTTCATATTGAGTAATCGAGAAAAAAAAATCGATGCTGCTGGATGCTGAATGTAGTCGCTGACGATGACGGTGTCGATCTTGCTTCTCCCCATGTGTAGACATCAATACCTGGTCCTCTTGTACTCCCATCCGGTACTCCTGAATGACGACAGAGTGTAGTAGAGCGGAGTGCCAAGTGACAGCTGTAGAATACTGTTACTTCGGTCATTAATCTTGCTCTCGACAGTCCACACGCCTTCGTATCAATCACAGTTCACACGGCAGTCTTGATGTTAAACTTGACGGCGCAGATGACCACAGCAGAGCAGGACTGGATGTACCAACGGTGTCTCTTAGCAGGAGTGGTGTCAGAAGGTCGTAGAGGCGGGTTGCTTGTTTGCAGAACAGGTGAATCTCGTCTTCCATCATTGCTCACGTCATCTCCGGCGTTTCTTGATGTCACCAGGTTACTAGGCCGTAAACACCAACTGTGTATACCCTCGTACCGCCGACTTTAGGCCAAAGGAGACAATTTTGCGACCTTCTATTGGCGAGTCCCGGTACTCTGTAGGGAAACCGTGCCTTCCACCTGTGACCGCCTTAGTTCTGCTTTCTTGTTACTTCAGATGACGTAATCATTAATCTTCCGGCGAAATTCTTGAGTACTGCTACGTGCTTTCCATTTCCTGACCTCTCCTCCAACTCTGCTGGAATGGCTGCAGTCTTGATGACGCAGCAGGTGGGTAGTGGTGATCTCGAGACAGCTACCCCGGTGTTGTATGGCACCTCCGGTGACTGCTATATGTGGACAGCTCGCTGGCCCTGACAACCTCGTTAGTGACGTGAGGCGTCGGCCGGGTGACTCTTGGACAGTCACTCATCCCCAAAGTAACTGATGTATGGGTTACTGGGTCTGGTGGGGGGAGGGCTTTGTGTAACGTGCCTCCCCCCTCGGTCTTTACAGACAAGGGTTCACGTGTGGCTGGAACAACTGGGTCGGTGTACCAATCAGACCTGGGAACAGACAGACACAACACAGCGGAAGCATAGATATACTCTGGGTTTGGTGGAGGTGGAACCCCAGAGCACGGTAAAAGTTGCTACCTGAGTCAAGTATAGCGATAGTACACCTCATTGCCCTCACAGGAAAATCTAATGAATACTAAATTATACTAACCAAGGAAATACTTTACTGTATAGCGCGAGATCTCGTCACCATAGGGTGGCGAGACTGCACCTGACTACTGATGAGTGATGACAGAGGGTCATCCTCATCTTCTGACTCGTCGGTGAAGCCCTGAGTCAGCACTACTGAGTCAGGAACTAGACCCGCTGAAGGCAGTTCTAATTCCTCTCTAGCATGATAATGTTTCAATTTAATCACATGAATTGTCCTTTCCACCTGGTCCTCGAACACTCCTTTTATAACAAGATTAACCGGCCCCGCCCTTTTAATTACTCTATATGGTCCTCGCCACCTCGGAGCTAGTTTCCTGCTCTGATTGGCGGGCGCAGCCTCATTCACTCTCAATACGAGGCTTCCTTCCTTCAATTCTAGGGGGCGCACTTTCTTGTCATAAAAATGAGCATACCGAGTCCGTGCCTTCTTGGACGCTTCAGCTGCAATATTCCATGCATTTCTCATTTTTCCAAGGACCTCTGAAGGATAGTCCTCCCCGTATGCAACATTATGTCTGTTAAGCAGACCTGAGGGGAAATTGCATGAATTACCAGTAAACAAATGAAGTGGTTGGGTGTTAATTGATTGGTGGATGGCAGTATTCAAGGCGAACTGAACATAGGGTAGGTGTTCATCCCAGGTGTTTGCATCATGTTCAGCAAGGATTGCAAGCATATCCTTGACTGAACGATTAGTCCGTTCCGTCATTCCGTTTGCTTGTGGGTGGTAGGCTGTTGTAAAAGCCGAAGTTGTCTCTAAAATCTTACAAACTTCTCTAAATATATTCCCATTGAATTCTTGACCCCGGTCAGAGACTAAAACTTTAGGAGGTCCGAATACAGTAACGAACCTACGCAAGAACGCATCTGCAACCGTACGAGAATCCTTCTGAGGTAATGCAACTAGTGTAGTGTATCTAGACAGATGGTCAACTAGCACCAACACATATCTGTTACCTGAATGACTGTGGTGTAAATCAATCAGATCGGCCCCCACACGATCTAACGGTTCACGAATTTCAGGAAATTCCTGAAGTGGGGCTTGTACCTTAAGGGTACCTTTCCTCCTCTGGCAACGAGGGCACGACTTCACGAAATTGATTACCTCAGAAAGTAATCCTGGAAAATAAAATAGAGACTTTGCTTTTAAGTGCGTTTTAAAGACCCCCGGATGCCCTGCAATTTTTGAAGCATGCGCAAGCTTTAACGCTGATGACCGCAACGCGTCCGGAATAACTAGCTGAAATACTGCCCTATCATTCTGGCTATTAACATAATACAGGACGCCATGTTTCATTTCAAAATCATGAATGGGTAACTTCTTTTTTTTCTTCGGGTATTTTCCTCCCTCTAAATACTCAATAATCTCTTTCCATCTAGGCTCGCTCATCTGGTATTCTCTCATTTTATCTGATGGAATGGTTTCAATATTTTCATTAATCTGCATTGCCGCTATATTTCTACTTAGCGTGTCTGGCACAACATGTGCTGGGCCAGGCTTGTACAAGATCTGGAATGAGTGGGCCGAAAGTTCGTGAGACCAGCGTGACATTCGTGGGCATTTCGTTCGCTTTTTAAATGTGTGTGTTAACGCTCGATGGTCTGTGTAGATTACAAAATGCCGCTGAAATAGGTAAGGCTCGAAATACCTAACTGATTCTACTACTGCCAGTGCCTCCCGATCCGTAGCTGAATAACGAACTTCAGGTCCTTTGACCTTCCTACTGAAATAGGCTACTGGATGGGGTAAATTATCCGCATCTCGCTGAATTAAGCACCCGCCAATAGCAATACCGCTGGCGTCAGTGTGCACTTCCCACTCTTTCTCAAAATCAGGAATAGCCAATACCGGTGTCGTGATTAGTTGGTCTTTCAGTTTGCGATAGGCCTCGTCATGTTCAGATTTCCACACAAACTTCGCATTTTTCTTTGTCAGATCAGTCAGGGGTGCTGAAATGCCAGCGAAACCTTCAATATGACGACGAAAATATCCGGCCGCCCCCAAAAACCTACGCACGTCCTTTGCTGTCCTTGGAGTAGGCATGTCAGCAATGGCGCGGCAAGAATCTGGGTCAGGTCGGATACCGTCTGGGCACACCTGGAACCCCAGAAATTTGAATTTCTGAGCCGCCAGGGTGCACTTCTGAACATTCAGCCTGAAACCTGCCTGATCTAACAACGTCAAAGTCTCAGTCAAGTCCTGTAGGTGTTCCTCAAACGTCCTGGAATATATCACATCATCCAGGTACGCTAAAGAATGCCTACCCAGTACCGAACTAAAGATAAAGTTGATGGCCCTCTGAAACGACGAAGGCGCTGTCTTCAAACCAAACGGCATCCTACGGAATTGATAAGTGTGCCTACCATCCGAGAATGCTGTTTTTTCCCTATCTTGTTCTGCCACCGGAATCGCCCAATACACCGATTTTGCGTCAAGAGTTGAGAAATACTTAGCAGCACCAAATTGATCTATTATCTCCTGTATTCGGGGCAACGGATACACATCACCCTTAGTTAATTCGTTCACCTTCCGGTAGTCAACACAGAAACGATAACTACCGTCCGGTTTCCGAACTAGCACAACAGGAGAGAGCCACGGTGACGTACTAGGCTCTATCACGCCCTGTCTCAACATTTTTTGGCACTCCTCCCTGATAACGTTCTTTGCCTGTTCCGGCAACCTCCACTGTCTCGTGTACACAGGCAAATTATCACCAGTTGGAATGGTGTGCTCGATCTTATCAAGGAGACCAATCTGGTCATCCTCTGTCGCAAACAATTTCGGGAATTTTCGTAAAACTCCTCTCAGTGCCTTCCTATCCGCCTGTGCAACATGTTGCAAATCAAGTGCTGAAATTAATTTTTCCACTTCCTCTACATTCTGTGCAACATTTCTCGTCTCGTATTGTACTTTGGATGGTGTTTTAGTGTTCAACATGTTCAGTGCACTACATTGTGCAGTGACGGCTGGCGTCTCAGCTGACTCATGGTGAAAGATTTCTGTGTCATCCACCATGGTTCCCTATCACCTGCCCTGAAGCGAAAAGTCTTATGTGAAAGATTGACAACTGGAATGAGTGCACCTTTATCGAGCACTACAACTAAGTGATGAGGAATTAATAAACTATCACATCTCCCAGCCACCTGAAGGGTGGTACCTGGTTGTATGTGACGTCCCACGGCTACTTTAATAAATTTAACAGAATGTGGTGGGCAACTCTGTTTGGTCAATGCATGCAAGGCGCATGACCTCTTAACTGTGTCTGGAAGAGACTTAAAAATCAATTTTGGATAGTGCGCATTATATTTCAGCTTCCTCTTAATTGAAGCTACAACTGGGGGATGGTCGATCATCTCCACTGGGTAGGAAGTCTGTCCCAACTGCAACCTGCAGTTCCTAGCCCCTTTTTGAGCAGACAAGGAATAATCAAATCGCGACAGAAAATCAGTTCCCATTAAGATGTGACCAGGAAAATCAAGGTTCTCTACGATCGTACATGTGTGAGGCTGCAATTCCCCATCAATCTCAAAATTAACTGTACCTTGACCTACGATCTCAATCTTTTCCCCATTGACTGCTGTTAATGTCTTTGCGCAACGTTTAAGACGTGCATACCTAAAATTGCTGAAGGCTGACTTTTTAATTACCGTCGCCTGGCTTCCTGTATCAACAAAAGCTGTCAATCTCACACCTTCCACTTTCACCTCAAAAGTAGGCCTACCATCACTAGGAGCCTGCTTTCATGCTTTCGTAGGAGTGACTTCACAGTCCCTCTGTATATGCCCGCGCATCCCGCAGGAGTAACACCTCCGCGGATCTCTGTTGTTACCCTGCGCAGGGTGGCTCAAACTTGCAGCTGAGGCCTGCTTCCCGCCTGATGAACCCGCGCCACAGTTACTCGGCTTGGCTCCCTCGCCTTTACTTAACGCCTCTACGTATGGCGACAATTGAGTGCCCGGCGTCTCCGTGCGCATCTGCCTGTCTAAGGCTGTGGCGGCCTGGGGTTGGGGTTGAGGTATGGTGTGGGTGGCCTCGGGGTGGGGTGTGGATTGAGGTTGGGGTGGGTATGGGGTGGCCTGGGGTTGGAATGGGTATGGGGTGGCCTGGGGTTGGAATGGGTATGGGGTGGCCTGGGGTTGGAATGTGTATGGAGTGGCCTGGGGTTGGGGGAAGGGTTGGTATGGGAACTGAGGATGGGGTTGGTATGGGAATTGAGGATGGGGTTGGTACGGGAATTGAGGATGGGGTTGGGGTTGTTGTAGTGGTGGATGAGGTGTACCTGAGCGGTCCCCAGTGGTGTCGGAAGAGGTGCTGTCCTCTACACTTCCACTCCCACTGGTCCCTACTGACTGGTCACTGTCTGGGTTAAACATTTTCTGTGATTCCTGGTGTGCCATGTCTCTTCTAAACTACCCTTTAGTACACCCTCGACCCGGACTCACTACAACCGTGATCTTACACAAATAATAAAAACAAAATCACAACTCTTTTCCAAGAAACAACTACTAAATTCCCAAAGTAGGAAATACACCGATTTATCGAGAGAATCACTGAAGTGAATACAATGAATGAGTGTCTGCCCCGCACTCGTGTCTGACCGTGAAATATCCCGCAGTTCTATTACCGACACCTAAGTCCTTTACGTTAAAAAAAATTAAGGAATCTAATTTATATAAAACAATTTAAATGATAACGCAACTAACGCGCAGCACTCGTGATGGATTAATAAAGAATATTTACCGTACTTGAATACTAAGCGCGCTTGAAGTGAGCAGCGTGGCCACTGATGACTGATGGAGCGGGACCAGCTGCGCTGAAAAAAACCTAAGTCCCGCGCTTTTTCGCTTAAACGCTGAAAAATCTAAATTTTTGTTCTGAAGGAAAATAACTAGTTTTACGTTAATAAACCGCTCTAGCGATTTATATAGACACCCAGGACATATATTTGCTTACCAAAGATTGAATTTTTATCAAAAACTGCGTTTTTACTCAATTGCTGGACTCTGCCAATTTTTCTGACTCCGAGGGAAAAAATTTCTATCACCCCAAATATCACAAAACTCCTTTAATTCACAAAAATTGGGTTTTCTCGTTCACAGATATAAATAAGTTATTATTTACTACTGACGTTGTATACAGAACAATGCTGACACATCGGGCGGTTTCAACACTCACTAATTCGAATTTTCGTCAAAATCCGAGATTTTCACCTCAAATGGACTCTGACAAAATTACAACACGATTTTCTCGAAAAATAACTAAATTCGGCAAAAATGTAATTATCACTGTTTAATGCTTTACGGACAGAATTACGTCCCTTGCGCGCACTAGAGAGTAATACTGACCCCAGAATATACACGAAACATGAAAATTAGAATTTATGCCAAAAAGACAGATTCTAGCCCAAGCTGGACTTAGAAAATTATCCACCTATGTTTCTACTGAAAACAGAATTCTAAGTCTAAAAACACAATTCTACCGTCTTACTGGTAAAAACTAGAAAATATCACTCGCATCGACTGGGGAATCCTAATGACGCCCAAATCATATACGTGACCCACGAATACAAATTAATTACAGTTAACGACTTTCCGACGTTGACTTAGCCGAAAACTTATCCCAAAATACTTAGAAATATTCCACGGACTCTATTAAACATTTACACGCAACTTACTATCCCTTAAACTCCTTCACTGATCTATCGTGACCAACATATAGCCCTAAGTCCAGAGGGTTAACTACGCTCTAGAACCAACACCTCTGACTTAGACTAATACAACAGGGAATAGCAAAACTTAATGTACGCACTTAGCCTAATATGCAAGAAAATGCTAACACGTGGGAAAAACATTTAACCGGGGATTGAATTTAGGGGAAAAAAATTAATCTCTAGAACAACGCAAATAAACGGAATTACTTTATAAATTTAAGTATACTTAATTCAAAAATGCACTCGACTTAATCTTATAATTGCTCCTACCGGCTCGCCGTACCACACCTAGCCTAGGGGTCTCGACCATCTAGATTCCAACAGAGCGACACGCAGCTTTCAGCAACAATTATGACTAGGGACGACTCAACCTCCACTAAGTGTGCGATCACTTAGTTGTTGAATCGCTGCTAGGTAGGTTACTAGTCCGTCCCTCGGAGGCCGCAACGCCCTTCACGGATTACGTATTTCCTAGCGTTTTGGGTCGTCTAACAACGCCCTCGGATCTATCTCCTGGCGTCCCACAGATATATCCGCCCAGACAGCCCACAAGGAACTGCTGTTGAGAGTATGGCGGCTCCCAACACCTCTGAATTAATTGCAATGGGTCGAGTATGGTACCCAGTCCAATCAACTCGGAGCGGTCTCCTATTCAATAAATCTTAACAGCCTAATCTTACTAACTAAACCTTAATCATATCAGCCCGCATGACCCAAGATTCGCCAATCCAAACTCAAACGCACTGTTGTGAGGCGCACTGCTAATCCTGGCCCGCGGCTGTCTCCTTAGCATCCGCGCACGTGTTCGAATGGCTAGACGCGTGAGCCTTTCAACAATTTCAAACAAAATTGTTGAAACCACCGCTGTGCACCATTGTAACACGGGTAGGGTTTCTCTCTACTTATCTTTCCTTCTATTCCCCCTCTACCCGTATTCTTACTTTTTATTTCTCTACAAGGGACTCCAAAACTTTTACCAAAGCCAACTCCACGCCACGTGGTCCTAAGACGATTGACCGACTTAGGATTCTACAACCAGTAAGACGTGACCTAGGCTCCGAGCAAAACCCTAGAGTCGCCTCCGCCGCCACCACCAGACCAGTAACACAGAGCAATGATTGAGGTCTGGATCGATCATGCTAATTAATCAACCTTGGGGCTTGATCCCCACTAGTAGTTTATAACCTCGGAAACTTGAGTGTGGAATTAATTAGACGGGATGATGAATTCCGATTCGATGTTAGAATCGGCGCCCAATTCAACTCTGCCTCGTGTGGACCACGTGACCAGGACAAGTAAACATAACCAAATGGAAACAATAAAAATGCAAAATATTAACTAATTAATTTATTAAAAGAAAAACTAAAACAAAATCTAAATATGTTCACTCCCTGTCACTTTAACACTCCCTACTTGACCTGAACGGCAAATGAGAAGACTATCCCTATAAATAACAAATAGCAACTCTACCTTGGGCAACCAGCTAGATGTTGGGGGCTGGTCTTGGGAGAGGTAAGATGGGGTGACCTCTCCCAGTAGATCTGGAGTCCACACTGATCTGTCCTCGTCTGGTCTCGCCCAGACTAGAGCATTGTATTGTTCCGCATAGTCTAAACTTTACCAAGTTACTTAGCCAGGTTTAAGTTATAACAATTAACCTCTGTTTGTACTGAATTGATCCAGACTGGTTGAATTATTTTACTGAAATTAAATTACACAAGCATCTAACGGCAGAGCTGTTCCCGATCCCCAAAATGGTTAATTGAACTTTGAGAAATAGTAGACATGTCAACCCTGATGACCTATGACCGCCGGTCACTCCGCCTTACAACTTAGATCTGATTCGTGACGTCACTGATGGTGACTTGCTCAATAATTTGAATACTCTTGATATTGAACCCAGTACTATTATACAATACAATTTTAATACAAAATGAATAAAGGCTAATTTCTCTAAGTTACTGAATACTATCGGATGGTTCATTATACGAAGCTATGAACAAAGCGTCGATGTTATTTTCACCGCGAATTCCCCTGGGGTCAGGTCCCAGGTCACCACGCGGCTCAGCTTCCCATTCTCTTTTGTCGATAAACCACTCTGGATAATTCTTACAACCAGCCTAGTTTGTTACATCCCGTTTACCACTGGTTAAATCACCAAGAACATTTTTCCCAAAATCGATAGCACTCTGCGTTACAGCTCTCATGAAAAATGGTATGGCTCGTCGGGCCATGCCGGCCAAGGATCCGAAGAAGGTAAGGTAATTACCAAAAGAAGGCACCAAACCGGGAAGGCTAAGTAGCACCATCAAAGTGCGAAATAATCAGAGGGCGCTAAATATCACCAAGAATGCCAATACGAGAACAAAAACGCATAAGGCGAACGATATCAAAAGTATCCGATTCACCTAGAATTCTATCGAGAGACAAGTGACCGCGAGGGACGGTCGGAAAGCAAGACACACGCTCGTCCTGGAAGTCAGGACATTCAACAAGGATATGCACAACTGTAAGAGGGACAACGCAATTCGGACAATAAGGAGCAGGGCGGCGCTCCATTAAGTGACTGTGGGTTAAGCAGGTATGACCAACCCGCAGCCGTGCCAAAACAGTTTCCCACATCCGGTTACTATGGTAGGAGGAAGGCCACGGGGACACACTACGTTTGAGAATACGCAGCTTGTTACCAACCACAGAGGACCAACAACCCTGCCAACGGGCAAGAATGGAAGAATGAATAACAGGATAAAAGTCGGAATAAGGAATACTTTTACGGGAGATGGGACAAGAACGGATAGCTTCCTTAGCGGCAGCATCCACACGCTCCTTGAAACAAACACCAATATGGCTGGGAACCCAGCAAAACTCTACTGATTTAAATTTACTAGAAATAAGAAACAGCCAATGTTGAATCTCGATGACCACCGGATGGACAGGATTAAAGGACCCTAAAGCCATGAGGGCACTACGAGAATCAACCACAACCACAAAGGAGGAATGAGAATGAGAAAGCAAGAGACGAAGAGCATAGAGAATAGCATAAAGTTCTGCCGTAAAGATGCTAGCCTCCGAAGGGAGGCGACACATATAAGTACGGTCAGGAAAAACAACAGAGTAGCCCACACCGTCCGCAGACTTAGATCCATCAGTGAAGATGGAAATAGAGTGGGAGAGCGAAGAAAAATGTTCAAGGAAGAGGCTTTCCAGAATAGTAGGAGGGGTAAAGGCTTTAGTAATACAAGTCAAGGACGTACAAAACTTGGGAAGGGGGACTCTCCACGGAGGTAAGGAAGGAACAATACGAGGAGAAACATTAGAAATATGAACAGAAAGAGAATCCTGTAAGCGAGATAACCGGACAGAAAGTGGGAGACAATGAAGAGGAACAGGAACCACAGGAGGAGGAAAAGTCAATGCACGACAGAGGCGAGAGGAAGGATGTTGGAAGGACCGCGCAAGATAGCGAAGACAGTAGCGATCACGGCGGTCCTGAGGAGAGAGAAAGCCAGTGTCAACATACAAACTAAGGGCGGGAGTCGAACGAAAGGCACCAGAGCTGAGACGCAACCCAGTATGGTGCAAAGCATCAAGACGGCGAAGAGTAGAAGGAGAAGCAGAAGAGTATGCAGGGCAACCATAATCGAGTGTAGACAGGACGAGAGAGGAGTGCAAATAGAGGAGCGTGCGCCTATCCGCTCCCCAAGAAGTATGGGACAAAACCTTAAGGAGGTTAAGGGCCATAGAGCATTCAACTCGGAGGTAAGAGATATGGGCTGACCAAGACAAACGAGTGTCAAAGACCAACCCCAAAAGCTTCGCGGAATCCCTGTACACAATGGGATGACCATAAAGCGACAAAGAGGGACGAAGAACGACATGCTTCCGAGTAAATGTCATAGCACAAGTCTTAGACGCAGAGAACTTGAAGCCATGATCGGTGGCCCAAGACGACACGGCATCAATCGCAAGTTGAAGCCGCTGTTGAAGGAGAGAGGAATCAACACCCCGACAGCAAAGGGTAAGATTATCAACATAGAGAGCAGAGAAGACGCCAGAAGGAAGAGAGGAAAGAAGACCGTAGAGGGCAACTAGAAAAAGAGTAGTGCTCAGAACACTACCTTGGGTAACACCCTCATACTGCTGAAAAGGGGCAGAGAGAGCAGTACCAAGCCGCACACGAAAGGAACGACGAGAGAGGAAGCTCCGGAGGAAGAGAGGGAGGTTCCCATGAAGGCCAAAAGAATGAAGTTGAGACAGAATATGATACCGCCAGGTAGTGTCGTAAGCCTTTTCCAGGTTAAAAAGGACGGCAACAACGGAGGTCTTTGTAGCAAAAGCAGTACGAATATAGACCTCCAAGTTCACTAGGACATCAGTTGTGCTGCGGCACTTGCGAAAACCAAATTGAGAAAGGGAGAGGTGGCGATAGTGCTCTAAGAACCACATCAAACGAACGTTGACTATACGTTCAAAGAGCTTGCAGACACAACTCGTGAGAGCAATAGCGCGGAAGTCCTTGGGGGATGACCCGAGAGACCCTGGTTTCTGAACAGGGAGGACAACAGCATCGAGCCAGTCTTCAGGGACAGGCGACGACTCCCAGACCCGATTGTGCAGCCTCAGTACTGAGACGTGCACGGAGGGAGATGGCGAAGCATTTCATAATGAATGCCATCGGAGCCCGCTGCCGTAGAACCACAAAGGGCTAGGGCAGATTGAAGTTGAGAGAGAGAGAAGGGATCATTATAGGGAAGGTGAAGATAAGTACAAAAGTTTAAAGGACGAGATTCAAGGAGAGGCTTACGAAGAAGGAAGGATTGGGGGAGATGAGAACCAGAACTAACAGAGGAGAAATGGGAACCCAGTTCGGTCGCAACCTGCAACGGGTCCGCCACAAGAGTATCATGAAGGCGAAGGACCGGTGAGACATTGGGAACGAACTTACCCGCAATCTTGCGGATACGCCTCCAGACCAGTGGAAGAGAAGTTTAGGACGTAACGGTGGAGACATAAGACTCCCAGCAAGCACGTTTAGCCGCACGGATGGTCCTACGGGCCACCGCACTCGCCTTCCGAAACAAAAGAAAAGACTCAACCGTCTGCCGGCGGCGATGTCTCTTCTAGGCTGCACGCTTACAGCGGACAGCCCGAGCACAGTCCAAACTCCACCAGGGAACGCACTTCCGCGTTCCCCGAGAGGAAGAGCGAGGAATAGAGTGGAGGGCAGCGTCAAAGACAGTCTCATGAAAAAGAAGGAGAGCGCGAGGGAGAGGTAAAACGGAGAGGTCGGAAATAGTAGCACGGAGAGTAAAGAGGCGCCAGTCAGCCTCGGCAAACCGCCACCTAGGGAAGGAGAGAGGAGGGCGAAAGGAGAAAAAAGTGACAAGGATAGGAAAATGGTCACTGCCATGGAGGTCATCAAGGACTCGCCACCCGAAATCTAAGGAAAGGGATGACGAGCACAGAGAAAGATCGAGACAAGAAAGGGAGCAAGTGCGAGAGTTCAAATGAGTGGGGTCACCAGAATTAAGAAGGGACAGGGAAGAAGAGAGGATGAAAGGTTCAAGGAGGTGACCCCGGGTGTTTGTCAGCACATCACCCCAAAGGGCATGACGACAATTGAAATCACCCAGCAGGAGCACAGGCTCCGGCAAGGAGTCAAGGTGGTGTTTAAGATCGGGAAGAGAAAGTGGGACAGTGGGGGGTAGCTAAATAGAACAAACCGTGTACCATCTACACACAAAGATACGGGCGGCAGAACAGTGGAGAGGCGAGGAAAAAAGTAAGGGGACAAAGGGAACATCGGAATGAATCGAGAGAGCAGAAGAATTATGGACCCCAGCTACAGCTGGGGGAGGGGAGTGAAAAGAATAGCCACGGAAGCGACCAGGACGAGAACCAAGCATTGGCTCCTGGAGACAGACACAAAGGGGCGAAAACTGTGAAATGAGAAGTTGGAGGTCAAGGAAATTGGCGTAAAATCCACGGATGTTCCACTGGAGAAAAGACATCAGCAAAGAGAGAGAGGAGAGCAACAGAGAGCAAAGAAGAAACAAAGGTGAAGAAGGAACACAGCACGCTAAAAAAGCACAGTCAGGATCAGGGTCAGCGAAGTCAGGGTTAGGGGGCATGGGTAAACTGAGTAAAGAAGGAGGGCAAGAAGCGGGAGGACGGACCAGAGGTGGACGAGCAGAGTCTGGAGGAGAAGGAAGGGGAGGAGGGGGGGCAGAAAGAGGGGAGCGCACCTCAGCATGGGCAGTAACCGAGATGGAACCAGGGGCTAAAGAAACCCCCACAGTAGGAACAGGGGGCACCACCACCGAAGTGGGAGGGGAAGGAATGATAGAATCAGAGATAGGGAGCGAAGAAGAAAGCAAAGCTTTCTTACCGACAGGGGAGAAAAGGAAAGGGGGATGATAAAGGTCAAAATATTGCTAAATTCGATGATTTTTATTACGAAACAAAATGCAAGAAAACTTGCTTAAAAATGCAAAATTTGCGAAATTCAGAGATTTGAAGGCTAAATCACATATCGTGAGAAAACATGTAGTAGTATTGAAATATTGGTAAAAACGAATATATATACGTAAAATCACACTACATGAATAACGTGAAAAAAGTCACTATATTACCATATTTCAGGATTTTAACTTCAAATCATAGAGCGAGGTTTCGTATTATTTAGATCCAAGAAAAGACATATGACAATGTTGTTTCAAATACAAATGATAAAAATCAATGTTGTTTCAAATACAAATGATAAAAATCAATGTGTTTTCATTAGAATTAACTAAAATGTTCCAGATTTTCCGTTTATATTACCGATGGAAGATGTACACGTAAAACTGCTCTAATCCGGCTGAAACGTCGATATATGCAATAAAAACAGAACTTTTCCCCTTTCCAATATCTTACTCAGTATTTTAACGAGAAACAAATAGTTGATTGCAAATGAAGTGTTAATAATAAGTGAAAATTAAGGTTAATTTCTAATCAATTATGTGTTTGCATCATTTTTATCGTATATTTATTGAATTAATAGCAATAAACTGAAAATTCACAAAAACGTGGAAAAACAGCAAAATATTGCCTAATTCGATGATATTTTGTTTATATCACAAAGGAAAAGGGGATGATAAACGTCAAAATATTGCTGAATTCGATGATTTTTAGTTTAAAACAAAATGCAAGAAAACTTGCATTTTGTTTTAAACTAAAAATTTGTTTTAAACAAAAAGCACAGAGTCAGGATCAGGGTCAGCGAAGTCAGGGTTAGGGGGCATGGGTAAACTGAGTAAAGAAGGAGGGCAAGAAGCGGGAGGACGGACCAGAGGTGGACGAGCAGAGTCTGGAGGAGAAGGAAGGGGAGGAGGGGGGGGCAGAAAGAGGGGAGCGCACCTCAGCAAGGGCAGTAACCGAGATGGAACCAGGGGCTAAAGAAACCCCCACAGTAGGAACAGGGGGCACCACCACCGAAGTGGGAGGGGAAGGAATGATAGAATCAGAGATAGGGAGCGAAGAAGAAAGCAAAGCTTTCTTACCGACAAGGGAGGAGGAAGGAGAGGAGCCAGGTTTCCGCTTCTGACTCAAAGATACAGGCGTCCCAGCAGCCACGTACTGGGCAACAGACTCCAGTGTCTCGATAGGAGAAGAAGATCGAGAGCGAGCAATACAATCATCAGGAGAGCGATGGACGTCGGCCCGCACAGTCAGGCGGCGTGGAGAGCCAAGAGACGGAGGAGAAGGACGGGAAGGAGGACTAGAAGGAGAGGAATTAGAAGACACAGGAGACATGACAGACTGGGTAGAAAGAAGGGGAGCCCTAGACAGAGAACCAGGAGGGGGACCCTTCGAAACAGAACGGAGGGAAACAGGGGAGGTGGTGGTGGGTGTGTCCGGGTCTAAGGCTCGGAAACGGTTGCGAGACTGAGAAAGGTGGGAAGGACGAGGAGAGGAAGAGTGCACCACGCGAGCATAGGAGACGCCAGCAAAAGAGGGGAGGCGATGAACTTGGCGCCGAGCCTCAGGAAAAGACAAACGGTCTCGGTGCTTCAAGCTGAGGACAGCCGCCACAAGTTTGTAGCGAATACATGCACGGGAGAAAGTAGGGTGGGCCTCACCGCAATTGAGGCAGCGGGCCTGGGAAGAAGTGCACTCCAACTTAGAGTGACCCTCGCTTCCACACAGGGACAGAGAGAGACAGGACTAGAGCATTTGAGGGTACCATGCCCAAACCTCCAGCACTTCCCGCAGAGCCTCGGAGAGGGAATATATTCCTGAACGGAGCATCTGACACCAGCAAGAATGACAGAGGGCGGAAGGGACCTACCATCAGAGGTAACCTTCACAACCCTAAGGGGCAGACGGCGATGACCACGAGGGGGACGAGTAAATGTATCCACCTGGAGTACAGAATGACCCTGAGCCTCGAGGATATGCTTGATATCCTCGTGGCAGTCCTTGAGTTCCCTAACACCGGTCGCAACATGGTGCGGGAGGAGAACAGTGCCAACACTGGCATTCAATCGGGCGTTCTTCGAGACCCGAACAGGGGTCTCGCCAAGGCAGGATAAGGCGGCCAAGCGGGCAGCCACATCCTGAGAAGGAGCAGCAACGACACCGGTACCAAGACGAGTGGGGTTGAAGGTGATAGAGGCATCCACGGAATCGACAAGATGCCTATGAAGGGAAAAATCATCAGGAGGAGTTGAATCCAAAGGTAGGAGGTCAAAGTATTTTGTTCACGTATCAGGACCAAACAAAGCATGGAACGAAGTAGGATGGGAAGGGAGCATACGAGAGCGGCCATGGCGGGGACGGCGACGAGAACCCTTAGAGAGAGATGGGTCGAAAGGTGCAGTAGTCACAAGAAAGGATGGAGCCGTGCAAGGGGACGAGACAGTCACCACAGCAGGCTTGGGGCTCGACCCAACCACAAAGGAGGGAGGGGAGCAGGGAGGAAGAGTCCGGTCTGGGCCTAAACCGGGTCCCGTAGCGGGGGCTACAGATCCCGGTCTTCCAGGACGGTCCGACTCAGGGGCCTGGTCGCCCACCCCATGAGCCTGGGTAATAGAAGGCAAGTCGTCATCCATACAGCAAACCAAATAAAAGAGATGGGACCTGGAACCAAGGGATACCACCTACCAGGGCAGCCAGGGAGGCCGAGTGCGGGCCAGTGCAGGAAGGGTGTGTCGTCCCCAGCGGTGCTCCCCCTTTTCAACAGGGGAGTCCTACTACTTCGTTCATTCTCCCACACTGGTGCTAAGACCCCAGTCCCCCTATCGCCCCAGCCTGGACACCCAACCATCCACTCAGGGCGGCCTCTCACAGGCGACCCCTCCAGCGGGTGGTCCGATGGCTCACAAGGCCCCTACATGGTGCCCTTCAGCACGTACATCACCCAAAGAGGGGGCACAGGCAACCCACACCTGTCCCAGGGAGGTGTACGTGAGCCCCTCACCACGGCAAGGAGGCACCACGGAGGGGAGGATCCGAAGAAACCACCACCAGATCTGAGATAAGGTGCTTGGAATGTGCGTATGTCATTCATCGCACCCCCCCCCCCCCCCTCTCAAGCCATGTCTCCTAGAGTGAGGAGCGAATATCTCGCCGAATTCCTTTTGAGAAGGGGGGGTGGAAAGGTATACGCATATTGACCTCTCTTCTTATAATAACCAAAGTCATGGGTAAACACTTCTATATATTATATCGCTTTACTTTAGGGCGGATATGTAAGACTGCTGTAACCGACCTTCCATCTTCAAAACTAACCATTCGCCCAAACTGATCTGTTATTTTAATACTGACTTTCTCCAACGTGTTAGTATTTAATGTCTTGTTCACTAGGGGGTGAGCTCCCCTAGAATATGAGTCCTGATAATTGATTGCATCTAAGATATTTACAATCTGCCCTCCGTATGATTCCGGCTTAATGACATCACTATGAGTAAATAGTCACAACCTCCTTCATTGTCTGTGGGGGGATAATGCCACAACCTTAGAGGCTGTTGTAATGCCATCTGCTAAATAAAATGCCAATCTGCATTGCTCGATAAATGGTGTATATGCGACTGCTGTCAAAACCAAGTACATTAGCTTTTCTGTGTTTAAATTGAAGGCTGAGAGAATATAACGAGCCAATACCTTCACTGTTAAGTAAGTAATTATCAAAAAGAAGGCACCAAACCACAAAGGTCATGTAGCACCATCAAATGTGCGGGATAATCAGAGAGCGCTAAATATCATCAAGGACGCCAATACGAGAACAGAAACGCATAAGGCGAACGATATCAAAAGTATGCGAGTCACCAAGAATACTATCGAGGGACAAGTGACAGCAGGGGATAGCCGGAAAACAAGACACACGCTCGTCCTGGAAGTCAAGACATTCAACAAGGATATGCACGACCGTAAGAGGGACAATGCAATTAGAACCATAAGGAGCAGGGCGGCGCTCCATCAAGTGAACATGAGTTAAGCAAGTATGGCCAATATGCAACATCGCCAGAGCCGTTTCCCATCGCCGGTTACGGTGGCAGGAGCACGGCTACGAGTACACACAACCATTAAGAGAACGTAGTTTGTTACCAGTAACAGACGACCAAAATGCCGCCAATGCAATGGATAACTAGGTAAAAGTCGGAATAAGGAATACCTTTACGAGAGATGGGACAAAAGCGGACAGCTTCCCTGGTGGCAGCATCTGCACACTCATTTAAAAAGACACCAATATGGCTGGGAACCCAACAAAACTCAACCGACTTAAATTTACTGTGAACATGAAACAACCAATGCTGGATCTCGACAACCACTGGATGAACCGGATTAAAGGACCCGAGAGCCATGAGGGCACTTCGAGAGTCAACACCAACTACACAAAGGAAGATTGACAACGAGAGAGCAGGAGACGAAGAGCATAGAGAATAACCAACCCGTTCTCGCAAATTTAATAAGTCAATATTGACTTATTAAATATGTGCATAGGTGACATACTTAACATAATAGTTTCCCTTGAAAAGCTTCATAGAAAACACCGACCTTACCTAACCTACTTAGTATGTTAAGATACGCATCTTATTGCTTCGTAATTACAATTATTACCTAACCTATACCTATAATAGGTTAAGTAACAATTGTAATTACGAAGCTATAAGATGCTTATTTTAACATACTAAGTAGGTTAGGTAAGGTCGGTGTTTTCTATGAAGCTTTTCAAGGGAAACTATTACGTTTAGTATGTCACCTATGCACGCAACTAATAAGTCAATATTGACTTATTAAATTTGCGAGAACGGGTTGAGAATAACATAAAGCTCCGCTGTGAAGATGCTAGTCTCCGGAGGTAAGCGACATATATAAGTATGATCAGAAAAAGCAAGAGAGTAGCCAACAACATCTGCAGACCTAGACCCATCGGTGAAGACGGAAACGGAGCGGGAATGAGAAGAAAAGTGCTCAAGATAAAGGCATTTTAGAATCGTAGGAGAGGTAAAAGCTTTAGTGATGTGGGTCAAGGATGTACAATACTGCGAAGGGGGACTCTCCACGGGGGCAAAGAAGGAACAACAGGAGGAAAAATATTAGAAATACGAACGGAAAGAAAATCCCGTAAGCCAGATAACCGGACAGAGAGGGGGAGGTGGTGAAGAGGAACAGGAACCACAGGAGGGGTAAAAGTTATAGCACGACAGAGGTGAAGGAAGGATGTTGCAAGGATTGTACAAGACAGCGAAGACAGTAGCGATCACGGCAGTCCTGGAGAGACAGGAAGCCAGTGTCAACATACAAGCTGAGGCCGGAAGTCGAACAAAAGGTACCAAAGCTGAGGCGCAACCCTATATGGTGCAAAGCATCAGGACGGCGAAGAGTAGACGGAGAAGCAGACCAGTAAGCAGAGCAACCATATTCGATCTTAGACAGGACGAGAGAGGAATGTAGAGAGAGGAATGTAAAGCAAGGAGAGTGCGCGTGTCCGCTCCCCAAGACGTATGGGACAATACATGAAGGAGGTCAAGGGCCTTAGAGCACTCAACACAGAGGTAAGAGATATGGGGAAACGAAGACAAATGAGTGTCAAAGAATAACCCCAAAAGCTTAACGCAATCTTTGTACTCAAGGGGATGACCATAAAGTAATAAAGAGGGACGAAGAGAAACCCGTTTCCGAGTAAATGTCATGGCACAAGTCTTAGTAGAAGAGAACTTGAAGCCATGGTCGGTGGCCCAAGACGACATGACAATCGCAAGTTGAAGCCGACGTTGAAGGAGAGGCGAATCATCACCCTGACAGCAAAGGGTAAGATCATCGACATAGAGAGCTGAGAAGACGCCTGAAGGAAGACAGGAAAGAAGACCATTGAGGGCAACCAGAAAAAGAGTAGTGCTCAGAACACTACCTTGGGGCACACTTTCGTATTGCTGAAAAGAAGCAGAGAGAGCGGTACCAAGCCTCACCCGAAAGGAATGACGAGAGAGGAAGCTGTGGAGAAAGAGAGGGAGATGACCACGAATGCCAAAAGAATGAAGCTGGGATAGAATATGATAATGCCAAAAGATGTTGTAAGCCTTTTCCAGGTCAAAAATGACGGCAAACACAGAGGTCTTCTCAGCAAAAGCAGTACGAATATAGACCTCCAAGTTCACCAGGACATCTGTTGTGCTGCGGCACTTGCGGAAACCAAATTGAGAAGGGGAGAGGAGGTGATGGTGTTCCAGGAATCACATCAGACGAACGTTAACCATACGTTCAAAGAGTTTGCAGATACAACTTGTGAGGGCAATAGAGTGAAAGTCCTTGGGGAATGTTCCTAGAGACCTTGGTTTGCGAACAGGGAGGACAACGGCACCGAGCTAGTCCTCAGGGACTGACGACGACTCCCAGATCCGATTATATAGACTCAGTAAATATTGAGATGTGCACGGAGGGAGATGGCGAAGCATCTCATAATGAATGCCATCGGAGCCCGCTGCCGTAGAACCGCAGAGGGCCAGAGCAGAACGAAGTTGAGAGAGAAAGAAGGGATCGTTATAAGGAAGTTGAAGACGAGTGCAGAAATCGAAAGGACGAGATTGATGGACAGGTTTACAAAGAAGGAAAGATTGGGGAAGATGAACACCAGAGCTAAGAGAAGAAAAGTGGGAGCCCAGTTCGGTAGCAACCTGCAACGGGTCCGCCACAAGAGTACCACGGAGGTGAAGGACCGGTGAAACATTGGGAACGAACTTACCCGCTATCATGCGGATACGCTTCCAGATCTGTGGCAGAGGAGTTTAGGACGTAATGATGGAGACATAAGATGCCCAACACTCACGTTTAGCCGTACGGATGGCCCTACGTGCCACCGCATTCACCTTCCGAAAGAAAAGAAAAGAATCGGCCGTCTCCCGACGGCAGTGTCTCTTTTAGACTGCACGCTTACAGCGGACAGCCCGAGCACAATCTGCATTCGACCAGGAAACGCACTTCCGTGGACCTCGAGAGGAAGAGCGAGGAATAGAGCAGAGGGCAGCGTCGAAGACAGTGGCATGAAAAAGGAGGAGAGAGCGAGGGAGAGGCAGAAGGGAAGGGTCAGAGAGAGCAGCACTGAGGGTAAATAGGTTCCAGTCCGCTTTAGCAAACGGCCACCTAGGGAAGGAGAGGGAAGGGCAAAAAGAGAAAAACGTATCAAGGATGGGAAAATGGTCACTGCCATGGAGGTCATCAAGAAACTGCCACGTGAAATCTAAGTAAAGAGAAGACGAGCAAAGAGAAAGATCAAGACAGGAAAGGGTGCGAGTCCGAGAGTCCAAATGCGTGGGCTCACCAGAATTCAGAAGAGACAGGGAAGAAGAGAGGATAAACGGCTCAAGAAGGCGACCTCGGGTGTTCGTCAGAACATCACCCCAAAGAGAATAACGACAATTGAAATCACCCAGCATGAGAACAGGCTCCGGCAAAGAGTCTAGTAGGTGTTTTAGGTCAGGAAGAGAAAGCAGGACACTCGGGGGGGGGGGGGAGAGATAAATGGAACAAACTGTGTACCAATTCCCCACAAAGATACGAGCAGCAGAACAATGGAGAGGTGAAGGAAAAAGTAAGGGGACAAGAGGAACATCAGTGCGAATCAAGAGAGCAGAAGAATTAGGAGCCCCAGCAGCAACAGCTGGGGGGGGGGGGAGAGAAAGGAATAGCCACAAAAGCGACTAGGACGAGCACCAAGCATCGGCTCCTGGAGACAGACACACAAGGGCGAAAACCACAAAATAAGAAGTTGGAGTACAAGGAAATTGGCGTAATAACCTCGAACGTTCCATTGAAGAATAGACATCGATGAGAAGAGAAAGGACAAGAACAGAGAAGAAGGAAGAAACAAAGGCAAAAGAGCAACATAGCACGTTAAAGAAGATCAGGGGTCAGTAAAGTCAGGGTTAGGGGGCATGGGTAAACTGAGCAAAGACGGAGGGAAGGAAGCGAGAGAATAGACCAGAGGTGGATGGGCGGGGTCCGAAGGAGGAGGAAGAGGAGACAACCGACAGGAGCAGTCAAGGACAGCAGCAGGACGAGAGGGGGAATAGAAAAAGGGGAGCGCACCTCAGCAAGGGCATCACCCGAGAGGGAAGCGGGGGCCAAAGAAACCTCAATAGCAGGAACAGGGGACACAACCACCGAAATGGGAGAAGGAGTGATAGAATCAGTAATAGGGGCCGAGGAAGAAAGCGAAGCCTTCTTTTCCACTGGGGAGGAGGAAGGAGAGGAGTCAGGCTTTCACTTCTGACTTAGAGAGACCGGCGACCCAGCATCTACGTACTTGGGAATGGATTCCAGTGTCACAAAAGGAGAGCAGGAGAGCACGAGCTCTTTGCTCGTCTTTTCTCCTTGTTTAGGAAAGCGATGGACATCAGCCCGCACCAACAGGCAGCGGGGAGAGTCAAGAGACAGAGGAGAAGGGTGGGAAGGAGGATCGGAGGGAGATGAGGAAGAAGACACAGGAGACATGACAGACCAGGTAGAAAAAAGGGGAAGCCCAGACAGAGAACCAGGAGGGGGACCTTGCAGGACAGAACTCAAAGGAACAGAGGAGGGGTCAGTGGGCGTATCAGGGTCCAAGGCCCAGAAACGGTTGCGAGTCTGAGGGAGGTGGGAACGTCAAGGAGAGGAAGAGCGCAACACGCGAGCATAAGAGACGTTAGCATAAGGCGGGAGCCGGCGAACCTGGCGCCCCACCTCGGGAAAAGATAAACGCTCCCGATGAGGGAGCCGGTCGGCCGAGCGTACAGCACGCTGGACTTGTGATCATGCGGTCCTGGGTTCGATCCCAGGCGCCGGCGAGAAACTATGGGCAGAGTTTCTTTCACCCTATGCCCCTGTTACATAGCAGTAAAATAGGTAGCTGGGTGTTAGTCAGCTGTCACGGGCTGCTTCCTGGAGGTGGAGGCCAGGTCGAGGACCGGGCCGCGGGGACACTAAAAAGCCCCGAAATCCTCTCAAGATAACCTTAGGTGCTTCAAGTTGAGGACGGCTACCTCAAGCTTGTAATGGATACACGCACGCGAGAAGGTAGGATGGGCCTCACCGCAGTTGAGGCAGCGAGCCTGGGGAGAAGTGCTCTCCAACTTACAGTGACCTTCGCCCCCACACAAAGGACAGAGAGAGACAGTCCCAGAGCAGCGGAGGGCATCATGCCCAAACCTTCAGTACTTGTTACAGAGCTTAGGAGAAGGAATGTACTCCTGGACAGAGCACCTGGCACCAACAAGAATGACAGAGGATGGAAGGGTCCTACCATCAGAGGTAATCTTCAAATCCCGAAGGGGTTGACGGCGACGACAACGAGGGGAACGAGTAAACGAGTCTACCTGGAGGACAGAATGGCCTTGGGCATCAAGGATATGCCGAATATCATCGTGGCAATCCTGCAGATTTTGAACACCGGTCGCAACATGGGGCGGGCGGAGAATAGTGCCAACACTGGCATTCAACTGAGCGTTCTTTGAGACCCAAACAGGGATCTCGCCAAGGCAGGATAAGGCAGCCAAACGGGAAGCTGCATCCTGAGAAGGAGCAGCAACGACACGTGGACCAAGACGAGTGGGGTTGAAGGTATCAGAGGCATCCACGGAATCAACATGATGCCGATGAAGGTAGAAATTGTCAGGAGGCAGAGAATCAAGAGGGAGGAGATCAAAGTATTTGGCCCATTAAGCGGGACCAAACAAGGCCTGATATATGCCTCAGTACAGGAAGGAATCGAGCGAGTGCGGCCGTGGCGCGGACGACGTTGATAACCCTGAGAGAGGGGTTAAAAGGCGCAGTAGTCACAACGAGAGACTGAGCCGTGCCAGGGGACGAAATGGTCACCACTGAGGGCTTGAGGCTCAACCCAACCACAGAGGGAGGGGAGCTGGGGGAAGAAGTCAGGAGGATCAAAGGAGGAGCAAGGTCGGGGCCCAATGCAGTGGGCGCTACAGAGCCCGGTCTTCCAATACAGGCCGACTCGGGAGCTTGGTCGCCCACCCCACAGAGCATGAGAGGGTACAACAGAAACATTCAATGACATAAATACGAAGAGTGACAAATTCATTCACGAATGTGCCCCCATACCCACCATGGAGCCACAATTAGAGTCAGCACACCCAACAGGAAGCTATCGCTGATCATGCCAGGGGCCCCCTAGGGGTGCGTCGTGAGTATACGCCCCACAAACGCCACCTTAAGAACCGTCAGTCCGTTGAAATCGAGTTCAGCAACGAAAGGGAGATTGACAAAAAAAGGTTCCCCTCGTTCGAGACTTTGGATACTACAGTTCTACGTGTACAGGAGTATGCCTCCTCATGCACCCGGGCGTCAAAATAGAAGAAATGTAAAGGAATAACTAAAACAAGCAAAAGGTCGGCAGGAAACGACAAGCAGATAGGAGAAGAGGGTGGAGAAAAAAGAAACAGAAGGAAAAGTCGTTCAGCACAATTAGAGAGGACAGCAGCAGGAGCCCAAGGCTACAGAGGACTGTCCCAAGGAGCATCACACTCCAGCAGCAGCCCACTAAGCCCCCCTCACAGCATCAACGAGGTGAACTGGGAGGGGGGGCTTTACTGTTAAGAGTTGAAGCTAGTAATACCCTCTTTAAAGATTGGTCATAGGAGAGGATTGGTTCATTATCCGAGAAGTATTAAAATCGTCCTTAAAATTTAGTTTCATTTCAGAGGTTATTTTCTGGCTAAGCTCGGCTGTAATGAATTTGATGTTTCTTGATAATATGTTGCTTTTAGGTAGAAAAGAATGTATTAAATGTTCTGGATTCTCAGAATGAGTTCCACGTTTAAAAGTAGCATAGATATCTATGCCAGACTCCCCTTCATCCTTGATAATAGCATTAATTCGTCTGGGTAAGAGTATGTTGACTAAAGTCACTTCATGTTTTATGGAAGGGTTTAAATGTAATGTGGGGATGATGTTTGTAAATGCTGAACTCGTGTTGTTGTATATATCTCCTTGATCGAGACTAGTAAGGTATATGTAGTGTTTGTCTGCCATTATCCTGTTATGTTATATCCAGTTACTCGCCTGGTGTTCCGCGAGCACTTTGTCATGGGTTCGTATCCTGGCCGGGTAGGATTTACTGGGAAAAAATCCTTAACTGTAGCCTCTGTTTAACTCAACAGTAAGATGAGTACTTGGTTGTGAAAACGGTTCTTCGCACAGGGGATCATATTCCAGGGACCTGACCGAAACGCTATGCGTACTAGTGGCTGTACAAGAATGTAACAACTCTTGTAAATATCTAAAAAAAAAAAAAGTACTGATTGGGGGATATACAGGGAAGGGGTTTTTGTATGAAGGGGAAAATAAACAACATTACTTATATTTTATTTTATTTAAACTACATAAAGGAAATTATATTTTTTGTTTTAAAGAACTACAACAGGGGAAGATTCCCCCCCATCAAGTCACCTTAAGAATAGTGATTAACCACAGCTGCCACTACTGCTGGTGGTGCTGCTGCTTCTGCTGGAGCTGCTGGTGCTGTTGGTGGTGCTGCTGTCGCTGCTGGTGCTGCTGTCGCTGCTGGTGCCGCTGCTGCTGCTGCTGCCACCTCTTCTTTCCTGGTGGTGGTTACAGCTTTCGTTGTTTTTTTTCGGCGGGGAGGATAACAGGAATATCTCCTGTGACTCCCCATCGATGATGGTGTCGATAGGTTGATTCGCCTGAGATTCGAAGTCGAGGACAGCTTCAATCCGTCGTTTGGCTCTGGTTGATGCTGTGGGTGGTGGTGGTGCTGGATGAGTATTCCTGCAGGTGTCTCTTCTTCCTGGGGGTAGCTGGAGGGGGTGGTGGTGTAGAATGAGAAGAGGTTCCAGGGGTGGTACCACCCTCCCCCACCACGGTGTCAAGGGTGATAGTTTTACTACCACTTTCACCTCTGGGGTCGTCGATCGAGAGGGGTACCATTGATGGGGTAACAGCAGCGGGTCGTTTGAGGATTACAAGCTCCTTGTTGTGTTTGGCGAGTTCGTGATGTAGTGAGAGCAACATGGGTCCAATGTCCTTGCGCCAGTTGTCCATGCCATCCCGGGAAGCCCCTAACCCATGGGGCACCACTAACCGAAACATGGTTGAGGTTCTCACCATTAGATTGTCCACCTTTGTTAGGGCCATCTTCCACCAGAACATGCGGTTTTTGGCGGTATACAGGGTGACGTTAGTGACACAGTTGGTGTCAGCGAAAGTCTGCACTTGCTCCTGTGGTATTGGGTTGAACTTGAAGGGTGCGCCTGCCCCAAAAGCTGAAATCAATGCCCCAATGGTGGGCCTAAAGTAAGTAATTATCAAAAGAAGGCACCAAACCGGGAAGGCTATGTAGCACCACCAAATGCGCAAAATAATCAGAGGGCGCTAAATATCACCAAGGATGCCAATACGAGAACAAAAAGGCATAAGGCGAACGATATCAAAAGTATCCGAGTCACCAAGAATTCTATTGAGGGACAGGTGACCGCGAGGGGCGGTCGGAAAGCAAGACACACGCTCGTCCTGGAAGTCAGGACATTCAAGAAGGACATGCACGACCGTAAGAGGGACAGTGCAACTAGGACAATAAGGAGCAGGGCGGCACTCCATCAAGTGACCATGGGTTAAGCGAGTATGGCCAATACATAACCTCGCCAGAGCTGTTTCCCATCGCCGGGTTGCGGTGTTAGGAGGACGGCCACGAGGAAACACAACATTTAAGAGTATGTAGTTCGTTACCAGTAACAGACGACCAAGAAGCCTGCCAACGGGTAAGGACTGAGGAATGGATAACCGGGTAAAAGTCGGAATACGGAATGCCTTTACGAGAGATGGAACAAGAGCGGACAGCTTCCTTAGCGGCAGCATCCGCACGCTCATTTAAAGACACACCAATATGGCTGGGAACCCAACAAAACTCAACCGACTTAAATTTACTGTGAACGAGAAACAGCCAATGCTGGATCTCGACAACTACTGGATGAACCGGATTAAAGGACCCGAGAGCCATGAGGGCACTACGAGAGTCAACAACTACAAAGGAAGACTGACAACGAGAAAGCAGGAGACGAAAAGCATAGAGAATAGCATAAAGTTCCGCTGTAAAGATGCTAGTCTCCGGAGGTAAGCGACACATATAAGTGCGATCAGGAAAAACAACAGAGTAGCCAACACCGTCCGCAGATTAGACCCATCGGTGAAGACAGAAACAGAGCGATAGTGAGAAGAAAAGTGCTCAAGGAAAAGGCGTTTTAGAACCGTACTAGGGGTAAAAACTTTAGTGATACGGGTCAACGAAGTACAAAACCGCGGAAGAGGGACTCTCCATGGGGGCAAAGAAGGAACAACACGACGAGACACATTAGAAATACGAACGGAAAAAGAATCCTGGAGGCAAGATAACCGGACAGAAAGAGGGAGGTGGTGAAGAGGAACAGGAACCGCAGGAGGAGAAAAAGTTAAATCACGACAGAGGCGAGAGGAAGGATGTTGTAAGGACCGCGCAAGATAGCGAAGGCAGTAGCGATCACGGCGGTCCTGGAGAGACAGGAAGCCGGTGTCAACATACAAGATAAGGACGGGAGTCGAAGGAAAGGCACCAGAACTGAGGCGCAACCCAGTATGGAGCAAAGGATCAAGACAGCGAAGAGTAGAAGGAGAAGCAGATGAGTAAGCAGGGCAACCATAATCGAGCTTAGACAGGACGGGAGAGGAATGTAAAGCAAGGAGAGTGCGCCTATCTGCCCCCCAAGAAGTATATGACAAGACCCGAAGGAGGGTAAGGGCCTTAGAGCACTCAACACGGAGGTAAGAGATATGGGGAGACCAAGACAAACGAGTGTCAAGGAATAACCCCAAAAGCTTCGCGGAATCTTTGTATTCAAGGGGATGACCATAAACTGACAAAGAGGGACGAAGAACGACCCGTTTCCGCGTAAAAGTCATGGCACAAGTCTTAGAAGTAGAGAACTTGAAGCCATGATCGGTGGCCCAAGACGACACAGCATCAATTGCAAGTTCAAGCTGGCGCTGAAGGAGAGGCGAATCATCACCCTGACAGCAAAGGTTAAGATCATCGACATAGAGAGCGGAGAAGACACCAGAAGAAAGAGAGGAAAGAAGACCATTGAGGGCAACCAGAAAAAGAGTAGTGCTCAGAACACTACCCTGGGGCACACCTTCGTATTGCTGAAAAGAGGCAGAGAGAGCGGTACCAAGGCGCACCCAAAAGGAACGACGAGAGAGGAAGCTGCGGAGAAAGAGAGGGAGATGACCAGGAAGGCCAAAAGAATGAAGTTGAGATAGAATATGATATCGCCAAGTGGTGTCGTACGCCTTTTCCAGGTCAAAAAGGACGGTAACAACGAAGGTCTTCGCAGCAAAAGCAGTACGAATATAGACCTCCAAGTTCACCAGGACATCTGTCGTGCTGCTGCACTTGCGGAAACCTAATTGAGAAGGGGAGAGGAGGTGATGGTGTTCCAGGAACCACATCAGACGAACGTTAACAATACGTTCAAAGAGTTTGCAGACGCAACTTGTGAGAGCAATAGGGCAAGAGTCCTTAGGGGAAGTACCCAGAGACCCAGGTTTGCGAACAGGAAGGACAACGGCATCGAGCCAGTCCTCAGGGACTGACGACGACTCCCAGATCCGATTATACAGACTCAGTAAATACTGAGACGTGCACGGAGGGAGATGGCGAAGCATCTCATAATGAATACCATCGGAGCCCGCCGCCGTAGAACCGCAGAGGGCCAGGGCAGAATGAAGTTAAGAGAGAGAGAAGGGATCATTATAGGGAAGCTGAAGACGAGTGCAGAAATCTAAAGGACGAGACTCAAGGACAGGTTTACGAAGAAGGAAAGATTGGGGAAGATGAAGACCAGAGCTAACAGAAGAAAAGTGGGAACCCAGTACGGAAGCGACCTGCAACGGGTCCGCCACAAGAGTATCATGGAGGTGAAGGACCGGTGAAACATCGGGAACGAACTTACCCGCTATCTTGCGGATACGCTTCCAGATCTGGGCCAGAGGGGTTTCGGACGTAATTGTTGAGACATAAGATGCCCAACATTCACGTTTAGCCGTACGGATGGCCCTACGGGCCACCGCACTCGCTTTCCGAAAGAAAAGAAAAGAATCGGTCGTCTGCCTACGGCGGTGCCTCTTCCAGGCTGCAAGCTTATAGCGGACAGCCTGAGCACAGTCCGTATTCCACCAGGGAACGCACTTTCGTGGACCCCGAGAGGAAGAGCGAGGGATAGAGCGGAGGGCAGAGTTGAAGACAGTGTCATGAAAAAGGAGGAGAGCGCGAAAGAGAGGCAGAAGAGAGGTCAGAGAGAGCAGCACTGAGGGTAAATAGTGCCCAGTCCGCCTTAGCAAACTGCCACCTAGGGAAAGAGAGGGAAGGGCGAAAAGAGAAAAAAGGATGGGGAAATGATCACTTCCATGGAGGTCATCAACAACTTGCCACGTGAAATCTAAGTAAAGAGAAGAAGAGCAGAGAGAAAGATCAAAACAAGAAAGGGTGCGAGTCCGAGAGTCCAAATGAGTGGGCTCACCAGAATTCAGAAGAGACAGGGAAGAAGAGAGTAGAAATGGCTCAAGAAGGCGTCCCCGGGTATTCGTCAGCTCGTCACCCCAAAGAGAATGACGACAATTGAAGTCACCCAGCAGGAGCACAGGCTCCGGCAAGGAGTCTAGGAGGTGTTTCAAATCAGGAAGAGAAAGCGGGACACTCGGGGGGAGATAAATGGAACAAACTGTGTACCATTTCCCCACAAACATACGAGCAGCAGAACAATGGAGAGGCGAAGGAAAAAGTAAAGGAACAAAGGGAACATCAGCACGAATCAAGAGAGCAGAAGAATTAGAAGCCCCAGCAACGGCTGGGGGGGGGGAGAGAGAAAGGTATAGCCACGAAAACGACCAGGACGAGCACCAAGCATCGGCTCCTGGAGACAGACACAAAGGGGCGAAATCAGAAGTTGGAGTTCGAGGAAATTGGCGTAATAACCCCGAACGTTCCATTGAAGAATGGACAACGATGAGAAGAGAAAGGACAAAAACACAGAACGAGGAAGAAACACAGGCGAAAGAGCAACAGAGCACATTAAAGAATATCAGGGTCGGGATCAGGGTCAGCAAAATCAGGGTTAGGGGGCATGGGTAAACTGAGCAAAGACGGAGGGAAGGAAACGGGAGAACAGATCAGAGGTGGGCGGGCGGGGTCCGGAGGAGGAGACAACGAAGAGGAGCAGTCAAGGACAGCAGCAGGAAGAGGGGAAGTAGAAAGAGGGGGAGCGCACCTCAGCAAGGGCAGCAACCGAGAGGGAAGCGGGGGCTAAAGAAACCTCCATAGCAGGAATAGGGGGCGCAACCACCGAAATGGGAGGGGAAGGAGCGAGAGGGGCAGAAGGAGGGGCCGAGGAAGAAAGCGAAACCTTCTTACCTGCCGGGGAGGAGGAAGGAGAGGAGCCAGGCTTACGCTTCTGACTTAAAGAGACAGGTGTCCCAGCAACCACGTACTGGGCAACGGATTCTAGCGTCTCAACAGGAGAAGCTGAACGAGAACACACATGACGGCCGTTTGGAGGGCGATGGACATCAGCCTGCACCGACAGGCGGTGGGGAGAGTCAAGAGACGGAGGGGAAGGATGGGAAGGAGGAACGGAGGGTGACGAGGAAGAAGACGCAGGAGACACGACAGACCGGGTAGAAAGAAGGGGAATCCCAGACAGAGGACCAGGAGGTGGATCCTTCGGGAGAGAACCCAAAGGAACAGAGGAGGGGGCAATGGGCGTATCAGGGTCCAAGGCCCGGAAAGTGTTGTGAGTCTGAGGAAGGCGGGAAGGACGAGGAGAGAAAGAGCGCAACACGCGAGCATAAGAGATATTAGCATAAGGCGGGAGCCGGCGAACCTGGCATCTCGCCTCAGGAAAAGATAAACACTCCCGGTGCTTTAAGTTGAGGATGGCTGCCTCAAGCTTGTAATGGACACACGCACGGGAGAAGGTAGGATGGGCCTCACCGCAGTTGAGGCAACGAGCCTGGGGAGAAGTAAGTAAGTAATTATCAAAAGAAGGCACCAAACCGGGAAGGCTATGTAGCCTGGGGAGAAGTGCACTCCGACTTAGAGTGACCTTCGCCACCACACAAAGGACAGAGAGAGACAGTCCCAGAACAGCGGAAGGCACCATGCCCAAACCTCCAGCACTTGTTACAGAGCCGAGGAGAAGGAATGTACTCTTGGACAGAGCGCCTGGCACCAGCAAGAATGACAGAGGGTGGAAGGGTCCTACCATCAAAGGTAATCTTCACAACCCGGAGGGGTTGACGGCGACTACCACGAGGGGAACGAGTAAACGTGTCCACCTGGAGAATAGAATGGCCCTGGGCAGCAAGGATATGTCGAATATCGTCGTGGCTGTCGCGCAGGTCCCGAACACCGGTTGCAACATGGGGCGGGAGCAGAATAGTGCCAACAGTGGCATTCAACTGAGCGTTCTTCGAGACCCGAACAGGGGTCTCGCCAAGGCAGGATAAGGCAGCCAAGCGGGAAGCAGCATCCTGAGAAGGAGCAGCAACGACACGTGTACCGAGACGAGTGGGGTTGAAAGTAATGGAGGCATCCACGGAATCAACGAGATGTCGATGGAGGAAGAAATCGTCAGGAGGCGCAGAGTCAAGAGGGAGGAGATCAAAATATTTGGCCCACGAAGCGGGACCAAACAAGGCTTGATAGGTTGTAGAACTGGAAGGAATCGAGCGAGGGCGGCCGTGACGAGGACGGCGGTGAGAACCCCCAGAGAGAGAGAGAGAGGTTAAAAGGCGCAGTAGTTACAACTAGAGATGGAGCCGCGCCAGGGGACGAGGTAGTCACCACTAGGGGCTTGGGGCTCGACCCAACCACAGAGGAGGGAGGGGAGCCAGGGGAAGGAGTCGGAGAGGCCAAAGGAGTAGCAAGGTCGGGGCCCAATGCAGCGGAGGCTACAGAGCCCGGTCTTCCAACACGGACCAACTCGGGGGCTTGGTCGCCCACCCCACGAGCCTGAGAAGGTAAAGCAGAAACAGCCGAAACAGGGGTCATCATCATTACGAAAAGGAATATTCATTCACGAATGTGCCCCCACACCCACCATGGAGCCACAATTAGAGGTAGGACACCCAACAAGAAGCTATCGCCGATCTTGCCGGGGCCTCCTAGGGGTGCGTCGTGAGTATACGCCCCACAAACGCCACCTTAAGAAACTGACAGTCCGTCGAGATCGGGTTCAGTGACGAAAGTAAGTAAGTAATTATCAAAAGAAGGCACCAAACCGGGAAGGCTATGTAGCACCATCAAATACGCAAAATAATCAGAGGGCGCTAAATATCACCAAGGATGCCAATACGAGAACAAAAACGCATAAGGCGAACGATATCAAAAGTATCCGAGTCACCAAGAATTCTACCGAGGGACAGGTGACCGCGAGGGGCGGTCGGAAAGCAAGACACACGCTCGTCCTGGAAGTCAGGACATTCAAGAAGGACATGCACGACCGTAAGAGGGACAATGCAACTAGGACATTAAGGAGCAGGGCGGCGCTCCATCAAGTGACCATGGGTTAAGCGAGTATGGCCAATACGCAACCTCGCCAGAGCTGTTTCCCACCGCCGGTTACGGTGGAAGGAGGACGGCCACGAGGAAACACAACATTTAAGAGTACGTAGCTTGTTACCAGTAACAGACAACCAAGAAGCCTGCCAACGGGTAAGAACTGAGGAATGGATAACTGGGTAAAAGTCGGAATACGGAATGCCTTTACGAGATGGGACAAGAGCGGACAGCTTCCTTAGCGGCAGCATCCGCACGCTCATTTAAAGACACACCAATATGGCTGGGAACCCAACAAAACTCAACCGACTTAAATTTACTGTGAACGAGAAACAGCCAATGCTGGATCTCGACAACTACTGGATGAACCGGATTAAAGGACCCGAGAGCCATGAGGGCACTACGAGAGTCAACAACAACCACAAAGGAAGACTGACAACGAGAAAGCAGGAGACGAAGAGCATAGAGAATAGCATAAAGTTCTGCTGTAAAGATGCTAGTCTCCGGAGGCAAGCGACACATATAAGTGCGATCAGGAAAAACAACAGAGTAGCCAACACCGTCCGCTGACTTAGACCCATCGGTGAAGACAGAAACGGAGCGGGAGTGAGAAGAAAAGTGCTCGAGGAAAAGGCGTTTTAGAACCGTAGGAGGGGTAAAAGCTTTAGTGATACGGGTCAAGGAAGTACAAAACCGCGGAAGAGGGACCCTCCACGGGGGCAAAGAAGGAACAACACGAGGAGAAACATCAGAAATACGAACGGAGAGAGAATCCTGTAGGCGAGATAACCGGACAGAAAGAGGGAGGTGGTGAAGAGGAACAGGAACCGCAGGAGGGGTAAAAGTTAAAGCACGACAGAGGCGAGAGGAAGGATGTTGCAAGGACCGCGCAAGATAGCGAAGACAGTAGCGATCACGGCGGTCCTGGAGAGACAGGAAGCCAGTGTCAACATACAAGCTAAGGATGGGAGTCGAACGAAAGGCACCAGAACTGAGGCGCAACCCAGTATGGTGCAAAGCATCAAGACGGCGAAGAGTAGAAGGAGAAGCAGACGAGTAAGCAGGGCAACCATAATCGAGCTTAGACAGGACGAGAGAGGAATGTAAAGCAAGGAGAGTGCGCCTATCTGCCCCCCAAGAAGTATGGGACAAGACCCGAAGGAGGGTAAGGGCCTTAGAGCACTCAACACGGAGGTAAGAGATATGGGGAGACCAAGACAAACGAGTGTCAAGGAATAACCCCAAAAGCTTCGCGGAATCTTTGTATTCAAGGGGATGACCATAAAGTGACAAAGAGGGACGAAGAACAACCCGTTTCCGCGTAAAAGTCATGGCACAAGTCTTAGAAGTAGAGAACTTGAAGCCATGACCTGTGGCCCAAGACGACACGGCATCAATTGCAAGTTGAAGCCGGCGTTGAAGGAGAGGCGAATCATCACCCTGACAACAAAGGGTAAGATCATCCACATAGAGAGCGGAGAAGACACCAGAAGGAAGAGAGGAAAGAAGACCATTGAGGGCAACAAGAAAAAGAGTAGTGCTCAGAACACTACCCTGGGGCACACCTTCGTATTGCTGAAAAGAGGGAGAGAGAGAGCGGTACCAAGGCGCACCCGAAAGGAACGACGAGAGAGGAAGCTACGGAGAAAGAGAGGGAGATGACCACGAAGGCCAAAAGAATGAAGTTGAGATAGGATATGATAACGCCAAGTGGTGTCGTAAGCCTTTTCTAGGTCAAAAAGGACGGCAACAACGGAGGTCTTCGCAGCAAAAGCAGTACGAATATAGACCTCCAAGTTCACCAGGACATCTGTCGTGCTGCGGCACTTGCGGAAACCAAATTGAGAAGGGGAGAGGAGGTGATGGTGTTCCAGGAACCCCATCAGACGAACGTTAACCATACGTTCAAAGAGTTTGCAGACACAACTTGTGAGAGCAATAGGGCGAAAGTCCTTAGGGGAAGTACCCAGAGACCCCGGTTTGCGAACAGGGAGGACAACGGCATCGAGCCAGTCCTCAGGGACTGACGACGACTCCCAGATCCGATTATACAGACTCAGTAAATACTGAGACGTGCTCGGAGGGAGATGGCGAAGCATCTCATAATGAATACCATCGGAGCCCGCCGCCGTAGAACCGCAGAGGGCCAGGGCAGAACGAAGTTCAGAGAGAGAGAAGGGATCATTATAGGGACGCTGAAGATGAGTGCAGAAATCTAAAGGACGAGACTCAAGGACAGGTTTACGAAGAAGGAAAGATTGGGGAAGATGAAGACCAGAGCTAACAGAAGAAAAATGGGAACCCAGTTCGGAAGCGACCTGCAACGGGTCCGCCACAAGAGTATCATGGAGGTGAAGGACCGGTGAAACATCGGGAACGAACTTACCCGCTATCTTGCGGATACGCTTCCAGATCTGGGCCAGAGGGGTCTCGGACGTAATTGTTGAGACATAAGATGCCCAACATTCACGTTTAGCCGTACGGATGGCCCTACGGGCCACCGCACTCGCTTTCCGAAAGAAAAGAAAAGAATCGGTCGTCTGCCTACGGCGGTGCCTCTTCCAGGCTGCACGCTTACAGCGGACAGCCCGAGCACAGTCCGCATTCCACCAGGGAACGCACTTCCGAGGACCCCGAGAGGAAGAGCGAGGAATAGAGCGGAGGGCAGCGTTGAAGACAGTGTCATGAAAAAGGAGGAGAGCGCGAGAGAGAGGCAGAAGGGAGAGGTCAGGGAGAGCAGCACTGAGGGTAAATAGGGTCCAGTCTGCCTTAGCAAACTGCCACCTAGGGAAAGAGAGGGAAGGGCGAAAAGAGAAAAAGGAAACAAGGATGGGGAAATGATCACTTCCATGGAGGTCATCAAGAACCTGCCACGTGAAATCTAAGTAAAGAGAAGAAGAGCAGAGAGAAAGATCAAGACAAGAAAGGGTGCGAGTCCGAGAGTCCAAATGAGTGGGCTCACCAGAATTCAGAAGAGACAGGGAAGAAGAGAGGAGAAACGGCTCAAGGAGGCGACCCCGGGTATTCGTCAGAACGTCACCCCAAAGAGAATGACGACAATTGAAGTCACCCAGCAGGAGCACAGGCTCCGGCAAGGAGTCCAGGAGGTGTTTCAAATCAGGAAGAGAGAGCGGGACACTCGGGGGGAGATAAATGGAACAAACTGTGTACCATTTCCCCACAAAGATACGAGCAGCAGAACAATGGAGAGGCGAAGGAAAAAGTAAAGGAACAAAGGGAACATCAGCCCGAATCAAAAGAGCAGAAGAATTAGAAGCCCCAGCAATGGCTGGGGGGGGGGAGAGAAAGGAATAGCCACGAAAACGACCAGGACGAGCACCAAGCATTGGCTCCTGGAGACAGACACAAAGGGGCGAAAACCGCGAAATCAGAAGTTGGAGTTCGAGGAAATTGGCGTAATAACCTCGAACGTTCCATTGAAGAATGGACAACGACGAGAAGAGAAAGGACAAAAACAGAGAACAAGGAAGAAACAAAGGCGAAAGACCAACAGAGCACGTTAAAGAATATCAGGGTCGGGATCAGGGTCAGCAAAGTCAGGGTTAGGGGGCATGGGTAAACTGAGCAAAGACGGAGGGAAGGAAACGGGAGAACGGAGCAGAGGTGGGCGGGCAGGGTCTGGAGGAGGAGGAGGAAGAGGAGGAGACAACGGAGAGGAGCCGTCAAGGACAGCAGCAGGAGGAGGGGGAGTAGAAAGAGGGGAGCGCACCCCAGCAAGAGCAGCAACCGAAAGGGAAGCAGGGGCCAAAGAAACCTCCATAGCAGGAACAGGGGGCGCAAGCACTGAAACGGGAGGGGAAGGAGCAACAGAGCCAGAAGGAGGAGCTGAGGAAGAAAGCGAAGCCTTCTTACCCGCCGGGGAAGAGGAAGGAGAGGAGCCAGGCTTACGCTTCTGACTTAAAGAGACCGGTGTCCCAGCAACTACGTACCGGGCAACGGATTCCAGTGTCTCAACAGGAGAAGCCGAACGAGAGCACACACGACGGCCGTTAGGAGAGCGATGGACATCCGCCCGCACCGACAGGCGGTGGGGAGAGCCAATAGATGGAGGAAGAGGATGGGAAGGAGGATCGGAGGGGGACGAGGAAGAAGACACAGAAGACACGACAGACCGGGTAGAAGGAAGGGGAACCCCAGACAGAGGACCAGGAGGAGGATCCTTTGGGAGAGAACCCAAAGGAACAGAGGAGGGGGCAGTGGGCGCATCAGGGTCCAAGGCCCGGAAACGGTTGTGAGTCTGAGGAAGGCGGGAAGGACGAGGAGAGGAAGAGCGCAACACGCGAGCATAAGAGATATTAGCATAAGGCGGGAGCCGGCGAACCTGGCGCCTCGCCTCAGGAAAAGATAAACGCTCCCGGTGCTTCAGGTTGAGGACGGCTGCCTCAAGCTTGTAATGGACACACGCACGGGAGAAGGTAGGATGGGCCTCACCGCAGTTGAGGCAACGAGCCTGGGGAGAAGTGCACTCCGACTTAGAGTGACCTTCGCCACCACACAAAGGACAGAGAGAGACAGTCCCGGAGCAGCGGAGGGCACCATGCCCAAACCTCCAGCACTTGTTGCAGAGCCGAGGAGAAGGAATGTACTCCTGGACAGAGCACCTGGCACCAGCAAGAATGACAGAGGGTGGAAGGGTCCTACCATCAAAGGTAATCTTCACAACCCGGAGGGGTTGACGGCGACTACCACGAGGGGGACGAGTAAACGTGTCCACCTGGAGAATAGAATGGCCCTGGGCAGCGAGGATATGGCGAATATCGTCGTGGCAGTCGCGCAGGTCCCGAACACCGGTTGCAACATGGGGCGGGAGCAAGATAGTGCCAACACTGGCATTCAATTGAGCGTTCTTCGAGACCCGAACGGGGGTCTCGCCAAGGCAGGATAAGGCAGCCAAGCGGGAAGCAGCATCCTGAGAAGGAGCAGCAACGACACGTGTACCGAGACGAGTGGGGTTGAAAGTAATGGAGGCATCCACGGAATCAATGAGATGTCGATGAAGGGAGAAATCGTCAGGAGGCGCAGAATCAAGAGGGAGGAGATCAAAATATTTGGCCCACGAAGCGGGACCAAACAAGGCTTGATAGGTAGCAGAACTGGAAGGAATCGAGCGAGGGCGGCCGTGACGAGGACGGCGGTGAGAACCCCCAGAGAGAGAGGGGTTAAAAGGCGCAGAAGTTACAACTAGAGAAGGAGCCGCGCCAGGGGACGAGGTAGTCACCACTGGGGGCTTGGGGCTCGACCCAACCACAGAGGAGGGAGGGGAGCCAGGGGAAGGAGTCAGAGAGGCCAAAGGAGGAGCAAGGTCGGGGCCCAATGCAGCGGAGGCTACAGAGCCCGGTCTTCCAATACGGACCGACTCGGGGGCTTGGTCGCCCACCCCACGAGCCTGAAAAGGTAAGCCAGAAGCAGCCGAAACAGGGGTTATCATCTTGACGAAATTAAGAATTCACTCACGAATGTGCCCCCACACCCACCATGGAGCCACAATTAGAGGCAGGACACCCAACAAGAAGCTATCGCCGATCTTGTCGGGGCCTCCTAGGGGTGCGTCGTGAGTATACGCCCCACAAACGCCACCTTAAGAAACCGACAGTCCGTCGAGATCGGGTTCAGTGACGAAGTGGGGATTGACAATAAAAGGTTCCCCTCGCTCTCGACGTCGGGTACTGCAGTTCTACGGGTGCATGAGTATGCCTCCTCAAGCACCCGGGCGTCAAAATAGAAGAAGTTCAAGGGAAGAAGCAGAGCAAGCAAAAGGTCGGCAGGAAACGGCAAGCAGATAGGAAAAGAGGGTGCGAGAAAAACGAAACAGAAGGAAAAGGAAAAGGTGCCCAGCAGATTTGGTGAGGACGGCAGCAGAAGCACAAGGCTAGAAAAGGACAGAGGACTGTCCTAAGGAGCATCACACTCCGGCAGCCGCCCACTAAGCCCCCCTCACGGTAACAACGAGCTGAGCGGTGAAGGGGGTGGTGGGCCTAAAAAAATAGGATGGGCTCTTCAACTAGATCTTGACCGTCAGAGGGGTGTGGGGCTATCTTCACATCAATGTCCCCTGGGGTAGCCCGACAACATATTATGGCCCTATTGACATTGCCCTGACCAGCATGTTCCACACGGGCGTACGTATAGCTTTTCCAAATCACGGAGGCCAGCCCATAGGGATGCACAACGGCGGCTGGTAAATCATAAATGATGACATCACCAACCCCAAAGGCATGGGTGTCAGTGATGTCATCAGAGATGGTCTTGACACTCGCTTGGGGTATGGCGAAGGGTGGCTGTGAGGAGCGTGTCAACAACTGTACTATAGTCACCAGGAGCGATGGTGGGGGACCTTTAAATACACCTGTGGCACACCTGGAGGGGGGAGGGATGTAGGGGTGTGGGGTAGAGGTCACCTTCCTCACCTTATAAGCCCATAGACACTCCGCCCAGACTCGAAGGCTGTAATCGTGTCTCGATGTTGGAAGGTTAATTTTTCCAACTGCTAAATCTCCGTCTGGATCTCCTGAGATGAATTCTCTTCATAACTTTTCACCGTTTTGCTAAATGACTTAAAAACCCGTTCTGGAGGAGCACACAACACAAGACGGTCATAACAATCCAACAAGGCATATATCAATCTACTTTTGTGTTCGACAAACTTGTAGTATCGTTGTGTAGCAACCAAACGCTTTAATAGGGGAGATTTTTCATCTGCCGATGGGGGGGGGGGGATGTAGAAGCTTGCTCCATGGTGGATACACAACTGAATATAATGGGTTTTAAGGAGTGGTTCATATAGGTCTTCAATACAGTTCCCAATGGGGTCTCCTATGGATACCCCTCCCCCCCTTTTACCTGTGATCTGACGCGATAATTATGTATAAAGGTCGGGTCTATGCCGGCCACCTTAAGTAAAAATCCTTACATCTGCTTTGTCAGCTGTCCTAAATTGACCTTTAGTAGAGGCCAAAGTTTTAATTATGTCTAAAATATTTAAATTTTGCACAGGCTTTAATAAATTTTCACGACTATCCCATATCACCTGTTGGTTGTTTTGTTCAAACATGTTCAATAATGTTTTGACATGTGGAATTTCCTCAATTTTAAAATTCAAATTTATTAAGTTGTCCAGACTTGGGTTTTGGGGGGAGATGGTGGCTTTATGGGGGGGGGGGGGGAGTGCGCCCAGCAACACCTACCTGCATTTCAGAGGGTAGAGTGGAAACTTTTTTTTTTTTTTTTTTTTTTTTTTTCTTAAAAGTGATGGTCGTGCCCAGCCCGCACCTGCATTTTTTGTTCTTGTTTAAAGGGCCCCGCGGTGGGCACCTCGGCTTTGGCGGTGGCGGGGTCAATGGCATTAAAAGGGTATCTGACCAGCCCCACCTGTCTGGTAGGGTTATAACATTCACAGGTACTACCGGGGCAACACCGCCCACAAGCTGTTGGTACCGGACGTGTGGGGGGAGTGTCCACTCCCCCCCCCCACACCCATCACCACTGCTAGAGTCACAGTCGAGGTGCTTACAGCTACCACCAACATTATTACCTGAATTGTCCCATTTGCTTCCGTTTTTTAAAGAGAAGGACTTACTTCCACCATCAGCTATGGTGGAAGAGGGTGGAAGTAAGTAATTATCAACAGAAGGCACCAAACCGGGAAGACTATGTAGCACCATCAAATGTGCGGGATAATCAGAGGGCGCTAAATATCACCAAGGATGCCAATACGAGAACAAAAACGCATAAGGCGAACGACATCAAAAGTATCCGAGTCGCCAAGAATTCTATTGAGGGACAAGCGACCGCAGGGGACAGTCGGAAAAGAAGACACACGCTCGTCCTGGAAGTCAGGACATTCAACAAGGATATGCACGACCGTAGGAGGGACAATGCAATGTGGACAATAAGGAGCAAGGCGGCACTCCATTAAGTGACCGTGAGTTAAACGGGTATGGACAATACGTAACCTAGCCAGAGCCGTTTCCCACCGCTGGTTACCGTGGCAGCAGGAAGGCCACTGGTACAGACGACTCTTAAGAGTACGCAGTTTGTTACCAATAACAGAAGACCAACAACTCTTCCAGCGGGCAAGGATGGAGGCATGAATAACTGGGTAAAAGACGGAATAAGGAATACTTTTACGAGAGATGGGACAAGCACAGATAGCTTCCTTAGCAGCAGCATCCGCACGCTCATTTAAAGAGACACCAACATGGCTGGGAACCCAGCAAAATGCAACTGACTTAAATTTACTGGAGATAAGAAACAGCTAATGTTCAATCTCGACAACCACCGGGTGGACCGGATTAAAGGACCCTAACGCCATGAGGGCACTACGAGAGTCAACTGCCACCACAAAGGAGGATTGACACCGGGAAAGCAGGAGATGAAGAGCATAGAGAATAGCATAAAGTTCTGTTGTGAAGATGCTAGCCTCCGGAGAAAGGCGACACATATAAGTGTGGTCAGGAAAAACAACAGAGTAGCCCATACCATCAGCAGACTTAGACCCATCGGCGAAGATGGGAACGGAGTGGGAGTGAGAAAAAAAAGTGCTAAAGGAAGAGGCGTTTCAGAACTGTAGGAGGGGTAAAAGCTTTAGTGATGCGGGTCAGAGAAGTACATAATTTGGGAAGGGGGACCCCTTTACGGGGGCAAGGATGGAACAATACGAGGAGAAACATTGGTAATATGAGCTGAAAGAGAATCCTGTAAGCGAGACAAACGGACAGAAAGAGGAAGGAGGTGAAGAGGAACACGAACTACAGGAGGGGTAAAAGTCAAAGCACGATAGAAGCGAGAGTGAGGATGCTGTAAAGATCGCGCAAGATAGCGAAGACTGTAGCGATCACGGCTATCCTGGAGAGACAGAAAGCCAGTGTCAGCGTACAAGCTGAGGGTAGGAGTTGAACGAAAAGCTCCAGAGCTGAGGCGCAACCCAGTATGGTGCAAAGATTCAAGACGGCGAAGAGTAGAAGGAGAAGCAGAAGAGTAGGCAGGGCAACCTTAATCGAATTTAGACAGGACGAGAGAGGATTGCAAATAGAGGAGCGTGCGCCTATTTGCTCCCCAAAAAGTATGGGACAAAACCTTAAGTAGGTTAAGGGCCTTAGAGCATTCAACACGGAGGTATGAGACATGGGGCGACCAAGACATACGAGTGTAAGAATAACCCCAAAAGCTTCGCGGAATCTTTGTACTCGAGGGGATGACCATAAAGTGACAAAGAGGGACGAAGAATGACCCTCTTCCGAGTAAAAGTCATGGCACAAGTCTTAGTACTAGAGAACTTGAAGCCATGATTGGTGGCCCAAGAGGACACGGCATCAATCGCAAGTTGAAGCCGCCGTTGAAGGAGAGGCGAATCATCACCTCGACAGCAAGGAGTAGGATCGTCAACATAAAGAGCAGAGTAGATGCCAGAAGGAAGGGAGGAAAGAAGACCATTGAGGGCAACCAGAAAAAGAGTAGTACTCAGAACACTACCTTGGGGCACACCTGCATACTGCTGAAAAGAGGCAGAGAGAGTGGCACCAAGCCTGACTCGAAAGGTACGACGAGAGAAAGTTTTGAAGGAAGAGAGGGAGATTTCCACGAAGGCCAAAAGAATGAAGTTGGGACAGAATATGGTATCTACAAGTCGTATCATAAGCCTTTTCCAGGTCAAAAAGGACAGCAACAACGAAGGTTTTCGCAGCAAAAGCAGTGTGAATATAGACCTCCAAGTTCACCAGGACATCAGTCGTGCTGCGGCACTTGCGAAAACCAAATTGAGGAGAGAGGTGGCGATGGTGTTCCAAGTACCACATCAGACGGACATTTACCATATGCTCAAAGAGCTTGCAAACACAACTCGTGAGAGCAATAGGGCAGAAGTCCTTAGGGGACGTACCGAGAGACCCTGGTTTCCGAATAGGGAGTACAATGGCATCGAGCCAGTCCTCAGGGACGGACGACGACTCCCAGACCTGGTTATACAGACTCGGTAAATATTGAGACGTGCACGGAGGGAGATGTCGAAGCATCTCATAATGAACGTCATCCGAGCCCGCCGCCGTAAATCCGCAGAGGGCCAGGGCAGACTGAAGTTCAGAAAGAGACAAAGGATCGTTATAGGGAAGGCGGAGATGAGTGTGGAAATCTAAAGTTTAAGTTTCAAGAACAGGCTTACGAAAAAGGAAGGATTGAGGGAGATGAGAACCAGAGCTAACAGAAGAAAAGTGGGAACTCAGTTCGGTCGCGACCTGCACTGGATCCGCCACAAGAGTACCATGGAGGTGGAGAACTGGCGAGACATCCGGAACAAATTTGCCCAAAATCTTGCGGATCTTCTTCCAGATCTGCGGCAGAGGAGTATCGGACGTTATGGTGGAAACATAAGATATCCAACTCTCACGTTTAGCCGTACTGATGGTCCAACGGGCCACCGCACTTGCCTTCCGAAACAGAATAAAAGAATCAGCCGTCTGCTGTCGGCGGTGTTTCTTACAGGCCGCAAGCTTACAGCGGACAGCCCTAGCACTGTCAGCATTCCACCAGGGAACGCACTTCCGTGTGGCCAGGAGGAAGAGCGAGGAATAGAATGAAGGGCAGCATTGAAGACAGTGTCATAAAAAAGAAGTAGGGCGCGAGGAAGAGGCAGAGAGGAGAGGTCAGAGAGTAGCATGGAGAGTGAATAGGCACCAGTCAGCCTTGGCAAACTGCCACCTAGGGAAGGAAAGGGGAGGGTGGAAAGAGAAAAAGGAAACGAGGATAGGGAAATGATCACTGTTATGGAGGTCATCAAGAACCTGCCACGTGAAATCTAAGTAAAGGGACGACCAGCAGAGAGAAAGATCGAGACAGGAAAGGGTGCAAGTTCTAGAGTCCACATGAGTGGGCTCACCAGAATTCAGAAGAGATAGAGAGGAAGCGAGGACGAACAGTTCGAGAAGACGGCCTCGGGTGTTTGTCAGAACATCACCCCAGAGGGAATGTCGACAGTTGAAATCACCCAAAAGGAGCACCGGCTCTGGCAAGGAGTCCAGGAGGTGCTTTAGATCAGGAAGGGAAAGCGGGATATTTGGGGGGAGATATATGGAACAGACTGTATACCACTTACCCACAAAAACACGGGCAGCAGAACAATAGATAGGTGACGGAAGAAGTAGGGGGGACGAAGGGAATATCAGATCGAATTAAGAGAGCAGTAGAGTTACGGGCCCTCCCCCCCTCTTGGGGGGGAGGGGAGAAAGAAAGAAATAACCACGAAAGTGACAAGGACGAGCACCAAGCATGGGTTCCTGGAGACAAACACAAAGCGGTGAAAACTGTGTAATTAGAAGTTTGAGTTCATGGAAGTTAGCATAAAATCCACGAATATTCCACAGAAGAATTGACATTACCAAAGAGAAAGGACAGTAAGAGAAAAAAAAGAAATAAAGGTAATGAAGAACACAGTTTATTAAAGAATCTCAGGATCAGGGTCAGGATCAGGATCAGGGTCAGGAGCAGGTTCGGCAAAATCAGGGTTAGGGGGCATGGGTAAACTTAGTAAGGACAGAGGGAAGGGAGCAGAGGACAGACCAGAGGCGGACTGACGGGGTCCGGAGGGGGAGGAGACAACTGAGAGGAGCAGGCATGGACCGCTGGAGGAGGGGGGAGGGGGGGCAGAAGGCTGGGAGTGCGCTTCAGCAAGGGCAGCAACCGAGAGGGAATCATGGGCGAAAGAAACCTGTATATCTGGGACAGGGGGTTCGACCACTGAAATGGGAGGGGATGTAGTGACAGAGTCAGAGGGAGGGGGGTGAGGAAAAGAGCGAAGCCTTCTTACCCGCTGGAGAGGAAGAAGGAGAGGAGCCAGGCTTACGTTTCTGACTCGAAGATACAGGCGTTCCAGTAACAACGTACCAGACGACAGATTCAATGGTCTCAGCAGGAGAAGAGGAGCGAGAGCGAATAACACGAAGATTGCTGGGAGGATGATGGATATCAGCCTGGACAGACAGGTGGCGTGAAGGGTCAAGAGACTGGTGGGAGGGTCGGGAAGAAAGAGTGGGGGGAGATGGGGAAGAAGACAAAGGAGATATGGTGGACTGAATAGGAAGGGGGGGAAACCCCAGATGGAGAAGCAGGAGGGAGACTGTATGGGACAGGAGGCAAAAGAATAGTGGAGGAGGTGGTGGGTGTGGTCGGGTTTAAGGCCTGGAAACGGTTGTGAGACTGAGGAAGGTGGGAAGGACGAGGAGAGGTAGAACGCAACACACGAGCATAGGATACACCCGCGAAAGGGGTGAGACGACGAACTTGGCGTCTCGCTTCAGGAAAAGATAGGCGATCACGGTGCTTCAAGTTGAGGACGGCTTCTTCGAGTTTGTAGTGTACACACGAGCGAGAGAAGGTAGGGTGGGCCTCACAGCAATTGAGGCAGCAAGCCTGGGGAGAAGTGCACTCGGACTTAGAATGACTATCGTCTCCGCACAGGGGGCATAGATACACAGTACTGGTGCATTTGAGGACACCGTGCCCGAACTTCCAACACTTATTGCAAAGTCTAGGAGAGGGAATGTACTCCTGAACGGAGCATCTGGCACCAGCAAGAATAATAGAGGGCGGAAGGGTCCTACTATCAAAGGTGATTTTTACAACTCGAAGGGGCTGACGGCGACGACCACGAGGGGGTCGAGTAAACGTGTCCACCTTTCAGAATATCAATTCTAGTGAACTGAGAAATCATACATCTTCCTGTGACATCACTCTGAAAATGATTTATCCTCAGGAGGGGGACACCCTTCATTTTAAGAATACAGGGAAAGGTTACCCCCCATTGGGAGCCGGTCGGCCGAGCCGAGAGCACACTGGACTTGTGATCCTGTGGTCCTGGGTTCGATCCCAGGCGCCGGCGAGAAACAATGGGCAGAGTTTCTTTCACCCTATGCCCCTGTTACCTAGCAGTAAAATAGGTACCTGGGTGTTAGTCAGCTGTCACGGGCTGCTTCCTGGGGGTGGAGGCCTCGTCGATGACCGGGCCGCGGGGACACTAAAAGCCCCGAAACCATCTCAAGATAACCTCAAGATAACCTGGAGGACAGAATGGCCTTGGGCTTCGAGAATATGTTTAATATCCTCATGGCAATCTTTGAGGTCCCGAGCACCAGTTGCAACATGGTGTGGGAGGAGAACAGTGCCAGCACTGGCATTTAACCGAGCGTTTTTGGAGACCCGAACAGGGGGTCTCTCCAATGCAGGACAAAGCGGCTAAGTGAGTAGCTGCATCCTGAGAAGGAGCAGCGACGACACGCATACCGTAACTGGTAGAGTTAAAAGTAACAGAGGCATCTACTGAATCAACAAAGTGTTTATGGAGGGAGAACTCGTCAGGAGGAGTAGTACCCAGATGGTGGAGATCAAAGTATTTAGCCCATGTAGCAGGACCAAACAAGGCGTTGTAAGTAGTATTACGGGTCGTGCGAGTGCACGACCGTGGCGGGAACGGCATTGAGAGCCCCCAGAGAGAGAGAGGGGGTAAAAGACGCAGTAGTCACAATGAGACACGAAGCCGTGCCAGGGGACGAAGAGGTCACCACTGGGGGCTGGGGACTCGACCCTACTGCACAGGAGGGAGGGGAGCCGAGGAAAGTAGTCAGGTCGTCGGGGCCCAATGCAGCATGGGCTACAGGGCCTGGTCTTCCAACACAGTCCGACTCGGGGGCTTTGTCACCCACCCCACGAGCCTGAGAAAGAACAAGGGAAACATTAACAGCCATGAAAACGAGGGAAAACTTTCATTCACGAATATGCCCCCCCACACCCACCATGGAGCCACCATTAGAGGCCGGACACCCAACAAGAAGCTATCGCCAAACTTGCCGGGGCCCCCCTGGGGTGCGTCGTGAGTATACGCCCCACAAACGCCACCTTAAGAACCGTGAGTCCATCGAGAGCGGGTTCAGTGACGAAAGGAGGATTGACAATAAAATGGTCGCCTCGCTCGAGACGTTGGGTACTACAGTTCTATGGGTGCAAGTGTATGCCTTCTCAAACATCCGGGCGTCAAAACAAAAGAATAATAAAAACAGACAAAAGGTCGGTAGAAAATGACAATTTGATAGGAGAAGAGGGGGGGAAGAAAAATGAAACATAAGGAAAAGGGATCTGGCATAATTGGTAAAGGCAGCAGCATGAGAATAAGGCTGCAAAAGGACAGAGGACTGACGCATGGAGCATCACACACTGGCAGCTGCCCACCAAGCCCCCTCACGGATACAACGAGCGAGACAGTGAAGGGGGAGACTTGTAGAGTCTCACTCTAGGGTTAGGAAAATGGTCAAATACGACCATTTATCCTTCCCTCTCTCATGGGAGGATATCTCTAATTTGGAGAATAGGAATAAACTCTCCATTTTTTTGGATTCAATACGCAAACATACAGACAACGTCTATCACGTCTCACTCTGCCGACATGGCAGCAGAAAGTACTCGGTCATAGTACCATTATTGTTGTTGGGGGGTGTCTCATGTGGCTCTCATCAAAGAGTTTGATAAGTTCCTACGGAACTTTACTCACAGCCACAGACGAAAGACAGTCTTCTGTAGAAACTGTCTTTCAGAATATCATAATTCTAGTAAACTGAGAAATCATACATCTTCCTGTGACATCACTCTGAAAATGATTTATCCTCAGAAGGGGGACACCCTTCATTTTAAGAATACAGGGAAAAGTTACCCCCCCCCCCCCATCCTATATGAGGTTTTTCGATTTTGAGCACTATTTAAGCACTGAGGATTGTCTAGGTTCTGTTACAGCCATACACAGACCTATAGCATACAGATATATAATTGTTGATAGGAACCACTCCGTCATTGATAAATTTACTTATTTTTTTTTTGGGGGGGGGGGGACAGTGTCACACATTTCATGGAGCGAGTTGCTACCAAATGGGTAATTATCAGATCCACCCTCCCCCATTATGAAATAGACATGTCTCTTGAGGATATGTTTCATTTTAGGAGACAGACACACTGCCTGTTTTGTGAGAAGGTATTTACCCCCTCCAATTTCAAGGCTCAACATTATGATCACCTTAGGGAAAAACTCAATTATATTGGAGCTCTTATGTAATTACTGCAACCTCCGCCACAGGGATGCTCTAGAGTTTTTAGTCCTAATTGCTCACAATATGTCTTGTGACATGTGTAGGCGAGAAAGTAGAAATAGGGAAGCTTAAATTTCTTGATTCACTGGCTTTTATTACAGGCATTCTTTCGTCCCTAGCAAAGACCCACTTTGATTCAGCCAGCCCCTTAACATTCACTCACTCATTGATAGAAGGTTTACCCGAAGAGAGTCACCACCTACTCTTAAAGGGTAAGTAGTTTTCCCTTATGAATATGCCACAAAAATCAGCTGCTTTAATGATGCAACACTCCCCCCTATAGAAATGTTTTACAGCTCCCTAAACAAATCAGGCATCACATCAGATGAATATAGACATTCTAAATTAGTATGGGAGGCAACAGGATGGAGGATATTATAGGACAATCTCCTTGTTTATTTGAAGTGACGTTGGTTTACTGGCTGACATTTTTACCCACCATAGGGTAATTCTATATGATATCTATTCATTAGAAATGACCCATTACTGTAACCTTCCGGGCTACTCCTACGACTGCTTCTTGAAAAGCAGTAAAATATCGTTGAAGTTAAGTGCAGATGTCACGTTACACAATCTCTTGTCACAAAACATACGATGGGGTTTTAAAACTGCAATTAGGAGTTACTTCAGAGCTAATAACCACTACGTCAACCCATCTTTTAACCCTCAGAAGGATAGATCTTTCTTACTGTATTTAGATTTCAACTCACTTTATGGGACTTGTATGACTTAAAAGTAAGTAATTATCAAAAGAAGGCACCAAACCGGGAAGGCTATGTAGCACCATCAAATGTGCAAAATAATCAGAGGGCGCTAAATATCACCAAGGATGCCAATACGAGAACAAAAACGCATAAGGCGAACAATATCAAAAGTATCCGAGTCACCAAGAATTCTATTGAGGGACAGGTGACCGCGAGGGGCGGTCGGAAAGCACGACACACGCTCTTGGAAGTCAGGACATTCAAGAAGGAAATGCACGACCGTAAGAGGGACAATGCAACTAGCACAATAAGAAGCAGGGCGGCGCTCCATCAAGTGACCATGGGTTAAGCGAGTATGACCAATACGCAATCTCGCCAGAGCTGTTTCCCACTGCCGGTTACGGTGGAAGGAGGACGGCTACGAGGAAACACAACACTTAGGAGTACGTAGTTTGTTAATAGTAACAGACAACCAAGAAGCCTGCCAACAGGTAAGGACGGAGGAATGGATAACTGGGTAAAAGTCAGAATATGGAATACCTTTCCGAGAGATGGGACAAGAGCGGACAGCTTCCTTGGCGGCAGCATCCGCACGCTCATATAAAGACACACCAATATGGCTGGGAACCCAACAAAACTCAACCGATTTAAATTTACTGTGAACAAGAAACAGCCAATGCTGGATCTCGACAACTACTGGATGAACCGGATTAAAGGACCCGAGAGCCATGAGGGCACTACGAGAGTCAACAACAACTACAAAGGAAGACTGACAACGAGAAAGCAGGAGACGAAGAGCATAGAGAATAGCACAAAGCTCCGCTGTAAAGATGCTAGTCTCCGGAGGTAAGCGACACACATAAGTGCGATCAGGAAAAACAATAGAGTAGCCAACACCGTCCGCAGACTTAGACCCATTGGTGAAGACAGAAACGGAGCGGGAGTGAGAAGAAAAGTGCTCAAGCAAAAGGCGTTTTAGAACCGTAGGAGGGGTAAAAGCTTTAGTGATACGGGTCAAGGATGTACAAAACCGCGGAAGAGGGACTCTCCACGGGGGCAAAGAAGGAACAACACGAGGAGAAACAATAGAAATACGAACGGAAAGAGTCCTGTAGGCGAGATAACCGGACAGAAAGAGGGAGGTGGTGAAGAGGAACAGGAACCGTAGGAGGGGGAAAAATTAAAGCACGACAGAGGCGAGAGGAAGGATGTTGTAAGGACAGCGCAAGATAGCGAAGACAGTAGCGATCACGGCGGTCTTCCAGAGACAGGAAGTCAGTGTCAATATACAAGCTAAGGACAGGAGTCGAACAAAAGGCACCTGAACTGAGGCGCAACCCAGTATGGTGCAAAGCATCAAGATGGCGAAGAGTAGAAGGAGAAGCAGACGAGTAAGCAGGGCAACCATAATCGAGCTTAGACAGGACGAGAGAGGAATGTAAAGCAAGGAGAGTACGCCAATCTGCCCCCAAAGAAGTATGGGACAAGACCCGAAGGAGGATAAGGGCCTTAGAGCACTGAACACGGAGGTAAGAGATATGGGGAGACCAAGACAAACGAGTGTCAAGGAATAACCCCAAAAGCTTCGCGGAATCTTTGTACTCAAGGAGATGACCATAAAGTGACAAACAGGGACGAAGAACGACCCGTTTCCGCGTAAAAGTCATGCCACAAGTCTTAGAAGTAGAGAACTTGAAGCCATGATCGGTGGCCCAAGACGACACGGCATCAATTGCAAGTTGAAGCCGGCGCCAAAGGAGAGGCGAATCATCACCCTGACAGCAAAGGGTAAGATCATCGACATAGAGAGCGGAGAAGACACCTGAAGGAAGAGAGGAAAGAAGACCATTGAGAGCAACCAGAAAAAGAGTAGTCCTCAGAACACTACCCTGGGGCAAACCTTCGTGTTGCTGAAAAGAGGCAGAGAGAGCGGTACCAAGGCGCACCTGAAAGGAACGACGAGAGAGGAAGCTGCGAAGAAAGAGAGGGAGACGACCACGAAGGCCAAAAGAATGAAGTTGAGATAGAATATGATACCGCCAAGTGGTGTTGTAAGCCTTTTCCAGATCAAAAAGGACGGCAACAACGGAGGTCTTCGCAGCAAAAGCAGTACTAATATAGACCAAGTTCACCAGGACATCTGTCGTGCTGCGGCACTTGCGGAAAATTGAGAAGGGGAGAGGAGGTGATGGTGTTCCAGGAACCACATCAGACGAACGTTAACCATACGTTCAAATAGTTTGCAAACACAACTTGTGAGGGCAATAGGGCGAAAGTCCTTAGGGGAAGTACCCAGAGACCCCGGTTTGCGAACAGGGAGGACAACGGCATCGAGCCAGTCCTCAGGGACTGACGACGACTCCCAGATCCGATTATACAGACTCAGTAAATACTGAGACGTGCTCGGAGGGAGATGGCGAAGCATCTCATAATGAATACCATCGGAGCCCGCCGCCGTAGAACCGCAGAGGGCCAGGGCAGAACGAAGTTCAGAGAGAGAGAAGGGATCATTATAGGGAAGCTGAAGACGAGTGCAGAAATCTAAAGGACGAGACTCAAGGACAGGTTTACGAAGAAGGAAAGATTGGGGAAGGTGAAGACCAGAGCTAACAGAAGAAAAGTGGAAACCCAGTACGGAAGCGACCTGCAACGGGTCCGCCACAAGATTATCATGGAGGTGAAGGACCGGTGAATCATCGGGAACGAACTTACCCGCTATCTTGCGGATACGCTTCCAGATCAGGGCCAGAGAAGTTTCGGACGTAATTGTTGAGACATATGATGCCCAACATTCACGTTTAGCCGTACGGATGGCCCTACGGGCCACCGCACTCGCTTTCCGAAAGAAAAGAAAAGAATCGGTCGTCTGCCTACGGCGGTGCCTCTTCCAGGCTGCACGCTTACAGCGGACAGCCCGAGCACAGTCCGCATTCCACCGGGAAACGCACTTCCGTGGACCCCGAGAGGAAGAGCGACGAATAGAGCGGAGAGCAGCGTTGAAGACAGTATCATGAAAAAGGAAGAGAGCGCCAGAGAGAGGCAGAAGGGAGAGGTCAGAGAGAGCAGCACTGAGGGTAAATAGGTTCCAGTCCGCCTTAGCAAACTGCCACCTAGGGAAAGAGAGGGAAGGGCGAAAAGAGAAAAAGGAAACAAGGATGGGGAAATGATCACTTCCATGGAGGTCATCAACAACCTGCCACGTGAAATCTAAGTAAAGAGAAGAGCAGAGAGAAAGATCAAGACAAGAAAGGGTGCGAGTCCGAGAGTCCAAATGAGTGGGCTCACCAGAATTCTGACGAGACGGAAGAAGAGGAGAAACGGCTCAAGAAGGCGACCCCGAGTATTCGTCAGAACGTCACCCCAAAGAGAATGACGACAATTGAAGTCACCCAGCAGGAGCACAGGCTCCAGCAAGGAGTCTAGGTGGTGTTTCAAATCAGGAAAAGAAAGCGGGACACTCGGGGGAAGATAAATGGAACAAACTGTGTACCTTTTCCCCACAAAGATACGAGCTGCAGAACAATAGAGAGGCGAAGGAAAAAATAAAGAAACAAAGGGAACATCAGCGCACGAATCAAGAGAGCAGAAGAATTAGAAGCCTCTGCAACGTCTGGGGGGGGGGGGCTCCTGGAGACAGACACAAAGGGGCGAAAACCGCGAAATCAGAAGTTGGAGTTCGAGGAAACTGGCGTAATAACCTCGAACGTTCCATTGAAGAATGGACAACGACGAGAAGAGAAAGGACAAAAACAGAGAACAAGGAAGAAACAAAGGCAAAAGAGCAACAGAGCACGTTAAAGAATATCAGGGTCGGGATCAGGGTCAGCAAAGTTAGGATTAGCGGGCATGGGTAAACTGAGCAAAGACGGAGGGAAGGAAACGGGAGAACAGATCAGAGGTGGGCGAGCGGGGTCCGGAGGAGAGGGAGGAGGAGGAAGAGGAGGAGACATCAGATAGGAGCAGTCAAGGACAGCAGCAGGAAGAGGGGAAGTAGAAAGAGGGGAGCGCACCCCAGCAAGAGCAGCAACCGAAAGGGAAGCAGGGGGCAAAGAAACCTCCATAGCAGGAACAGGGGGCGCAATCACTGAAATGGGAAGGGAAGGAGCAACAGAGCCAGAAGTAGGAGATGAGGAAGAAGGTGAAGCCTTCTTACCCGCCGGGGAGGAGGAAGGAGAGGAGCCAGGCTTACGCTTCTGAGTTAAAGAGACTGGTGTCCCAGCAACTACGTACCGGGCAACGGATTCCAGTGTCTCAACAGGAGAAGCTGAACGAGAGCACACACGACGGCCGTTAGGAGAGCGATGGACATCCGCCTGCACCGACAGGCGGCGGGGAGAGCCGATAGATGGAGGAAGAGGATGGGAAGGAGGATCGGAGGGAGACGAGGGAGAAGACACAGGAGACATGACAGACCGGGTAGAAAGAAGAGGAACCTCAGACAGAGGACCAGGAGGGGGACCCCTCTGGACAGATCGCAAAGGAACCGAGGAGGGGGCAGTGGGCGTATCAGGTTCCAAGGCCAGGAAACTGTTGTGAGTCTGAGGAAGGAGGGAAGGACGAGGAGAGGAAGAGCGTAACACACGAGCATAAGAGACGTTAGTAGAAGGCAGGAGCCGGCGAACCTGGCGTCTCGCCTCAGGAAAAGATAAACGCTCCCGGTGCTTCAAGTTGAGGACGGTAGCCTCAAGCTTGTAATGGACACACGCACGGGAGAAGGTAGGATGGGCCTCACCGCAGTTGAGGCAGCGAGCTTGGGGAGAAGTGCACTCCGACTTAGAGTGACCTTCACCCCCACACAAAGGACAGAGAGAGACAGTCCCAAAGCAGCGGAGGGCACCATGCCCAAACCTCTAGCACTTGTTACAAAGTCGAGGAGAAGGAATATACTCCTGGACAGAGCACCTAGTACCAGCAAGAATGACAGAGGATGGAAGGGTCCTACCATCAAAGGTGATCTTCACAACGCGAAGTGGTTGACGGCGACGACCACGAGGGGGACAAGTAAACGAGTCAACCTGGAGGACAGAATGGCCTTGGGCATCAAGGATATGCCGAATATCATCGTGGCAATCCTGCAGATTCCGAACACCAGTTGCAACATGGGGTGGGAGGAGAATAGTGCCAACACTGGCATTCATCGGAACGTTCTTGGAGACCCGAACTGGGATCTCGCCAGGGCAAGATAGGGCAAGATAAGGCAGCCAAGCGGGAAGCTGCATCCTGAGAAGGAGCAGCAACGACACTTGGACCGAGACGAGTGGGGTTGAAAGTAACAGATGCATCCACGAAATCTACAAGATGCCGATGGAGGGAGAAATCGTCAGTAGGCGCAGAATCAAGAGGGAGGAGATCAAAGTAGTTGCCCCATGAAGCAGGACCAAACAAGGCCTGATACACGTCAGCACGGGAAGGAATCGAGCGAGTGCGGCTGGGGCGCGAACGGCGTTGAGAACCCCCAGAGAGAGAGGGGTGAAAAGGCGCAGTAGTCACAACGAGAGACTTAGCCACACCAGGGGACGAAGTGGTCACCACTGGGGGCTGGAGGCTCGACCCAACCACAGAGGAGGGAGGGGAGCTGGGGGAAGAAGTCAGGACGGTCAAAGGAGGAGCAAGGTCAGGGCCCAACGCAGCGGGAGCTACAGAGCCTGGTCTTCCAATACAGGCCGACTCGGGGGCTTGGTCGCCCAACCCACGAGCCTGAGAGGGTACAACGGAAACATTCATCGACATAGAGATGAAGAGAAAGAAATTCATCCACGAATGTGCCCCCACACCCACCATGGAGCCACAATTACAGGCAGGACACCCAACAGGAAGCTATCGCCGATAGCTTCCTGTTGGAAGCTATCGTTCCGGGGCCCCCCCAAGGGGTGCGTCGTGAGTATACGCCCAACAAACGCCACCTTAAGAACCGTCAGTCCGTCGAGATCGGGTTCAGCGACGAAAGGGGGATTGACAATAAAAGGTTCCCCTCGCTCGAGACGTCGGGTACAACAGTTCTACGCCTCCCTAAGCACCCGGGCGTCAAAATAGAAGAAGTCCAAAGAAATAGTCCAAAACAAGCAAAAGGTCGGCAGGAAACGACAAGCAGATAGGAGAAGAGGGGGTGAAAAACGAAACGTAATGAAAAGGAAAAGCAATCCGGCATAATTAGTATAGACAGCAGCAAGGCCATAACAGGACAGAGGACTGTCCCACGGAGCATCTCACTCCGGCAGCAGACCACGAAGCCCCCTCACGACGCCGATGGGGAGGGGGGGGGGGGGTATGACTTAGAAATTGCCCTATGGGGTTCTAATTAGACTATCGTCTGATGAGATAAACTCCTTCATTAGTGAAGGGAAGATAATGATGGAACAGCTGTTCTCTTCTAATAATGGTTACTGGCTCTTAATTGACATGAAACACAAGACCTGAAATAGCTAGACTAACAAACGATCTACCCCTATGTTTACACCATGCGGATTCGCTCACTGGCCACCAGAGGACCAGGACGTGCTCGTTTGACCTGCCAGTTGTCGCCTGGTGCTGAGTGGAGGCGGGTGTGGATTGTGGTGTGGTGCGCCCGCTGGCCGGAGGGCCCGGCTGGTGGTATGGTGGTTGGTGGTGTGTCCCGCGTAAGGCTGGTGGTATGGTGGTTGGTGGTGTGTCCCGCGTAAGGCGGGTGGACACGGTGTGCCTTGACTTCTCAGGGGCTGTGGACTGGCCGCTTGTGAAAGTTATCATCGTCGATGTGCTCAACGTGGACGTCCGGGATTTGATCGGCCTGGAAAAGCTTTCCCCTACGCGAGTGGCGGTGGCCTTCTGCGGGAGCTCGCTGTACAAGGAGTTTGTGGCGTGTTGAGCCGGCCACTCGGTTCAAGTCTCCGCCTCGGCTGTGTATGTAGCAATTTCGGATCCCTGGGGGGTCGTGCAGTATGTCAGTGTGCATGGTGTACCGGTGACATTCTCTGAGGTCGAGCTGCGGTCTGTGTTTGAGAAGTATGGGGTGGTGCAGTTTCACCGATTCAGCCTTTTGCGTACAGGCCGGCTGAGCGGACTGCGTACAGGCTCTCGTACGCAAGGTATGAAGATTACATCACTTGTTCCATCTCGACTTCTGTATCGTGGGCTCTCGCTCAGAGTCTTTTATCAGGGCCAGACTCGCACTTGTTTCCGGTGTGATGCTGAGGGCCATGTGGCCCTTTGGGCTGAGGCTCCCTCCGTGTTCTTGGAGGGTGACTTCCCTCCTTTGGATACGCAGGGGGCTTCCTCGTCGCCTTCTCGCCCTGGCGGGGTGCCTGGGGTGGTTCCAGCAGCGGTTTCGGCAAGTGCTCCCTCTGTCCCTGTCTGGTTGGGCCATAGTACGTCTGCTTCACCTGTGTGCTCTGTGGGAACGGGAGTTCCTGCCTCGGGGGTTCTTCGTTCGGTGGTGGCGGAGGTGCATCCGCGGCCAGAGGCTTTTGTGCGGTCCTCGGCTGCTGCTGTTGGTGTAGTACCTGCTTCCCCTGCTGAAGATTGTCTGCTGCCCGGGGATGCTGGTACATTTAGGTGACAAATTATTGTCCGTCTGTGTTCATTTGATAATAAATTATTGTCAAATGTGTGGGATAATCAGATTATCCCGCACATTTGATGGTGCTACATAGCCTTCCCGGTTTGGTGCCTTCTATTTATAATTACTCACTTACTTCTTAAGTACCCTGTACCAAAAATGGTACAAACTGAATTTTGCTAGCTCAAGAATCTGGAACCCAATGTAATTAGGATGAGTAATTTTAATGAATGGTCTGGAACTCATCGACAATAATTTATTGTCACCTAAATGTACCATACGTTTAAAGCGTGGATTCTTCACCTCACGTAAAAAGACCTTGGCAGAAGTCACTAGGTTGGTGTCAGTGGCATAACGGGCTGGGTTCAGGAGTGTTTTACCAAAAACACTATTTGTTAACAGTTTAAATAGTGTTTTCCTATCCTGGCTAGTGGAGGCATTTCTATTGTTAACGTTGGTGTTAACAAATTACGCCACAAAATCTGACTTGTGGATTTGAGGACACCGTGCCCGAACTTCCAACACTTATTGCAAAGTGTAGGAGAGGGAATGTACTCCTGAATGGAGCATCTAACACCAGCAAGAATAATAGAGGGCGGAAGGGTCTTACTATCAAAGGTGATTTTTACAACTCGAAGGGGCTGACGGCGACGACCATGAGGGGGGTCGAGTAAACATGTCCACATGGAGGACAGAATTGCCTTGGGCTTTGAGGATATGTTTAATATTCTCATTGCAATCTTTGCGGTCCCAAACACCAGTTGCAACATGGTGTGAGAGGAGAACAGTGCCAACACTGGCATTTAACCGAGCGTTTTTAGAGACGTCATGGAAAGGAGCGGAGGTTTCCACACTGCAGTCTACACTAAGGAAACAAACATAGGAATGTGCCTCAATGCCAACAGTGACTGCCCAGATAGGTACAAGAGTGTTGTTGTTAACGCTTATGTCGACCGTGCTCTCAGCCACAGCTCAGGATGGAAGCAAGTCGATGAAGAACTCTGTAGGGTAAAGCAGGTCCTAGTCAACAACGGCTTCTCCAATGGTTTCGTTGAAGACATAAGAAGGAAGGTAAAATGCCATGCAACCTCTGAAGAGACAACTAACACAACACCTGTACCCCCTATTAGACACTTTTACAGGAACTTCTTTTCCACAGCTCATAAAACGGAGGAAAGGGTCCTGAAAGATATTGTTAGTAGGAACGTTATCCCTACAGACAAAAATCAGAAGATACAATTGACGATTTACTATAAAATAAAAAAAACGGCCAAGATACTCGTGAGAAACTCTCCAGACACAAAGCAGAACATTTTAAAAGAGGCCAATGTCGTCTATGCCTTCAAATGTCCACTTGGGGACTGTAAGCCTCAAAGAACTCAATATATAGGCAAGACAACAACATCTCTTTCCAGGCGATTAATGATGCATAAGCAACAGGGCTCCATTAAGGAACATATAATCTCTTCCCACAACCAGACCATCACCAGAGAAGTCTTAACAAAAAACACAGAAATCATCGATAGATACAGCAATAGCAGGCGTCTTGATATCTGTGAGGCACTACACATTAAGAAGTCAACACCAGCAATCAACAGCCAATTAATGCACAACTATATTCTACCCACTTTAAGACTCCGCACCAATATAGAAGCATCAAGAAATATGGGCCAATAGGCCCTTTGCAGTTACTTCCATTCTTCCCTTTAAACTTACCCAATATTATACCCATTGTTTCGTGTTCTGTCTTGTGCTCTCACCTCATCCAAAACTGTTTTAACATATCATCTCGCCCAAATACAGGTAAATAAAATGAAAGCCGTTTAAATTTAAATTATAGCATAATAGGACTCTGTTTAGTGTTTGCAGGTTATAGTTGTTTGTGTGTAAACTATAGTCTTTGAAAATGTAATAAGTTATTACAAAACGCGTTCAAGTGTCGCGTCAGATTAGAAATAAAAATGAATTTTGGAGAATTGATTTTTCAATTACCATCAACAGTGAAAAGAAACATAAGAAATATTGAGAAAATTCGTGTTAGAATTATTAATCTTACTTTTTCGGTCTCATACATATATATACACATATACACACACATATACACACACACATATACACACACACATATACACACACACACACACACACACACACACACACACACACACATATACACACACATATACAGACACTCACTCACTCACTCTAGCTGTACCCACCATGCGTTGCTGTGGCTCAGTCTGGTTAAATGGAAAAGAAAGATAAGAGAAAATGCACGTTTCTAACATGTTGAATTTCACAATTCTTGTATGTATAAAAAAAATCTTGTTCCACTGTCTGTAAAGCTATAGAGATTGTCTGATCGCCGACTCTAGAACACGTAACATATAATTGTCCACGTGAGAAGCAATCCGTGTCTAGACCTAAACCACTCAATTCTAAAGATTGGCCATGAGCTTTGTTGATGGTGATTGCGAACGCCAATCGAATTGGGAATTACAATCTCTTAAATTGAAATGGCAAATCCGTTGGAATCATAGAAATTTGAGGAATGAGGACATCTTCACCTTTATAAGGTTCTGCAAGATAGTTGCTTCTACGACGTTGGTGAATAATTTTTTACTGCAAGCAGCGTAGTTACTAAGCTTCGGCTGGTTGATATTTCGTAACATGGTAATTGGCATGCCGATTTTTAATGTGTTGGATAATTAACCGCTTCATCTGCTTCCACCAGTGTCGACGGACATGTAAGGTAAGGTAAGGTAATTATCAAAAGAAGGCACCAAACCGGGAAGGCTATGTAGCACCATCAAAGTGCGAAATAATCAGAGGGCGCTAAATATCACCAAGAATGACAATACGAGAACAAAAACGCATAAGGCGAACGATATCAAAAGTATTTAGATTCACCTAGAATTCCATCGAGGGACAAGTGACCGCGAGGGACAGTCGGAAAGCAAGACACACGCTCGTCCTGGAAGTCAGGACATTCAACAAGGATATGCACAACTGTAAGAGGGACAACGCAATTCGGACAATAAGGAGCAGGGCGGCGCTCCATTAAGTGACCGTGGGTTAAGCAGGTATGACCAACCCGCAGCCGTGCCAAAGCAGTTTCCCACATCCGGTTACTATGGTAGGAGGAAGGCCACGGGGACACACTACGTTTGAGAGTACGCAGCTTGTTACCAACCACAAAGGACCAACAACCCTGCCAACGGGCAAGAATGGAAGAATGAATAACAATAAAAGTCGGAATAAGGAATACTTTTACGGGAGATGGGACAAGAACGGATAGCTTCCTTAGCGGCAGCATCCGCACGCTCATTGAAAGAAACACCAATATGGCTGGGAACCCAGCAAAACTCTACTGCTTTAAATTTACTAGAAATAAGAAACGGCCAATGTTGAATCTCGATGACCACCGGATGGACAGGATTAAAGGACCCTAGAGCCATGAGGGCACTACGAGAATCAACTACAACCACAAAGGAGGAATGAGAATGAGAAAGCAAGAGACGAAGAGCATAGAGAATAGCATAAAGTTCTGCCGTAAAGACGCTAGCCTCTGAAGTGAGGCGACACATATAAGTACGGTCAGGAAAAACAACAGAGTAGCCCACACCGTCCGCAGACTTAGACCCATCAGTGAAGATGGAAATAGAGTGAGAGTGCGAAGAAAAGTGCTCAAGGAAGAGGCTTTTCAGAATAGTAGGAGAGGTAAAGGCTTTAGTAATACAAGTCAAGGACGTACAAAACTTGGGAAGGGGGACTCTCCACGGAGGTAAGGAAGGAACAATACGAGGAGAAACATTAGAAATATGAACAGAAAGAGAATCCTGTAAGCGAGATAACCGGACAGAAAGTGGGAGACAATGAAGAGGAACAGGAACCACAGGAGGAAAAGTCAATGCACGACAGAGGCGAGAGGAAGGATGTTGGAAGGACCGCGCAAGATAGCGAAGACAGTAGCGATCACGGCGGTCCTGAGGAGAGAGAAAGCCAGTGTCAACATACAAACTAAGGGCGGGAGTCGAACGAAAGGCACCAGAGCTGAGACGCAACCCAGTATGGTGCAAAGCATCAAGACGGCGAAGAGTAGAAGGAGAAGCAGAAGAGTATGCAGGGCAACCATAATCGAGTTTAGACAGGACGAGAGAGGAGTGCAAATAGAGGAGCGTGCGCCTATCCGCTCCCCAAGAAGTATGGGACAAAACCTTAAGGAGGTTAAGGGCCTTAGAGCATTCAACTCGTAGGTAAGAGATATGGGCTGACCAAAACAAACGAGTATCAAAGACTAACCCCAAAAGCTTCGCGGAATCCCTGTATACAATGGGATGACCATAAAGCGACAAAGAGGGACGAAGAACGACATTCTTCCGAGTAAAAGTCATAGCACAAGTCTTAGACGCAGATAACTTGAAGCCATGATCGGTGGCCCCGACGGACATGTATGTGACTGCCATTTATTCGTTCCCAATTTCCAGATATTGATGTGACAATATCTCAGCTGATGAGTCGTTTTGCAGTTGGACACGTATATTGGTAGTTAATTTTAACATCTTTATGTGGCGCCACAAAGTAGAGTATTTCAGGCAAGCATTTATTTCGTTCGCTGGTGTTGACCGATTAATTACAGGTAATGTTTGCATGAAATCTCCTACAAGCAATATTAATGCATTCCCAAATAGTCTGATGTTTCCACTCAAATCTTGCAATGATCGATCAAGAGCCTCGAGCGATTTTTTGTGGGCCATTGTGCATTCATCCCAAACAATAAGTTTACATTTCTGCAATACATTTCCCATGCCAGATGCTTTGGAAATGTTGTACGTGGGAGTTTCAATGAATTGCATGTTCAATGGCAATTTCAAAGCCCAAGTAGCAGTTCTTCCACCTGGTAGCATTATTGCAGCTATTCCGGATGATGCAATAGCTAAGGTTAGGCCATTTTGGGATCGAAATGCTGCCAATATCAATCTAATTAGAAATGTTTTACAGTTCCTCCTGACGCATCTCGGAAGATTTCTCCAAATCTGTTATATACAGTTTAAATTATTTGGCCGTAAATGCCTTTTCGCTCATGCGTTAGCTTAAGAATATTTGATTGCACATACAACAACAGATCACCCATGTTGTAACTTTGTTCACGACGCAATTCTACATCGAAAGAAGCAGCAGCAGATCAATTCGGTTATGGCATTCCCAATTGATAGAGAACTTTGTTCTCGATTTCAAAGCACAAAATTTCAATCATTATCAACGCTTCGTTGTAGATTTCTGCTGTGAAATGCATGTTCATATTTGAATTTTCATTGCGCATTTGACAGACAATATCTTCAGCCATGTGCGATTTGTGTTTCTCCTATACTCTGTTGAAGATGGAGAGCCGATGGTCAATATGATGCAAACAGTGCACGAATTTGATTTGGATGTGACGTGTCAGACATGTCATTAATGCATACATCCCAGTGTCCATCGTTCTGCAATAAATTCCGAGGTTGACATGCACTATGGAAATTGCATGTGTTACGCCGCTGACAAATCTCAATTGCTGGAAAGATGTTGGACCGGGGACATTTACCAACAGCTTGCGAAGAAAGAAGCATTCATCTAAATTTGAATGAACGGTGTACAGTCTGCCTAACATAGTTTGTATGAATATGCCAGGTTGTCCGTCGACTCGCTCTCCATATTTACGTCCTTCAAATTATTTTCTGCTTGTATTCCATGTGTAATACATAAGCACTTCCGAATACAGCAATGTTTTAGCAAACGTGTCATTTTGACATAACGTGAAGAAAGCAGTTAACGTTGTAGCTGGTGGATTCATAGCTGTTTGTTGCACGTTTGCAGCTTTGAAATAAACGTGTTGTCCATTTTCTTGTTTTCGAAACAAAAACAAAAAAAAAATACTAACGATCAAGGTCAGGGCCCAATGCAGCTGAGGCTACAGAGCCTGGTCTTCTAACACAGACCGACTCGGGGGCTTGCTCGCGCACCCCATGAGCCTGAGAAGGTAAAGGAGGAACAGAACACAACATAGGTACGAAACAAACATTCATTCACGAATGTGCCCCCACATCCACCATGGAGCCACAACTAGAGGCAGGACACCCAACAAGATGCTATCGCCGATCATGCTGGGGCCTCCTAGGGGTGCGTCGTGAGAATACGCCCCACAAACGCCACCTGAAGAACCGTCAGTCCGTCGAGATCGGGTTTAGTGAAAGGGGGATTGACAATGAAAGGTTCCCCTCGCTCTCGACGTTGGGTACTACAGTTCTACGGGTGCAAGAGTATGCCTCCTCAAGCACCCGGGCGTCAAAATAGAAGAAGTCCAAAGGAATAATCAAAACAAGCAAAAGGTCGGCAGGAAACGACAAGCAGATAGGAGAGGAGGGGGGAGAAAAACGAAACAGAAGGAAAAGTTGTTCAGCAAAATTTGAGAGGACAGCAGCAGGAGCACAAGGCTACAAAAGGACAGAGGATTGCCCCAAGGAGCATCACACTCCAGCAGCCGTCCTCACGACACCAACGAGCTGAACGGGGAGGGGGTTCTTATAGAAAGTACACAATTTTTGGCTAATTGAACACTCAAGAAATAATACCAAGCAAAATATATACATATTGTGGAGCTATAAAGTCATCATAAAACAGTGAAAAATGCTAATCAATAGACAAATGAAACACATTACAAAAATATGTACAAATAATTTCACTATTTCACCGGTTCCAAAAAACAATAAGCAGCAAAATAATTGTTGTGATCACATTGGTATCATAATTTGGCTTCACATTGAAATCAAACAATATTGTGCATAGAAAAATACTAATACAAGAATTAAAGTTGCCACATGGTGGGAGCCGGTCGGCCGAGCAGACAGCACACTGGACTTGTGATCCTGTGGTCCTGGGTTCGATCCCAGGCGCCGGCGAGAAACAATGGGCAGAGTTTCTTTCACCCTATGCCCCTGTTACCTAGCAGTAAAATAGGTATCTGGGTGTTAGTCAGCTGTCACGGGCTGCTTCCTGGGGGTGGAGGCCTGGTCGAGGACCGGGCCACGGGGACACTAAAAAAAAGCCCCAAAATCATCTCAAGATAACCTCAAGATGGTTAAAAATATCAGAAACATGGTTAAAAATAGTCAGAACCAATGTTAAAATAATGTCAGAAAGAAGGTTAAAAATAATGTCAGAACTAAATGGCCACTCTTTGGTTACATTAAGAGAGCAGAAGTTTCAATGAGTTTCTGTCGCTTAATTCACTTGGATTTAGGAATTATTGCATGAGCACATTGTAGATGCTTCCTCAGTTTCTCCATCCGTGTAAAGGAACAGTCACTGAGGGAACATTGGAAGTATTTGTTGGCACCATGGGCCGATTGGTGTCTGCAAGTGCCCTTTCGAGGCCACTGAAACACCGCAAGACTGACAAGAGACCAAATTTTCTGGCTTAGAGGATATGGTAAAGGACGTCTGTCTGCTTTGCCCCTCCTGGTTTTGCTCGCACTCTTCTTTACTCTGTCCTTACTCTCGTTGACTTTGTCCATACTTTCCATAGCTTAGTCCGCACTCCTCTGGACTACGTCCACATTACTGGCCCCACCAATAACATTAATTGGATCATTGATAAATGCAGAACAAACAGTAAACGACGTGGAGGTTTGTACAACATCGTCAGACTCTTGACTATTTTTCAGTTAGAAACTTTGCCGGAAACTGGCAATCTCTAAGACACCGTATGAATTCTCATTGGATTCCTGTGGGACATCGATGGGCTGGTCACTCGACTCCTGCTTCAAATTCCCAAGTATCTCGAGAACACCACGAGATATAGCTTCAGACAGAGGATAATTCTTAGGAGCAAAGCACGATATGACGTGTTCTCTCCAGTCGTAATCGTTTGGGATGTCCTCGTCATTATTGCTTGCTCCTGTAGGGGTTTCCTCATCCTTTAGTAGCAAGTCATTAAATATTGATAATTTCTCCAGCATCTCTGCCATGCTGAATAATTATTTATAAATCTTGTTTGGACGTAGTAAATAAGATCAAAACATTTACTGAGCTCCTGCTCTTGTTCCCTCTCGTAAATTCGCTACTAATTGCCCAATGTCCCTTAAATTTAAAACAGTAATTTTTCAGACGTAGTAAGAAAAGAAAATAGTTACCAAGTTTCAGCCACCATCCTCCACCTAGGTTGTCTCTCGTAACTTTCTTATTGATACCTCAAATCCCCTGAGATTTAAGACCGCTGTATTTCCGACGTAGCAAAATAAAAAAATAGTTTTTTATTTTGCCCTCTAGCCGACCGGCTGGGGAGCCGGTCGGCCGAGCGGACAGCACGCTGGACTTGTGATCCTGAGTTCGATCCCAGGCGCCGGCGAGAAATAATGGGCAGAGTTTCTTTCATCCTATGCCCCTGTTACCTAGCAGTAAAATAGGTACCTGGGTGTTAGTCAGCTGGCACGGGCTGCTTCCTGGGGGTGGAGGCCTGGTCGAGGACCGGGACGCGGGGACACTAAAGCCCCGAAATCATCTCAAGATAACCTCAAGATAGCCCTTGTCCTCCGCCTTAGTTGCCTCTTAAAACTTCTTTATTAACAGAATTTTTTTTCAAGATTTTAAATATTTCATACCCATGAAGGTCAAATATGATACTTATGTTCCAACTCCTGTCCTCTGCCTTAGTTCAATGTTCACCAAATTGGTGCTTCTGAACAAGTTACCTCGTGACCGTTGATCTCGGTAAAAAAGTTTCTCCAGATCAAATACATATTCTCTTATGTTTACCTAAATGCAACAGGGCAACAGAAGTCATAACCTTATCCCTCAATACACCTGTGTAAATAAACACTTCCCTTCCCTCCATTTCCACCTTAATCATCTCACCCTCCCCCCATTTCCCTCTAACCACCAGCCACACCTTCCTCTCTCTTAATCATCTCTCCCACGCACGCCCATTCCCTTACCTCCACCCTCCGACTTCCGTGCCCTTATCTCCTCCTCTCACACACCCCACGTCATCCACCTTCCACAACTCCACCCAAACCTCCCCCATTCTCAACTTTCTCCAAGAATTTGCACTGGTTTTTACCTCTCATTTTTACACGTTCAACATCTATATCTCCATAATGTTCTGCTTCCAAGTGTTCCACGAGACAAGTCTCATGGAACAATGTTTCTTATAAAACAGCTATTTCCGTTCATCCTAAAGTGTTTTGTCAATACTCTAGTGTAAATATGCAACATCTCTATACTCCTGCCATGTTCTTTACATATTCTCCATGTTCACCCGATGTTCTCAATTTTCTTTCATGTTCTCTGAACAACTTTTTACACATTCTTACATATTGTTTGTTATTCATGTTTTCTCCAAGTTATATTTATGTTCTCTTTGAATGCCCTTACGTGTTCTTGTACTTTAAGCAAAACACACAGTTATGTCTTCATACAGCAACTAGTTCTTTGTTACATAACTTTCTCAACAAATCTAATGATTTAGTTATAATTTATGACTACAAGAAAGACTTAACTGTGGATTACAATTTATTTTAGTTAGCTACAAAATTTTTTTTACAAAGTATTTATTTAATCATTTACCGAAGTTAATTTGCAAAACTGTCAATATATTTTCTTTATGAACTTTGTGTCTTTTACCATCAATGTTCTTGAACAGTGATGGTAAAAAACCATCTCTTTATGAAGTAACACATTTATTAAGACAATCTTTTCTTAACGTTTCTTATCTAAAATCACTCTTCACTCAACTGAAAATAGGCAACTTTAACATCTTTGCATCATTTCTTAAACTAAAAAAAAACTGTTTTCGTTCGGAACAATAGGCAAAGAAATCGTTCAAGGCTTAACATTATGCTTCGAGGAGTAAGAAAACTAGTCAAAACGTGATTACTTCATAATATTTCTAAATTAAAGTTACTCAAGACATGTTTACGCATCAAATGGTACTCTCATAACATCTTCATGCTCCAATGATACTCTCTGAAGACCTCTTTCGTGCATTAAAAGACACATTCCATGCCTTCTTTATTTAAAAAGGATACACTCAGACATTAAAGATATTCTTAGAGACATCAAGGATATTCTTTAAGTCACCTTCGAGCATTAAAGAAACATTCTAAGACCTCAAAGGATGTTCTCCAAACATTTTTAAATAACAAATTTACTTTCAAGACCATTTTCACACATTTAAGGATAATTAACAGGACGTTAATTCATTACTTCCAACATCTTAAAACTATCTTTTCATAATACATTTTAATTAAAATACACCTTCGATAGTTAAGGGTAACTTTTTCAAGACCTATGAAAACTATAGTTTGTATTAAACTTACTAAGACAAGTCTGCAGACTATGACAGTCTACTGTTATTTATGTCTAAATACTTATGACAGACTAGAAAGTAACTGATAGCACACAGTTCGGCATCTACAGACACTACAAAAGACCCGAGACCGAGAAAGACAGACAGACCGACCCAGACAGACAGACAGACAGACCGACCCAGACAGACAGACAGACCGACCCAGACAGACAGACAGACAGACCCAGACAGACAGACAGACCGACCCAGACAGACACAGACAGACCGACCCAGACAGACACAGACAGACCGACCCAGACAGACAGACAGACAGACCGACCCAGACAGACAGACAGACACAGACCGACCCAGACAGACAGACCGACCCAGACAGACAGACAGACAGACCGACCCAGACAGACAGACAGACACAGACCGACCCACCCAGACAGACAGACAGACCGACCGACCCAGACAGACAGACAGACACAGACCGACCGACCCAGACAGACACAGACAGACAGACAGACAGACACACAGACAGACACAGACAGACAGACAGACAGACATACAGACAGACACAGACACACACACAGACAGACATACAGACAGACAGACACAGACCGACAGACAGACAGACACAGACCGACAGACACAGACAGACAGACCGACAGACACAGACAGACAGACACAGACAGACAGACCGACAGACACAGACAGACCGACAGACACAGACAGACAGACCGACAGACACAGACAGACAGACCGACAGACACAGACAGACAGACCGACAGACACAGACAGACCGACAGACACAGACAGACCGACAGACACAGACAGACAGACCGACAGACACAGACAGACAGACCGACAGACACAGACAGACAGACCGACAGACACAGACAGACAGACCGACAGACACAGACAGACAGACCGACAGACACAGACAGACAGACCGACAGACACAGACAGACAGACCGACAGACACAGACAGACAGACCGACAGACACAGACAGACAGACCGACAGACACAGACAGACAGACCGACAGACACAGACAGACAGACCGACAGACACAGACAGACAGACCGACAGACACAGACAGACAGACCGACAGACACAGACAGACAGACCGACAGACACAGACAGACAGACAGACACAGACAGACAGACCGACAGACACAGACAGACAGACCGACAGACACAGACAGACAGACCGACAGACAGACAGACCGACAGACACAGACAGACAGACCGACAGACACAGACAGACAGACCGACAGACACAGACAGACAGACCGACAGACACAGACAGACAGACCGACAGACACAGACAGACAGACCGACAGACACAGACAGACAGACCGACAGACACAGACAGACAGACCGACAGACACAGACCGACACAGACAGACAGACACAGACCGACACAGACAGACACAGACCGACACAGACAGACAGACCGACACAGACAGACAGACCGACACAGACAGACAGACCGACACAGACAGACAGACCGACACAGACAGACAGACCGACACAGACAGACAGACCGACACAGACAGACCGACACAGACAGACAGACCGACACAGACAGACCGACACAGACAGACAGACCGACACAGACAGACAGACCGACAC
>NC_091153.1:27952909-27965409 GCF_040958095.1 Procambarus clarkii
ACAGACACAGACAGATAGACACACAGACAGACCGACCGACAGACCGACCGACACCAACACAGACAGACATGTGACACTGAACCCCTCTTCAAGATCAAGAGGCATACTCCTGAGTAAACTTCAAGAACTCCAGAGTTCATTGCTGGACGACCGATGCTAGCGGAAGGTCGGTTGTCTGTTCTGGCAGTGTGGGGTTGGGGGATATTCTCCACCTGTTCGCAAATGAAAGTCTGGTGCAGCAACCAGAGCTCTCTTTGGAGGTTTAAGTTCCACAAGCCCCAACCCCCTCATGCTAGAACTTCCCTCGTGCTGGGTCAGGAGTTGCTTCACCAGCACTGTCAATGATGAAGGGATGGCGGACGTGACCTGGAGTCCCGCACACCTGAAAAGAAAATACGTCTTTTAAAGTATGTTTGCAAACAATGTGAAGGTACATAAATACCTTAAATTTACCTGTTGCAGCAAGTGCTCTCGAGCTCTTGTGAGAACTACGCGTAATGTCAATTAAACCATTATACATTAGAAAGTTGACATGTAGTTGATAAATGTAACATGCAAGTCGGTAGCACGTGATATATTACCACTTAACAAGCTCCAACCTCGCATTTCCAAAGATCATTATGAGGGTCCGGTGGTAACCACCTGTGAGTGAGGATATGATTTTTCTATTAAAAAACTAATTCAAAGGCCAGGTACCGAACCAACATAACAGTGTCGAACACCTCAGGATGCCTCACAAACCACAATGCTCCACAATAGTAATAAACAACACACCAAACCAATACATAAACACACCAATTCAGAAATATACAAACACCAGTGCAATACAAACTCACCCGGGTACAACTCCATGCACGCATAAAACTGATACAAATAAAAACAATTAAAAAAAAAAATACAACAATATAGTATACAGTGATAACATAACTATGGATAACGTCAAATGTACAACCACACATGGACAGTATACCAAAAGGAACACCAAAAAACACAACATATGATACCTATAATGACCTGGACAATACACACTGTAGTAACCCGCATCAAAGTGAAGACGGGGAAAGTAAAACGAAAATCATACATGAACAAGTTCAGAGCATAACTATCAAAACAGCATACAACCAAAGAAATAAAATAATATAAAACAGGAAAACATTAACACAAACATACACCTAATACAAGAGTCCAAAATAGACCACAATAACGAAACGACCCAGATAACTGTAGCGTCAGAAACCATTACATATATTTACGAATAAATTACAGAAGGAACACAAAATCCAAGAGGAGACGCCGCCCGTGCACTCCCACCCCCCCCCCCCCTTTTTTTTTACCACCCATCAACTCGCGGCGGCAGGTATACGAGTATCTGATCAAACCTTACAGGAACGACTTTCCAAAGAAGAAGAAGCTGGGGAGAAGCTGTTACCCAGGCAGCAAGTCCCCCCCTCTCCACGGCGCTGAAAGTCTCCAATGGAAAGGCATACGCCAATACGATTGGTTCCAGTGCACTCGCAGGAACTGAGAGTTCCGGGGTTGACCTCGAAGTTGGTGAAAAAGGGCACAGGGACTCAGACCCGGAAACCGCCATGGACGGGGCCGCAGAAGAACCGCCCCATCATGGGCATGAACGACCCGAGCCTCCTGAAACAGAGCCTAGGCCGCATGAGCCCCAGGAGGTGGACGTACCGGTCCTGCACCTACGGGTTCCAGACAGTGATCGTCACAGCCCTCTTTCACCCGAGGCCGGCTTCCTTCATGACCAAGTAGAAGGAAGAGTGATAATTATTAAATCTTATTATAATAATTGTTATAATAATAATATTTAATCATTATCACTCTTCCTTCTACTTGGTCATACATACAAATACATACATCGGAGCATAAACCCCATCAGGAAAAACGAAGACTATATATCCAACGTCAGGGACATTGTCAGCGTCCTGGTGCCAGATAGTATGCCCCTCCCCCCCCCCACAATAGCTCACAAACTATTTCACCTTACGTTTAATACCTTCCCAAACATCCTGGTCAACATCCCATCCGTCATTTAAAACAGTGCACCACACGCTGCCACGTATATTAAAGGTCACACTCAAGTTTATCACTCTTACTGTGCCAGCACCATCTGGCCAAATAAATTACACCACAACACTAACTAACTGGTCATTAACTAACTGCACTCCTACCAGATCAGTCAACTTCTCATGGAGCACCTCCACCAGCATAATACCAAGCACCGTATGGTTGCCTGACATTGTAAACGTCCGCTTAAAAGGGGGCATAGACGACCCCATCTTAAAGCAAAACTGTACCCTGCATTAGCAGGATAGAGGTCATGGGATCGACATTCAGCGACCTACTCCACGCTTGGGTAGTCAACTGTGGGAGCAACACCTGAGCATGTCTGCCTCCCCCCCCCCCCCCCTCCCCCCTCACTCTGGCGATTAGCCAGCCATAACCGTGGATGTGCTGCATCACTCTTCTGTTTTGGCAATTGACTGCATGGATTGGTTGCCCTCACTTTGTCCTCGCTGCTGTGGCCTGCAGTGGTGATGGAATGTCTGGACCCAACAAGTGCTTAATCTTCTCCATGAAAGTGGTCCGAGTTTGCTGGCCTGAGTTCACTAATCAAGTGAATTATGTTGTTGTGGGATCGACATTTAGTCTATGTGCTGCACATTTGTTTAGGAGATCTGCTTGGAATTCAATGGGTAAGTAAGTAATTATCAAAAGAAGGCACCAAACCGGGAAGGCTATGTAGCACCATCAAATACGCAAAATAATCAGAGGGCGCTAAATATCACCAAGGATGCCAATACGAGAACAAAAACGCATAAGGCGAACGATATCAAAAGTATCCGAGTCACCAAGAATTCTATCGAGGGACAGGTGACCGCGAGGGGCGGTCGGAAAGCAAGACACACGCTCGTCCTGGAAGTCAGGACATTCAAGAAGGACATGCACGACCGTAAGAGGGACAATGCAACTAGGACAATAAGGAGCAGGGCGGCGCTCCATCAAGTGACCATGGGTTAAGCGAGTATGGCCAATACGCAACCTCGCCAGAGCTGTTTCCCACCGCCGGTTACGGTGGAAGGAGGACGGCCACGAGGAAACACAACATTTAAGAGTACGTAGCTTGTTACCAGTAACAGACAACCAAGAAGCCTGCCAACGGGTAAGAACTGAGGAATGGATAACTGGGTAAAAGTCGGAATACGGAATGCCTTTACGAGAGATGGGACAAGAGCGGACAGCTTCCTTAGCGGCAGCATCCGCACGCTCATTTAAAGACACACCAATATGGCTGGGAACCCAACAAAACTCAACCGACTTAAATTTACTGTGAACGAGAAACGGCCAATGCTGGATCTCGACAACTACTGGATGAACCGGATTAAAGGACCCGAGAGCCATGAGGGCACTACGAGAGTCAACAACAACCACAAAGGAAGACTGACAACGAGAAAGCAGGAGACGAAGAGCATAGAGAATAGAATAAAGTTCTGCTGTAAAGATGCTAGTCTCCGGAGGCAGGCGACACATATAAGTGCGATCAGGAAAAACAACAGAGTAGCCAACACCGTCCGCTGACTTAGACCCATCGGTGAAGACAGAAACGGAGCGGGAGTGAGAAGAGAAGTGCTCGAGGAAAAGGCGTTTTAGAACCGTAGGAGGGGTAAAAGCTTTAGTGATACGGGTCAAGGAAGTACAAAACCGCGGAAGAGGGACCCTCCACGGGGGCAAAGAAGGAACAACACGAGGAGAAACATCAGAAATACGAACGGAGAGAGAATCCTGTAGGCGAGATAACCGGACAGAAAGAGGGAGGTGGTGAAGAGGAACAGGAACCGCAGGAGGGGTAAAAGTTAAAGCACGACAGAGGCGAGAGGAAGGATGTTGCAAGGACCGCGCAAGATAGCGAAGACAGTAGCGATCACGGCGGTCCTGGAGAGACAGGAAGCCAGTGTCAACATACAAGCTAAGGATGGGAGTCGAACGAAAGGCACCAGAACTGAGGCGCAACCCAGTATGGTGCAAAGCATCAAGACGGCGAAGAGTAGAAGGAGAAGCAGACGAGTAAGCAGGGCAACCATAATCGAGCTTAGACAGGACGAGAGAGGAATGTAAAGCAAGGAGAGTGCGCCTATCTGCCCCCCAAGAAGTATGGGACAAGACCCGAAGGAGGGTAAGGGCCTTAGAGCACTCAACACGGAGGTAAGAGATATGGGGAGACCAAGACAAACGAGTGTCAAGGAATAACCCCAAAAGCTTCGCGGAATCTTTGTATTCAAGGGGATGACCATAAAGTGACAGAGGGACGAAGAACAACCCGTTTCCGCGTAAAAGTCATGGCACAAGTCTTAGAAGTAGAGAACTTGAAGCCATGACCTGTGGCCCAAGACGACACGGCATCAATTGCAAGTTGAAGCAGGCGTTGAAGGAGAGGCGAATCATCACCCTGACAACAAAGGGTAAGATCATCGACATAGAGAGCGGAGAAGACACCAGAAGGAAGAGAGGAAAGAAGACCATTGAGGGCAACAAGAAAAAGAGTAGTGCTCAGAACACTACCCTGGGGCACACCTTCGTATTGCTGAAAAGAGGGAGAGAGAGCGGTACCAAGGCGCACCCGAAAGGAACGACGAGAGAGGAAGCTGCGGAGAAAGAGAGGGAGATGACCACGAAGGCCAAAAGAATGAAGTTGAGATAGGATATGATAACGCCAAGTGGTGTCGTAAGCCTTTTCTAGGTCAAAAAGGACGGCAACAACGGAGGTCTTCGCAGCAAAAGCAGTACGAATATAGACCTCCAAGTTCACCAGGACATCTGTCGTGCTGCGGCACTTGTGGAAACCAAATTGAGAAGGGGAGAGGAGGTGATGGTGTTCCAGGAACCACATCAGACGAACGTTAACCATACGTTCAAAGAGTTTGCAGACACAACTTGTGAGAGCAATAGGGCGAAAGTCCTTAGGGGAAGTACCCAGAGACCCCGGTTTGCGAACAGGGAGGACAACGGCATCGAGCCAGTCCTCAGGGACTGACGACGACTCCCAGATCCGATTATACAGACTCAGTAAATACTGAGACGTGCTCGGAGGGAGATGGCGAAGCATCTCATAATGAATACCATCGGAGCCCGCCGCCGTAGAACCGCAGAGGGCCAGGGCAGAACGATGTTCAGAGAGAGAGAAGGGATCATTATAGGGAAGCTGAAGATGAGTGCAGAAATCTAAAGGACGAGACTCAAGGACAGGTTTACGAAGAAGGAAAGATTGGGGAAGATGAAGACCAGAGCTAACAGAAGAAAAATGGGAACCCAGTTCGGAAGCAACCTGCAACGGGTCCGCCACAAGAGTATCATGGAGGTGAAGGACCGGTGCAACATCGGGAACGAACTTACCCGCTATCTTGCGGATACGCTTCCAGATCTGGGCCAGAGGGGTCTTGGACGTAATTGTTGAGACATAAGATGCCCAACATTCACGTTTAGCCATACGGATGGCCCTACGGGCCACCGCACTCGCTTTCCGAAAGAAAAGAAAAGAATCGGTCGTCTGCCTACGGCGGTGCCTCTTCCAGGCTGCACGCTTACAGCGGACAGCCCGAGCACAGTCCGCATTCCACCAGGGAACGCACTTCCGTGGACCCCGAGAGGAAGAGCGAGGAATAGAGCGGAGGGCAGCGTTGAAGACAGTGTCATGAAAAAGGAGGAGAGCGCGAGAGAGAGGCAGAAGGGAGAGGTCAGGGAGAGCAGCACTGAGGGTAAATAGGGTCCAGTCTGCCTTAGCAAACTGCCACCTAGGGAAAGAGAGGGAAGGGCGAAAAGAGAAAAAGGAAACAAGGATGGGGAAATGATCACTTCCATGGAGGTCATCAAGAACCTGCCACGTGAAATCTAAGTAAAGAGAAGAAGAGCAGAGAGAAAGATCAAGACAAGAAAGGGTGCGAGTCCGAGAGTTCAAATGAGTGGGCTCACCAGAATTCAGAAGAGACAGGGAAGAAGAGAGGAGAAACGGCTCAAGGAGGCGACCCCGGGTATTCGTCAGAACGTCACCCCAAAGAGAATGACGACAATTGAAGTCACCCAGCAGGAGCACAGGCTCCGGCAAGGAGTCCAGGAGGTGTTTCAAATCAGGAAGAGAGAGCGGGACACTCGGGGGGAGATAAATGGAACAAACTGTGTACCATTTCCCCACAAAGATACGAGCAGCAGAACAATGGAGAGGCGAAGGAAAAAGTAAAGGAACAAAGGGAACATCAGCCCGAATCAAAAGAGCAGAAGAATTAGAAGCCCCAGCAATGGCTGGGGGGGGGGGGGGAGAGAAAGGAATAGCCACGAAAACGACCAGGACGAGCACCAAGCATTGGCTCCTGGAGACAGACACAAAGGGGCGAAAACCGCGAAATCAGAAGTTGGAGTTCGAGGAAATTGGCGTAATAACCTCGAACGTTCCATTGAAGAATGGACAACGACGAGAAGAGAAAGGACAAAAACAGAGAACAAGGAAGAAACAAAGGCGAAAGACTAACAGAGCACGTTAAAGAATATCAGGGTCGGGATCAGGGTCAGCAAAGTCAGGGTTAGGGGGCATGGGTAAACTGAGCAAAGACGGAGGGAAGGAAACGGGAGAACAGAGCAGAGGTGGGCGGGCAGGGTCTGGAGGAGGAGGAGGAAGAGGAGGAGACAACGGAGAGGAGCCGTCAAGGACAGCAGCAGGAGGAGGGGGAGTAGAAAGAGGGGAGCGCACCCCAGCAAGAGCAGCAACCGAAAGGGAAGCAGGGGCCAAAGAAACCTCCATAGCAGGAACAGGGGGCGCAAGCACCGAAACGGGAGGGGAAGGAGCAACAGAGCCAGAAGGAGGAGCTGAGGAAGAAAGCGAAGCCTTCTTACCCGCCGGGGAAGAGGAAGGAGAGGAGCCAGGCTTACGCTTCTGACTTAAAGAGACCGGTGTCCCAGCAACTACGTACCGGGCAACGGATTCCAGTGTCTCAACGGGAGAAGCCGAACGAGAGCACACACGACGGCCGTTAGGAGAGCGATGGACATCCGCCCGCACCGACAGGCGGTGGGGAGAGCCGATAGATGGAGGAAGAGGATGGGAAGGAGGATCGGAGGGGGAAGAGGAAGAAGACACAGAAGACACGACAGACCGGGTAGAAGGAAGGGAAACCCCAGACAGAGGACCAGGAGGAGGATCCTTCGGGAGAGAACCCAAAGGAACAGAGGAGGGGGCAGTGGGCGCATCAGGGTCCAAGGCCCGGAAATGGTTGTGAGTCTGAGGAAGGCGGGAAGGACGAGGAGAGGAAGAGCGCAACACGCGAGCATAAGAGATATTAGCATAAGGTGGGAGCCGGCGAACCTGGCGCCTCGCCTCAGGAAAAGATAAACGCTCCCGGTGCTTCAGGTTGAGGACGGCTGCCTCAAGCTTGTAATGGACACACGCACGGGAGAAGGTAGGATGGGCCTCACCGCAGTTGAGGCAACGAGCCTGGGGAGAAGTGCACTCCGACTTAGAGTGACCTTCGCCACCACACAAAGGACAGAGAGAGACAGTCCCGGAGCAGCGGAGGGCACCATGCCCAAACCTCCAGCACTTATTGCAGAGCCGAGGAGAAGGAATGTACTCCTGGACAGAGCACCTGGCACCAGCAAGAATGACAGAGGGTGGAAGGGTCCTACCATCAAAGGTAATCTTCACAACCCGGAGGGGTTGACGGCGACTACCACGAGGGGGACGAGTAAACGTGTCCACCTGGAGAATAGAATAGCCCTGGGCAGCGAGGATATGTCGAATATCGTCGTGGCAGTTGCGCAGGTCCCGAACACCGGTTGCAACATGGGGCGGGAGCAAAATAGTGCCAACACTGGCATTCAACTGAGCGTTCTTCGAGACCCGAACGGGGGTCTTGCCAAGGCAGGATAAGGCAGCCAAGCGGGAAGCAGCATCCTGAGAAGGAGCAGCAACGACACGTGTACCGAGACGAGTGGGGTTGAAAGTAATGGAGGCATCCACGGAATCAATGAGATGTCGATGAAGGGAGAAATCGTCAGGAGGCGCAGAATCAAGAGGGAGGAGATCAAAATATTTGGCCCGCGAAGCGGGACCAAACAAGGCTTGATAGGTAGCAGAACTGGAAGGAATCGAGCGAGGGCGGCCGTGACGAGGACGGCGGTGAGAACCCCCAGAGAGAGAGAGAGGTTAAAAGGCGCAGTAGTTACAACTAGAGATGGCCCTGGAAACACAAACCGAAACTGTCTCTATTTTCCGCTTGTTACAACTTGTAATAAAGTTGTTACATCTTGGCTTAACGTGTTTATGACGTATTAGAACGTTGTTACAACTTGCTATATTGGTTGTTATAACTGGTTAGGTGGTGTTAAAACTTGCTCGAACGTTGTACCAACGTCGTAGTTTCGGTGTGTGTTTGGCGGGGGAGCCGCGCCAGGGGACGAGATAGTCACCACTGGGGGCTTGGGGCTCGACCCAATCACAGAGGAGGGAGGGGAGCCAGGGGAAGGAGTCAGAGAGGCCAAAGGAGGAGCAAGGTCGGGGCCCAATGCAGCGGAGGCTACAGAGCCCGGTCTTCCAATACGGACCGACTCGGGGGCTTGGTCGCCCACCCCACGAGCCTGAGAAGGTAAGCCAGAAGCAGCCGAAACAGGGGTTATCTTGACGAAAAGAAGAATTCACTCACGAATGTGCCCCCACACCCACCATGGAGCCACAATTAGAGGCAGGACACCCAACAAGAAGCTATCGCCGATCTTGTCGGGGCCTCCTAGGGGTGCGTCGTGAGTATTCGCCCCACAAACGCCACCTTAAGAAACCGACAGTCCGTCGAGATCGGGTTCAGTGACGAAGTGGGGATTGACAATAAAAGGTTCCCCTCGCTCTCGACGTCGGGTACTGCAGTTCTACGGGTGCATGAGTATGCCTCCTCAAGCACCCGGGCGTCAAAATAGAAGAAGTCCATGGAAGAACCAGAACGAGCAAAAGGTCGGCAGGAAACGGCAAGCAGATAGGAGAAGAGGGGGAGAAAAACGAAACAGAAGGAAAAGGAAAAGGTGCCCAGCAGAATTGGAGAGGACGGCAGCAGGAGCACAAGGCTAGAAAAGGACAGAGGACTGTCCTAAGGAGCATCACACTCCGGCAGCCGCCCACGAAGCCCCCACACGGCGACAACGAGCTGAGCGGGGAGGGGGTTAATTCCCGTAGTCTCTCCTCGTAGCTCATACCTCTCAGCTCGGGTACTAGTCTGGTGGCAAACCTTTGAACCTTTTCCATTTTAGTCTTATGCTTGACTAGATATGGACTCCATGCTGGTGCCGCATACTCCAGGATTGGTCTGACATATGTGGTATATAATGTTCTGAAAGATTCCTTACACAAGTTTCTAAAGGCCGTTCTTATGTTAGCCAAACTGGCATATGCTGCTGCTGCTGTTATCCTCTTGATATGAGCTTCAGGGGACAGGTCTGGCGTGATATCAACCACCAGGTCTTTCCCTCTCTCTGACTCTTGAAGTATTTCATCTCCCAAGTGATACCTTGTATCTGGTCTCCTGCTTCCTACCCCTATCTTCATTACATTACATTTGCTTGGATTAAACTAACAGCCATTTGTTCGACCATTCCTGCAGCTTGTCCAGGTCTTCTTGAAGCCTCAAGCTGTCCTCCTCTGTCTTAATCCTTCTCATAATTTTGGCGTCGTCAGCAAACATTGAGAGGAACGAGTCTATACCCTCTGGGAGATCATTTACGTATATCAGAAACAGGATAGGTCCAAGTACAGAGCCCTGTGGGACTCCACTGGTGACTTCACGCCAGTCTGAGGTCTCACCCCCTCACTGTAACTCTCTGCTTCCTATTGTTTAGATACTCCCTTATCCACTGGAGCGCCCTACCAGTTAATCCTGCCTGCTTCTCCAGCTTATGCATCAACCTTTTATGCGGTACTGTGTCAAAGGCTTTCCGACAGTCCAAAAAAATGCAGTCCGCCCACCCTTCTCTTTCTTGTTTAATCTTTGTCACCTGATCGCAGAATTCTATCAAGCCTGTAAGGCAAGATTTACCCTCCCTGAACCCATGTTGATGGGTTGTCACGAAGTCTCTTCTCTCCAGATGTGTTACTAGGTTTTTTCTCACAATCTTCTCCATCACCTTGCATGGTATACAAGTTAAGGACACAGGCCTGTAGTTCAGTGCCTCATGTCTGTCACCCTTTTTGTATATTGGTACTACATTAGCAGTCTTCCATATTTCTGGTAGGTCCCCCGTTTCCAGTGACCTACTATACACTATGGAGAGTGGTAGGCAAAGTGCTCCTGCACACTCTTTCAATACCTATGGCGAGATTCCATCCGGCCCGACAGCTTTTCTCACATCCAGCTCCAATAGGTGCTTCTTGACCTCATCTCTTGTAATTTCGAACTATCCAAGGTCACCTGATTTGCTGCCACCTCTTCTAGCGCCGCGACATCTCCCTGTTCTATTGTAAAGACCTCCTAGAACCTTTTGTTGAGTTCTTCATACAACTCTGTCATTCTCTGTGTACCTGTCCTCGCCCACCCTAAGTTTCATCACCTGTTCCTTCACTGTTGTCTTCCTCCTGATGTGACTGTGTAGTAGCTGTGGTTCGGTCTTTGCTTTATTAGCTATATCATTTCATACCTTTTCTCAGCTGCTCTTCTCACAATAACATACTCGTTCCTGGTTCTCTGGTATCTCTCTACTTTCTGGTGTTCTGTTATTACGGAAGTTCCTCCATGCCCTTTTGTTCAGCTCCTTTGCTTTCATACATTGCTTATTAAACCACGGATTCTTCCTTTGCTTCTCTGTTTTTTCCTGTCGGGCTGGGACAAACCTGCTTACAGCCTCCTGACATTTTTGGGTGACATAGTCCATCATGTCTTGTACGGACTTGGTTCCGAGTTCTGTGTCCCAATGTATATCCCATAGGAATTTATTCATTTCCTCATAGTTTCCCTTTCGGTACGCCAGCCCTTTGGTTCCCAGTTCTTTTTTGGGGGTGATAATTCCCAGCTCAACCAGGTACTCAAAGCTCAATACACTATGATCACTCATTCCCAAGAGGGCTTCCAACTTAACTTCCCTTATATCCGACTCATTAAGGGTAAATATCAGATCAAGCAAGGCTGGTTCATCCCCTCCTCTCATTCTTGTCGGTCCCTTGACGTGTTGACTTGGAAAGTTTCTTGTTGCCACATCCAGCAGCTTAGCTCTCCATGTGTCTGGGCCTCCATGTGGGTCTCTGTTTCCCCAATCTATCTTCCCATGGTTGAAGTCTCCCATGATTAGAAGTCTGGATCCATTCCTGCTAGCCACAGAAGCTGCTCTCTCTATTATATTGATGGTGGCCAAGTTGTTTATCATATTCCTGTCTGGGTCTTCTGTCATTCGGTGGGGGGTTATATATGAATACTATTATAATTTTCTGTCCTCCAGTCGCTATGGTGCCTGATATGTAGTCATTGAAACCTTCATAGTTCTGAATTATCATCTCTTCGAAACTCCAACCTTCCCTTAGTAGCAAAGCTACACCACCACCTCCTCTCCCTTCTCTCTCTTTCCTCACTACATAGTAGCCCTGTGGAAACACTGCGTTTGTTATGATTTTCGTTAACTTTGTTTCTGTGAGTGCTATTATGTCTGGGTTTTCTTCTAGTGCCCATTCTCCAAGTTCACTTGTTTTATTTGAAATCCCATCTATGTTAGTGTACATCACCTTGAAGCTCACTTTCTTCTGTTCATTTTCATGTCCCTTTCTTGGCGAGCATTCTGCTCGTGTGGGAAGCTGTTCCGTGGGTGAGAGGATCTGTGAGGTGGTTTGCAGGGTCTCAGAGGATTTTGGGGTGGGGGGGTGGGGGTTTAAGGGAAGGGGGAACAGGTAGGGTGTGGGTTAAGGAGATAGGGGGGACATGGAGGATATGGGGTGAGGGGGGAGGAGGGACAGGGAGGGTATGGGATGAAGGGGGAGGGGGGAAAGGTGGGAGGGGGGACATGATGGGAATGGGGAAGGGGTGTCAGGGCTAGAATGGGGGGGGGGAGGGAGGGTTGGGTGGGGGCAGGTAGGGTGAGGGGAAGGGAGGGTTTCTATGCAGAGGGGGGTGGTGGTGTTGCCCTCCCCTCTGGTGTTGCTGGGATGCTGGATTTGGGCTCTCCTCTGGTCTCTGGGACTTGTGTTGAGGGCTGTGATTTCCTGGTTTGCTCCTCTCTCCCTGCGCTTCCTCCTTGCCTCTGCTGTCCTGGCTCTCTCCTCCTTCGTTCTGTCCCTCTGCAGGAATACTTTTTTGTATCCCTCCATATGCTGCAGACGACTCTTCCTTTCGAGAATATCCTCCTTCGTGGTTTCGTTTGTAAACACCACCTTTACAAGTCTGTTTCTGTCCTTGTTGTACCAGCCCAACCTGAAAACCTTCTCAATGTTGTGTACAGCCCCTTCCATCTGTAACCCCTTCAGTAGCCCAAGT
>NC_091153.1:27967909-27987909 GCF_040958095.1 Procambarus clarkii
TTCTACCCAGAATGAGCCACACTGAGATTTTAAATATATATTCTATCCTGAACAAGAATTTGATAATATTTTACCTCACACTGTACACCTGCTTACTTGACCAGAGAGGGGGTACATACCAGTATGTTTCCCGCTCACACAACTAGATGAGTAATGATGATGTATGGTTGACGATGGTGCTCCATCTTCGCCTTTCCACTTGGTGATTCTCTAAGTGCTAGTAGATTGACGATGTCGATTTTTTTCTACACAAATCTCTGGAGTCACAGTCACCACCCAACAAACACAGTCAGCAGTTCCACGGCGGGTCGTCTCACCTGGCCGTCAGGTCAGGTCACTACACGGTTCTCCACACTGCATGCACCGGTGATTCCACTAGCTACACTGTTTTTTTTGCACTATCGCTACCAATATGACTATGCTATGTAGCACCCTGCTAGCTACACACTGCGAGAGGCCAAATACTATGATCTAGCCTCAATAATCCTTCAATGTCCCGAGAAATTGACGAATTTCCGCGGACCTCGCTAATAGCGTGCGTCTCCTACCGTCGCTGGCCTACTACTACTGCACAGCCTCTGCACCTACTACGTGGTGCAGAGGCTGTGCCTGCCTCGGACGTGAGCTGCTAGTGGTTCTGTAAGTGGATTCTTCAAACACCACCGGTTTTGCAATGTCACTACAGCACCAGTCTTGCTACAACACTGGACTTGCTACGCCACCTGACGTCCTGTAAACATTTAGCCTGTCCGCCATAAGACATTGGGACTGTGCAATACTGGCTAGAGTATCACTAACATAGAAAGCAGTTCAGTATCATATAGAGAACCAAATTCAAAAAAATCATGTTATAATTTTGAAAATGAAAATCAAACTGCATCTGTTATAAGAGGAAACATCAGTATTAAAAACTAGATACAAATTAAAAAAAAAAAATTGCTTCAATAGAAAATGGGAAGGCTGAGGAAGCAACCCATTCTCGCACTTTCTTACAATCAATATTGACTTATTAAATACGTGCATATGTGACATACTAGTTTACCTTGAAAAGCTTCATAGAAAACACCGACCTTACCTAACCTTCTTAGTATGTTAAGAGAAGCATCTTATTGCTTCGTAATTACAATTATTACTTAACCTATACCTATAATAGGGCAAGTAATAATTGTAATTACGAAGCAATAAGATGCTTATCTGAACATACTAAGAAGGTTAGGTAAGGTCAGTGTTTTCTATGAAGCTTTTCAAGGTAAACTAGTATGTTTAGTATGTCACATATGCACGTATTAAGTCAATATTGACTATACGAAAGTGCGAGAACAGGTTGGAGGAAGAACAACCACCCCATCAGTGTAATCGGCAAAAGCAGCAGCAGCAGCAGCAGCAAAAGCAGCAGCAGCATCAGCAACAGATGCTGCTGAGGAAGTGTGAGAGACAGCAGTAACTGTGGGAAAGTTTAGCTCTAAATATTAATAATAATATAAATTGAATACAATGATAGCTTCGAAGGACCACGACCTTTGTATAAGGAAAAATAAATTAATTGGAATGTCCCAAATAACCAGTCTCCTATGGACCCAAAATAAATCAATAAAATGTTAAGAGCATTAAATGGACTGTAGTTACAATTAAAGAGACTTAACACACAAATCTGTGGGGGGGGGGGGTTACATAAAAGATAAATACATCCAAAGTATTATTTCAGTGCTGGTTCTGCACTGAAGTAAATAAACGATTAGAAATGAAATTGAATTTGTCTAATTACACATTGCAATATTATATGCATGCATAAAGAAATAGAACATGTATAAGTAATAAATCATGGAAATAAATCAATTAAGAATGTGACTAATGTATCTACGAAAAATTAGTACAAGGGCTTAGCCGTAAAGGAGACTTCAAAACGCTCAATTCATAGCTCAAATACTCGTGGACGTAATCTCTTTGCCAAAATTGTAGTGGTGAACATAGGGCAATGGAAGCCACATGGAAGGGAAGATTATCTCGGCTTGTCCTCACGATCCACGCTGGAATCATAGTAAACTTGAAGACAATGCCTAGGCTAACATCGTATTCAACTATTCATTAGTAAAGTTGGGGACATAATTATGAGGGGGAAACTAACGTGGCTTTTGTGGTCTGCTAGCCATGTGACGACGAGTAACTTACACGTTAATAATGTATGCATACAAAATAACTAACGTAGGAACTGTTATACTCTTTACACTCGCCGGACCATGTCTGCTGATTGTAGCAGCAGTTGATGTTCCCTGACGCAGAAGGTCGAATTACGGGATAACTATAAACTCCTAGTCACGAATAATTAGCAGCGATATTGCACTGCTTGACCACGTTGTTCTCTGTAATGACGTCCGGGTTGCACCTGTGAGTCGAGGGGCGAGTCATGCTCTCCTCCTCGTCAAGCGCTCTGATACGCATGATCAGAACGCTCCAAAGTGATCGAGCTTAAAGTATTTTATCTACCGATAATTAATTTAGGGAAGTAAGGAATCGTGACAAGTATTATTGTCAGATAAATATGTAAAAGCATAATACCTCTTCTCGCAAGGCAATAGGTTTATTAACATTGCAGAAAATAAACGAGAAGGGTCGACAAAATTGACAAAATTAATTTACATCGTAGTAACATTTACAGAGATAATCTGATTAAATGATCGAGTTCAGTACGCAAAAGTACGCGAAATTGATTCTTGCATAAAGAATAATACTTTGAATGAAAAGGTAATTAACTGGACTATAATATTCGAACAAAATGTAGAAGAATTCATGTTTCAGCTTTATGCTGCTTCCCGGCGTCATGAGGACTAGGAAGGATCTGGCAAATATTGCTTTATTATAGAAAATATGAATTACCTTTGTGACGGGAAAGTGTAGGAGTAGATGTTCGGCAGACCTAATGGCTGGTGTCAATGCCTAGTCACACTTACAAAAAAAAAGATAGACTGCTTGGCTGTTTGTCTGTGGTAAAGTAAGGGAAGACACGCAAAACACATAGTATGAACAATGAAACTTTAATATAGAAAACAAATTTAAAAAGACAATCTCTTGGCTATGTACAGTGCAAACAAACAAGTCAAAAACATAACAAATGAAGAATAGGGATGACATTACTCTACAATATAAAGACAAAGTGATTAAATAGGTGCTGAGAATATAGCGCTAGCTGAGAAACATCCACCTGATAGCGTATATCAGTTAGTTGTTCACGGCTTGAGAGCACAAGGATATTCTGACTTCAATGGCTGGTTCAAGCCCAGACATCGACTTGTAGAGGGCGCTGAGGTGCAGAGGTGCAGGTGTGCAGTCGGTAAGTCACCAATCAGAAGCAGGCAAGCTGGGAATGGTAGTTTGCTGGTTGATGACGGAGCCGGCATGGAGGGAGTGTGGAGTAGTGGGGAGTCTTGGGTACGTTTGCCTCCTGGTCAAAACGTTTTGTGCTACTGGTAAACGTATCTTGAAGGTAGCATCTTATTGTTGTATAATATACGTAACTTTATGTAGAAGAGCAGGCTCAATCTCTCTTGACAGAGATTATCGTCACAACTCTCCCCCGAAGCCTGCTCTAATGGGTGAAGTTACGTCTTCAGGTGGTAGAGTGGTAGGTGGAGCTACCTCTACCTCAGACTCTGGAGAGGGCATCTGCTATGATGTTTTCAGAACCCTTGATGTAGAGATCTCCAGGTTGAAATTCTGCAGATACAAAGCCCATCGTAGAAGCCGTTGATTGTTGAATTGGGCTTGCTGCAGGAAGCGTAGGGGATTGTGGTCCGAGTAGATGGTGGTAGATCGAGCACTTTGTAGGTACGATTGAAAGTGCTGTAAATTCAGGACAATGGAGAGAAGTTCCTTTTCGATAGTGCTGTAGTTCTTCTGGTGAGGTTTTAACTTGTAGCTGTAGTACCTAACAGGTAGAACCTCCTCGCCTCGTTGTTTCATCAGGACGCCCCAGATGCCGTTACCACTGGCGTCGACATGGAGGATGAAAGGCTTCGTGATATCTGGCGAGGTGAGACTAGGATTAGAACAGAGCATGGATTTAAGTTGTTCAAAAGCAATGGTTTGCTGAATGGTCCAATGATACCGTTGCTTGGGGCTGGTTAAAGTGATCAATGGTGTCGCCACCGTATTAAAATTCTTGACAAACCTACGGTAGTAGGAGGCAAGACCACGGAAGCGCAGGAGCTGCTTCCTGGTGGTAGGCTGTGGGTAATGCTGGATGGCTTGGGTATGTGTGTTTAACGGAGCTAGGCTGTCACTCCCTATCTCATGGCCAAGATAACGCACTTTACCTTTAGCAAAGGTGGACTTGCCCAAGTTGATGGTGAGGCCAGCTGTCAGGAGCTTGGCAAACAATCGTTGCAGATGTTCGCTCCAGGTGTTGGTTGCCACAACGATATCCAAGTAGGCGTAGGTGTTATCTAAGCCTTGGATGACGTGGTTGACAGCTCGTTGGAAGGTGGCCGGGGCATTACATAGTCCAAATGGAAGGCGTTCGTATCTGTAAAGGCCAAAAGGAGTGGTAAAGGCAGATATTTCCTTAGCTCGCTCTGTCAAACATACTTGGTAGTATCACTTAAGTCTAGCTTCGATAGATACCGAGCATTACCAATGGCGTCAAGGATGTCATCTATTCTAGGTAATGGATAAGCATCCTTGATAGTCACAAGATTCAATTTCCGGTAATCGGTACACAACCTCACTTTACTGTGCGGTTTCGGCACCAAGATGCAGGGTGAGGCCCAAGGGGACTCACAAGGGGTGGCCAGCCCATGATCCAGGAGGTACTGTACTTCAGCACGTGTCGTGACGCTGAACCCCGGTTCATTCCGAACACAGCGATTACACAACACAACACCTTGCCTCAGCAACCGTTACTACCACCGTGTTCTCCTACACACACCAGACCCTTGAGGAGTACCACTAGGTTTGTACTGGAACACAATGAGTGAACATATGGAAGGTATTTAAAGGCCGTCGGGTTTTGTCATTTAATTACAAAGAATAGACTGACAAATAATAACATATTAACATACTCTATTAGGTAAATACACTTCCAATACCCATAGACCACTTGACCTCCGCGGTCACCACTTGCACTCGTAATTTCCGCCTAAGTCCCTAATACGGAATGATTACCACAACGCTCCACACCCGGTTAGTCTTTCATTGAATACTCACATACTGCAGACTTAACTTGGTCACTAAGATCACATCAGGTTCTCGCATAGCTGTCTGCTACACTTCGCTGCTGCCGCAAATGGAGATCCAGAGGACTTCTCGGTTCAACTCCCACAATCAGACTGACTTTAGCCAACCATGGCCTCAAACATTTCACCACGCCTCTCAAGGAAGGTATAATCCGATTAACCTTATCCCTAAAATCGGTAATCTTGTTCCTAGAAGCCTGACGAAGAATAATTCCTCTTTCCAGGAATTATTAATTTGGCTAAACAGCTTCGGTCTTAATCCATTGACCTTTCTTAGATATGTGATCCATAGTCTGTCTACTTAACATGTACTTCCAATCATCATTCGTTAAGTGTTGTAGTAATGATCCTCTAGCTAATAATTCCTACTAACTTGTGGATTACAACACACGCATAACTTCCTTTTTGCTCGGGCTGATTCGGTAGAAAGGTTGACGAATCGGCCGGGTGTCAGGGAGTAGCTGGATGTTGTGCTGAACCACATTACACTCCTGCGGATCATTGCTGAACAACTTCTGGTGTTCTTTGAAGAATCTGATGAGAGGAGCACTATTACTATCCTGTAAATAGGTATGAATATCAGAAAGGATTTCCATGTTGGATGGCACTGACTATGTTAGTGCTTTCGGGAGGAGAAGCAGGGAAGATCTCACTGTAGAGGTATGGACCTTTAAATGTGGATAATGATACCAATACAGTGGGGGAGTATCTTTATACTGCTTCAGGAGGTTGACGTGGCACAACTGGGTCTTCCGCCACCTATCTGGAGTCTCAAGAACGTAGTTGTGGTTGTTTCTGCATTCCTTGATGCAGTAAGGTCCTGAAAACTTGTTTTGCAATGGAGAACCTGGGATAGGAAAATATGCCAACACGAAGTCTCCTGGTTTAAATTTCCTTAGTTTGCTGCGTTGGTCAAAATGAGACTTCATTCTCTCCTGAGCTTTCAATAGATTGTCATTAGCAAATTTACGTACTCTCTCTAGAATGTGTTTTAAGTTTTGAAGAAACTGGGGCACATTCTGAGGGTCACTGAAGGTGGCATTACGTAGAGAGTCTTTGAAAGCTTGAGAGGAGTATGGCACTTACGTCCGTAGAGCATCTCATAAGGAGATACTCCTAGAGACTCATTGGGAAGACTTCTGAAAACGCACATAATGAGGTCAAGTTGTTTATCCCAGTCCTTCAAGGTTTCATTGCAAAATTTCTTTAGGAGTGCATTAATAGTCTGATGACTACATTCAAGAGAACCCTGTTAAGCAGGATGATAGGGGCTGGACATTACCTGTGTGATGTTGAACTCTTCCAGTGTCTTCTTGAAAAGATCACTGGTGAAGTTGGTGCCACAGTCACTTTGAACCTCTCTTGGAAATCCATACTGAGTGGAGATCTTCAATAGATGTTTCACCACAGTAGCAGCCGTATTGTTCTTTACTGGAACTGCTATGGGGAATCTGGTGGTTGGACACATGATAGATAGTATATAGGCGTTGCCAGAAATGGTCCTGGGTAAAGGACCACCACAGTCTATGATGAGTCTGTGAAAAGGTTCTGCAGGCACCTGGATAGGATTTAATGGAGCCCGGGGAATAGAGATGTTAGGTTTACCTGCCATCTGACATGTATGACACTGTTGCACGTAACTTTTTACGTCTTTAACCATACCTGGCCAGTAGTAGTCTTGTCTGATTCCGTGGTAGGTTTTGTTAAAACCGTAGTGAGAAAGAGCTCCATGGGCCAAGTGTAGAATATCGGGCCGTAGGCTGGTGGGAACCACTAGTAGTTCGACATTTGCCCAATCGTCGTCGTCCTTCAGCTTACTGGGTCTGTACCTGCGGTAGAGCAACTCATTCTCTAGGAAGAACCCAGGGATACCATCAGGTTGAGTCTCAGCTTGGAAGAATAATGGTGTTAATGATAGATCTTCCCTCTGTAACTTACGGAACTCCAAACTAGTAAGATTCGGTGGTAGATTCTGAGGGCCTTGAGGGACAGCGATAGCAGTAGAGTTAGCTGGTTGCGGGCGTGCAGCTTGTGCACGGGTGGTCACCAAAACCGGAGGAGAAACTTCATCACTTTCTTGGACCTCTGCTGAAACATACTTAAAGACGGAATTGTCCACTACAAAGTTACACACCTGGGGTTTGTCCATGATGATCAGGTTGGACGGTTACAGATCTTCTGCCAAGTCGTTGCCCAGGAGAAGTTGCACTCCAAACATGGGAAAAGGCTTCTCCCTGATGGCGACTTGGACTTCACCGGTCACAAAAAGACAATCCAAGGTGGACTCTGGCGAGTGGATACGGAGTGGTAGCAGTGAGGTCAGTGATAAGGACGGTTTCCCCGGTGTAGGTGATGTTAGGCACAGCTGATTTCAATATTATTGACTGAAGAGCCGCTGTGTCCCTCAAGATCTTCAATATGAAACGTCCCTCCGAATCTGTACCGTTGGTAGAGACAGTTCCAGGATACATGCGTTTGCTGAAGAGAGAAAGGTCATTAACAGCAACACCAACATTCATCACAGGCTTACCGGACTTAGGAGTCGGTTTGGGTTTAGGAGTTTCATTGCCTTTGTATTGGTCCTTCCCACATCTATCTATGGTGTGTCCATAGAGTTTGCAATACTTACAATACAATTGAGAGCTCGCTTGATCGGCACTCACTTTATCATAACTGTACCAAGACTTCTTACTGGAAGGTGGTTCTGGTGTAAGCCGGTGGATGAGGCTGTAGGTTTCAGCTGACTTCGCACATCTGATGTAGTCGGTTTCTTCTTTGTCTGCTAAATATAAACGGACGGAAGGGGCAACACGTCTCAAGAATTCCTCAACTAGCATGAGGTTGACGAGTTCTGAAAATGTAGAGACATGTGCTGCTTCCAGCCATTTCATGAAATATCTTTTCTTGGTATTGGCAAATTCTAGAAAGGTGGTGGGACTTGCCTTTAGATAATCACGGAATTTTCGTCTGTAGCTTTCGGTGGAGAGAAGGTAGGTGTCCAAAACTACTTGCTTCAGGGTCTGGTAGTCATTCTCAGACGCTAAGGTACTGAGAGTAACCGCAGCTCTACCTGTGAGATGCACTCTGAGAAGGGTAGACCATTGATCTGCAGGCCAGCTAAGTTTTTTTTTAGCTAGGGTATCAAAAGATGAAAAATGCATCAATCTCTGTCTCAACGAATGGTGGCATTAACTTACTTGCATGGGAGACATTGAAACTTACGGGAAGACTAGCGGTAGCTTGTTGGCGTTGAGTGTAGTGTGTAGCTTCCAACGCAAGTTTTTGTCGCCGGTATTCGAGAGCACTATCAGCTTGCTGTTTACTGTACTCCCGTTGGATTTCCAGGTCACGTTTTCTTGCTTCAAGCTGTTCTCGCTCACGGAGTAGGGCAGCCTCTCATTCTTTGAGGGCCTCTCTCTTTCTTGCTCTTCTTTCCTGATTGCAGCCTCTCTTTCCCTCATTTGTAGAACTTCCTTTTGTTGTTGGAGGGCTTCTTTTTCTTGCTCCCGCTCGATCTTTGCAAGTTCGAGCTTGAGTTTCATAGTTGTCAAAGCATGTCTATCTGCAATAGAATAATTTTCGTGAGTTTCAGAGTCAATCTTCCCTTCATCAAAGAGGTGATCCAATATTAAATTGTGCAATTCATTTTTGTTGGCTCCATGGGGAACATCTAGTTGATACTCGTGTCCAAGAGTTTGTAATTCGGTCCTCTTGACACGACTTAAGGTTCCTATTTCACCTGCTGGATCGTTACGAAAAGCTTGGAGACGAAACATGGTGAAAAATAGCAAATAAATGTACAACGAATACTTGTGATATGGAAGTGTCAGTAACAGGATAACGTGGCAACAGGTAACTATCCTGTGGAATTTTATATATAACAATTAAAGTTAATTTTAGTATGGTAAATGATTAGTCAATCAAAAGCGCAGGAAATCTTGTATCCGGAACTCAATGTAAGAGAATAAGGGCAAGAAAATCCTACTAAATAAATGAAACTGATAGTTTCTAAAACAAATGAAACATTTGTTTCAAAAGTGAATAAGGTAGTCCAAGAATGTAGGCATACCTTGCCGAGATCCTATAGAACAGAAGCAAGGGTTTTCCCACTAAATGAAATATGATACTTACAGAATTAGCGATCTTTCTGCTCTGAAAAAAAGGATGCTAATGTTGACCAGACAACACACTAGAAGTTGAAGGGACGACGACGTTTCGGTCCGTCCTGGACCATTATCAACTCGATTGTGAAGAGATTGATTGATAAAGATTAAGCCACCCAAAAGGTGGCACGGGCACGAATAGCCCGCAAGTAAGTAAGTAATTATCAAAAGAAGGCACCAAACCGGGAAGGCTATGTAGCACCATCAAATACGCAAAATAATCAGAGGGCGCTAAATATCACCAAGGATGCCAATACGAGAACAAAAACGCATAAGGCGAACGATATCAAAAGTATCCGAGACACCAAGAATTCTATCGAGGGACAGGTGACCGGGGTAAAAGAGGAGGGGTAAAAGTTAAAGCACGACAGAGGCGAGAGGAAGGATGTTGCGAAAACCGCGCAAGATAGCGAAGACAGTAGCGATCACGGCAGTCCTGGAGAGACAGGAAGCCAGTGTCAACATACAAGCTAAGGATGGGAGTCGAACGAAAGGCACCAGAACTGAGGCGCAACCCAGTATGGTGCAAAGCATCAAGACGGCGAAGAGTAGAAGGAGAAGCAGACGAGTAAGCAGGGCAACCATAATTGAGCTTAGACAGGACGAGAGAGGATGTAAAGCAAGGAGTGCGCGCCTATCTGGCCCCCAAGAAGTATGGGACAAGACCCGAAGGAGGGTAAGGGCCTTAGAGCACTCAACACGGAGGTAAGAGATATGGGGAGACCAAGACAAACGAGTGTCAAGGAATAACCCCAAAAGCTTCGTGGAATCTTTGTATTCAAGGGGATGACCATAAAGTGACAAACAGGGACGAAGAACAACCCGTTTCCGCGTAAAAGTCATGACACAAGTCTTAGAAGTAGAGAACTTGAAGCCATGATCTGTGGTCCAAGACGACACGGCATCAATTGCAAGTTGAAGCCGGCGTTGAAGGAGAGGCGAATCATCACCCTGACAACAAAGGGTAAGATCATCGACATAGAGAGCGGAGAAGACACCAGAAGGAAGAGAGGAAAGAAGACCATTGAGGGCAACCAGAAAAATAGTAGTGCTCAGAACACTACCCTGGGGCACACCTTCGTATTGCTGAAAAGAGGGAGAGAGAGCAGTACCAAGGCGCACCCGAAAGGAACGACGAGAGAGGAAGCTGCGGAGAAAGAGAGGGAGATGACCACAAAGGCCAAAAGAATGAAGTTGAGATAGGATATGATAACGCCAAGTGGTGTCGTAAGCCTTTTCCAGGTCAAAAAGGACGGCAACAACGGAGGTCTTCGCAGCAAAAGCAATACGAATATAGACCTCCAAGTTCACCAGGACATCTGTCGTGCTGCGGCACTTGCGGAAACCAAATTGAGAAGGGGAGAGGCGGTGATGGTGTTCCAGGAACCACATCAGACGAACGTTAACCATACGTTCAAAGAGTTTGCAGACACAACTTGTGAGAGCAATAGGGCGAAAGTCCTTAGAGGAAGTACCCAGACACCCCGGTTTGCGAACAGGGAGGACAACGGCATCGAGCCAGTCCTCAGGGACTGACGACGACTCCCAGATCCGATTATACAGACTCAGTAAATATTGAGACGTGCTCGGAGGGAGATGGCGAAGCATCTCATAATGAATACCATCGGAGCCCGCCGCAGTAGAACCGCAGAGAGCCAGGGCAGACCGAAGTTCAGAGAGAGAGAAGGGTTCATTATAGGGAAGCTGAAGACGAGTGCAGAAATCTAAAGGACGAGACTCAAGGACAGGTTTACGAAGAAGGAAAGATTGGGGAAGATGAAGACCAGAGCTAACAGAAGAAAAGTGGGAACCCAGTTCGGAAGCGACCTGCAACGGGTCCGCCACAAGAGTATCATGGAGGTGAAGGACCGGTGAAACATCGGGAACGAACTTACCCGCTATCTTGCGGATACGCTTCCAGATCTGGGCCAGAGGGGTTTCGGACGTAATTGTTGAGACATAGGATGCCCAACATTCACGTTTAGCCGTACGGATGGTCCTACGGGCCACCGCACTCGCTTTCCGAAAGAAAAGAAAAGAATCGGTCGTCTGCCTACGGCGGTGCCTCTTCCAGGCTGCACGCTTACAGCGGACAGCCCGAGCACAGTCCGCATTCCACCAGGGAACGCACTTCCGTGGACCCCGAGACGAAGAGCTAGGAATAGAGCGGAGGGCAGCGTTGAAGACTGTCATGAAAAAGGAGGAGAGCGCGAGAGAGAGGCAGAAGGGAGAGGTCACAGAGAGCAGCACTGAGGGTAAATAGGGTCCAGTCTGCCTTAGCAAACTGCCACCTAGGGAAAGAGAGGAAGGGCGAAAAGAGAAAAAGGAAACAAGGACGGGGAAATGATCACTTCCATGGAGGTCATCAAGAACCTGCCACGTGAAATCTAAGTAAAGAAAAGAAGAGCAAAGAGAAAGATCAAGACAAGAAAGGGTGCGCGTCCGAGAGTCCAAATGAGCGGGCTCACCAGAATTCAGAAGAGACAGGGAAGAAGAGAGGAGAAACGGCTCAAGGAGGCGACCCCGGGTATTCGTCAGAACGTCACCCCAAAGAGAATGACGACAATTGAAGTCACCCAGCAGGAGCACAGGCTCCGGCAAGTAGTCTAGGTGGTGTTTCAAATCAGGAAGAGAGCGGGACACTCGGGGGGAGATAAATGGAACAAACTGTGTACCATTTCCCCACAAAGATACGAGCAGCAGAACAATGGAGAGGCGAAGGAAAAAGTAAAGGAACAAAGGGAACATCAGCACGAATCAAGAGAGCAGAAAAATTAGAAGCCCCAGCAATGGCTGAGGGGGGGGGGGGAGAGAGAAAGGAATAGCCACGAAAACGACCAGGACGAGCACCAAGCATTGGCTCCTGGAGACAGACACAAAGGGGCGAAAACCGCGAAATCAGAAGTTGGAGTTCGAGGAAATTGGCGTAATAACCTCGAACGTTCCATTGAAGAATGGACAACGACGAGAAGAGAAAGGACAAAAACAGAGAACAAGGAAGAAACCAAGGCGAAAGAGCAACAGAGCACGTTAAAGAATATCAGGGTCGGGATCAGGGTCAGCAAAGTCAGGGTTAGGGGGCATGGGTAAACTGAGCAAAGACGGAGGGAAGGAAACGGGAGAACAGATCAGAGGTGGGCGGGCGGGGTCCGGAGGAGGAGGAGGAGGAGGAGACAACAGAGAGGAGCAGTCAAGGACAGCAGCAGGAAGAGGGGGAGTAGAAAGAGGGGAGCGCACCCCAGCAAAAGCAGCAACCGAAAGGGAAGCAGGGGCCAAAGAAACCTCCATAGCAGGAACAGGTGGCGCAATCACTGAAATGGGAGGGGAAGGAGCAACAGAGCCAGAAGTAGGAGCTGAGGAAGAAAGCGAAGCCTTCTTACCCGCCGGGGAAGAGGAAGGAGAGGAGCCAGGCTTACGCTTCTGACTTAAAGAGATCGGTGTCCCAGCAACTACGTACCGGGCAACGGATTCCAGTGTCTCAACAGAAGCCGAACGAGAGCACACACGACGGCCGTTAGGAGAGCGATGGACATCCGCCCGCACCGACAGACGGTGGGGAGAGCCGATAGATGGAGGAAGAGGATGGGAAGGAGGATCGGAGGGGAACGAGGAAGAAGACACAGGAGACATGACAGACCGGGTTGAAAGAAGGGGAACCCCAGACAGAGGACCAGGAGGGGGACCCCTCGGGAGAGAACTCAAAGGAACAGAGGGGGCAGTGGGAGTATCAGGGTCCATGGCCCGGAAACGGTTGAGAGTTTGAGGAAGGGGGGAAGGACGAGGAGAGGAAGAGCGCAACACGCGAGCATAAGAGATGTTAGTATAAGGCGGGAGCCGGCGAACCTGGCGCCTCGCCTCAGGAAAAGATAAACGCTCCCGGTGCTTCAGGTTAAGGACGGCCGCCTCAAGCTTGTAATGGACACAGGCACGGGAGAAGGTAGGATGGGCCTCACCGCAGTTGAGGCAGCGAGCTTGGGGAGAAGTGCACTCCGACTTAGAGTGACCTTCACTCCCACACAAAGGACAGAGAGACAGTCCCAGAGCAGCAGAGGGCACCATGCCCAAACCTCCAGCACTTGTTACAAAGTCGAGGAGAAGGAATATACTCCTGGACAGAGCACCTAGCACCAGCAAGAATGACAGAATGGAAGGGTCCTACCATCAAAGGTGATCTTCACAACGCGAAGGGGTTGACGGCGACGACCACGAGGGGGACGAGTAAACGAGTCAACCTGGGGGACAGAATGGCCTTGGGCATCAAGGATATGCCGAATATCATCGTGGCAATCCTGCAGATTCCGAATACCGGTTGCAACATGGGGTGGGAGGAGAATAGTGCCAACACTGGCATTCATCTGAACGTTCTTGGAGACCCGAACAGGGATCTCGCCAAGGCAAGATAAGGCAGTCAAGCGGGAAGCCGCATCCTGAGAAGGAGCAGCAACGACACGTGTACCGAGACGAGTGGGGTTGAAAGTAACAGACGCTTCCACGGAATCTACAAAATGCCGATGGAGGGAGAAATCGTCAGGAGGCGCAGAATCAAGAGGGAGGAGATCAAAGTATTTGGCCCATGAAGCAGGACCAAACAAGGCCTCTGTTACCTAGCAGTAAAATAGGTACCTGGGTGTTAGTCAGCTGTCACGGGTTGCTTCCTGGGGGTGGAGGCCTGGTCGAGGACCGGGCCGCGGGGACACTAAAAAAAAAAGCCCCGAAATCATCTCAAGATAACCTCAAGAAGGCCTGATACGCATCAGCACGGGAAGGAATCGAGCGAGTGCGGTTGGGGCACGAACGGCGTTGAGAACCCATAGAGAGAGAGGGGCCAAAAGGCGCAGCAGGCACAACGAAAGACTTAGCCAAACCAGGGGACGAAGTGGTCACCACCGGGGGCTGGAGGCTCGACCCAACCACAGAGGAGGGAGGGGAGCTGGGGGAAGATGTCAAGACGGTCAAAGGAGGAGCAAGGTCGGGGCCCAACGCAGCAGGAGCTACAGAGCCTGGTCTTCCAATACAGGCCGACTCGGGGGCTTGGTCGCCCACCCCACGAGCCTGAGAGGGTACAACGGAAACATTCAATGACAGACGAAAAGTGACATTCATCCACGAATGTGCCCCCATACCCACCATGGAGCCACAATTAGAGGCAGGACACCCAACAGGAAGCTATCGCCGATCATGCCGGGGCCCCCTAGGGGTGCGTCGTGAGTATACGCCCCACAAACGCCACCTTAAGAACCGTCAGTCCGTCGAGATCGGGTTCAGCGACGAAAGGGGGATTGACAATAAAATGTTCCCCTCGCTCGAGACGTTGGGTACTACAGTTCTACGGGTGCAAGAGTATGCCTCCTCAAGCACCCGGGCGTCAAAATAGAAGAAGTCCAAAGAAATAATCCAAAACAAGCAAAAGGTCGGCAGGAAACGACAAGCAGATAAGAGAAGAGGGGGGAGGAAAACGTAACATAAGGAAAAGGAAAAGCGATCCGGCACAATTGGAGAAGACAGCAGCAGGAGTGCAAGGCCAGAAAAGGACAGAGGACTGCCCAACGGAGCATCACACTCCGGCAGCCGTCCACCAAGCCCCCTCACGACGCCAACGGGCCGGATGGGGAGGGGGGAATAGCCCGTAAGTGGTGGCCCTTTTGAGCCATCTCCAGTATCAATAGATGATACTGGAGATCTGTGGAGGGGCGACTGCACCCTGCGTGACGGGAGATGTCTCCCGTGAATGTGAAGAGGAGGTAGAGACAGGCAATAAATAGGCAAGAGAGAGCTGAGGAGCAAAGTAAGGTGTAGGGGATAGTAGTAATAATGAGAACTGCAGAAATGGCTCCTATCCATTTCAAAGTTGAGTAGGAATTTAATTCCCTCCTTCCCTTTCTTGACGTTCACGTTCACAGCTCTGTGTCTGGGTTCTCTTTCTCTATCTATCGTAAATCCATGCATAGTGGCATGTACATTCACTTCTTTTCCTACCATCCTCCTTCTGTTAAGAAAAGTGTCCTCGTCTCTCTCTTCCTCCGCGCTCTACGCATCAGCGAAACTCAGTTTCTTGATTCTGAAATTGCCTTTATCTACAAATCATTCTCTCGCCTTGGTTATCCTTTGCATTTCATCAACTGTGCCTTCTCTCAAGCTAAACGAAATTTCTTTCGTCCTAAACCTGCTTCCAACATTAGTAGCACTGTACTATGCCTTCCCTTCATATCTGAACTCAAAACTTTAACCAATACCTTTCGTCCTCTTGACATTAAACTCGCCTTTCGACAAACTAACACACTTCGTAGCAATCTAGTTCACACTGCTCCTCCTGCTTCTAATGCTGCTGGTGTCAACTCTATTTCCTGTTTATCTTGTCCTCTCCAATACTTTGGCGAAACTGGCCATACACTGAATGACAGACTTAAAGAACACAAGAGAAGTGTTAAGTCTGCAGACACTAACAATGCTCTCTTCTGCCATGTGAGGGATTCTAATCATCCCATTGATTGGTCTTCCTCCAAAATAATATTTCCTGCCTCTACTCTTCACAGACGCCGTCTTGTAGAATCGGCTCTGACACACAATGTACCCAACATGAACTTGAGTCCTGGCTTTGTTGCTGTGGACTCTTCCCTTCCACAGTATATACTCAAATGCTCTAATCTTTCTAACAAACGTGACTTAACATAAGCTTACACCTTCCATTTCTCTCTCTTTCCTCTTCTTTCTCTCTTCTCCCCATTTCAGTTCATGGTCTTCTACGCTCCCTTGCTAGCCTTCTTTTTCTTATACACATACATATATATATACACATATATATACATATACACACATATATATACATACACACATATATATACATATACACACATATATATACATATACAGATACACACATATATACAGATACACACATATATACAGATACACACATATATATACACACATATACATATACACATACATATACACATATATACATATACACATACATATACACATATATACATATATACATATATACATATATACACACACATATATACATATACACATATATACATACACACATAGAAAACCCCCCTACCCCAAACCCTCCCTGCCCCCACTCAAATGTTCAGCCAAATCTCCCTCCCCCCACACCCAATCCCCACCCTTTTACCCCTCCCCTCCTCCCGAGTCCTCCCTCCCCTTTCACCCCATACCCTCCCTGTCCCTCTCCCTTCAATGGATCCCCCGCCCCTCATCCCAGTATCCTCTGAGACCCTGTTATCCACCTCACAGGTCCTCACACCCATGGAACAGCCTCCCCCACCAGCAGAACACTCACCAAGGAGGCGATTTGAGAAGGGACAGAAGAAAGTGAGCCTCAAAGCGATGTACACTAACAGATGGAATTACAAATAAAGCAAATGAGCTTGGAGAACTGGTACTAGAAGAAAACCCAGACATAATAGCCCTCACGGAAACAAAGATCACGAAAACGATAACAAATGCAGTGTTCCCACAGGACTATTATGTTATGAGGAAAGAGAGGGAAGGAAGAGGTGGGGGTGGTGTAGCTCTGCTGGTAAGAAAAGGCTGGGATTTTGAGGAGATGGATATTCAGGGCTGTGAAGGTTTCAGTGACTACATAGCAGGTACTGTAACAAATGGAGGGAAAAAAATTATAGTCATATATAATCCACCACCAAATGACAGAAGACCTAGACAGGAATATGATAGAAACAACATGGCCACCATTAACATAATAGATAGAGCAGCTTCTGTTGCTAGCAGGAATGGATCTAGACTACTAATTATGGGAGACTTCAACCATGGGAAGATAGATTGGAAGAACAGAGACCCGCATGGAGGACCAGAAACATGGAGAGCTAAGCTGCTGGACGTGGCAACAAGAAACTTTCTAAGCCATCACATCAAAGAACCAACAAGAATGAGAGAAGATGAACCAGCAATGCTTGATTTGATATTTACCCTAAATGAGTGGGATACAAGAGAAGTTAAGATGGAAGCGCCCTTGGGAATGAGTGACCACAGTGTATTGAACTTTGAGTACCTGGTAGAGCTAGGACTTATCTCCCCCAAAAAACAACTAGGAATCAAAAGGCTGGCATACAGAAAGGGGAATTATGAACAGATGAGAAGTTTCCTAAGTGAAATACCTTGGGACACAGACCTCAGAGACAAGTCTGTACAGGGTATGATGGACTATGTTACCCAAAAGTGTCAGGAGGCAGTAAACAGGATCATCCCGGCCCAAAGGGTAAAATCCGAGAAGCAACAGAAGAATCCATGGTATAATAGGGCATGTATGGAAGCGAAGAAACTGAACAAAAAGGCGTGGAGGAACTTCCGGAATAACAGAACACCAGAAAGCAGAGAGAGATACCAGAGAACCAGGAATGAGTACGTCAGGGTGAGAAGAGAAGCAGAGAAAAATTTTGAAAATGATATAGCAAACAAAGCCAAGACCGAACCAAAGCTACTCCACAGTCACATCAGAAGGAAAACAGTGAAAGAACAGGTATTGAAACTTCTAACAGGCGAAGACAGGTATACAGAGAATGACAGAGGTGTGTGAGGAACTCAACAAGAGGTTCCAGGAGGTCTTCACAATAGAACAAGGTGAGGTCACTGTGCTAGGAGAAAGGGAGGTAAATCAGGCGGCCTTGGAAGAGTTCGAAATTAAGAGAGAGGAGGTCAAGAGACACCTGCTGGATCTGGATGTTAGAAAGTCTGTTGGTCCAGATGGGATCTCACCATGGGTACTGAAAGAGTGTGCAGAGGCACTTTGCTTGCCACTCTCCATAGTGTATAGTAAGTCACTGGAGACGGGAGACCTACCAGAAATATGGAAGACGGCGAATGTGGTCCCAATATACAAAAAGGGCGACAGACAAGAGGCACTGAACTACAGGCCAGTGTCCTTGACTTGTATACCATGCAAGGTGATGGAGAAGATCGTGAGAAAAAACCTGGTAACACATCTGGAGAGAAGGGACTTCGTGACAAATCGCCAACATGGGTTCAGGGAGGGTAAATCTTGCCTTACAGGCTTGATAGAATTCTACGATCAGGTGACAAAGATTAAGCAAGAGAGGGCTGGGCGAACTGCATTTTCTTGGATTGTCGGAAAGCCTTTGACAGTACCGCATAAGAGGCTGGTACATAAGCTGGAGAGACAGGCACGTGTAGCTGGTAAGGTGCTACAGTGGATAAGGGAGTATCTAAGCAATAGGAAGCAGAGAGTTACGGTGAGGGGTGAGACCTCCGATTGGCGTGAAGTCACCAGTGGAGTCCCACAGGGCTCTGTACTCGGTCCTATCTTGTTTCTGATATATATAAATGATCTCCCGGAGGGTATCGATTCATTTCTCTCAATGTTTGCGGACGATGCTAAAATTATGAAAAGGATTAAAACAGAAGAGGACTGTTTGAGGCTTCAAGAAGACCTAGACAAGCTGAAGGAATGGTCGAACAAATGGTTGTTAGAGTTTAACCCAACCAAATGTAATGTAATGAAGATAGGTGTAGGGAGCAGGAGGCCAGATACAAGGTATCATCTGGGAGAGGAAATTCTTCAGGAATCAGAGAAGGAAAAAGACTTGGGGGTTGATATCACGCCAGACCTGTCTCCTGCAGCACATATCAAGCGGATAACATCAGCGGCATATGCCAGGCTGGCCAACATACGAACGGCATTAAGAAACTTGTGTAAAGAATCATTCAGAACTTTGTATACCACATATGTCAGGCCAATCCTGGAGTATGCAGCCCCAGCATGGAGTCCATATCTAGTCAAGGATAAGACTAAACTGGAAAAGGTTCAAAGGTTTGCCACCAGACTAGTACCCGAGCTGAGAGGTATGAGCTACGAGGAGAGACTACGGGAATTAAAACTCACTTCGTTGGAAGACAGAAGAGATAGGGGGGGGGGGACATGATCACCACATTCAAGATTCTGAAGGGAATTGATAGGGTAGATAAAGACAGTCTATTTAACACAAGGGGAACACGCACAAGGGGACACAGGTGGAAACTGAGTGCCCAAATGAGCCACAGAGATATTAGAAAGAACTTTTTTAGTGTCAGAGTGGTTGACAAATGGAATACATTAGGAAGTGATGTGGTGGAGGCTGACTCCATACACAGTTTCAAATGTAGATATGACAGAGCCCGATAGGCTCAGGAATCTGTACACCTGTTGATTGACGGTTGAGAGGCGGGACCAAAGAGCCAGAGCTCAACCCCCGCAAACACAACTAGGTGAGTACACACACACACACATATATACATATATACACACACACACACACATTACATTATATATTGTGACAATAATCTCCTTCAAGAGATTGAGCCTGCTCTTCCCTCCAAAAACACGTCGATATATACATCTATATAAAACTACTATGGAAGAAATATCCAACAACTACACCACTCCAAGGTTTGCCAGAGCGCAAAACGTATGCAGCCAGGAACACCTGCTCCACCTCGAACCGCCAAACTACCTGTCTGTCGCCTGCTCCTCGCTGATTGACTGCGTGTCCAGCTGCACCTGCCCTCCACCCCCCCCCCCACACTACCTGATGTCTGGAGCCACACGATCTACCACTCAGAATAT
>NC_091153.1:27992909-28000530 GCF_040958095.1 Procambarus clarkii
TGAGGAACACAAATGCGAACAAGCCTGAATGGTCCCCAGGACTATATGCGAATGAAAACTCACACCCCAGAAGTGACTCGAACCCATACTCCCAGAAGCAACGCAACTGGTAACTACAGGGCGCCTTAATCCGCTTGACCATCTCGGCCGTCAAAAGGAAGTGATAGCCGAGGCTATTTGAGCCACTTCCCCGACGGCAACTCGGATGGTAATCTTGGGCATAGCATTTCACCAAATCACCTCATTCTTTGGGGCACACGTGAGGAACACAAATGCGAACAAGCCTGAATGGTCCCCAGGACTATATGCGAATGAAAACTCACACCCCAGAAGTGACTCGAACCCATACTCCCAGAAGCAACGCAACTGGTAACTACAGGGCGCCTTAATCCGCTTGACCATCACGGCCGTCAAAAGGAAGTGATAGCCGAGGCTATTTGAGCCACTTCCCCGACGGCAACTCGGATGGTAATTTTGGGCATAGCATTTCACCAAATCACCTCATTCTTTGGGGGCACACGTGAGGAACACAAATGCGAAAAAGCCTGAATGGTCCCCAGGACTATATGCGAATGAAAACTCACACCCCAGAAGTGACTCGAACCCATACTCCCAGAAGCAACGCAACTGGTAACTACAGGGCGCCTTAATCCGCTTGACCATCACGGCCGTCAAAAGGAAGTGATAGCCGAGGCTATTTGAGCCACTTCCCCGACGGCAACTCGGATGGTAATCTTGGGCATAGCATTTCACCAAATCACCTCATTCATTGGGGCACACGTGAGGAACACAAATGCGAACAAGCCTGAATGGTCCCCAGGACTATATGCGAATGAAAACTCACACCCCAGAAGTGACTCGAACCCATACTCCCAGAAGCAACGCAACTGGTAACTACAGGGCGCCTTAATCCGCTTGACCATCACGGCCGTCAAAAGGAAGTGATAGCCGAGGCTATTTGAGCCACTTCCCCGACGGCAACTCGGATGGTAATCTTGGGCATAGCATTTCACCAAATCACCTCATTCTTTGGGGCACACGTGAGGAACACAAATGCGAAAAAGCCTGAATGGTCCCCAGGACTATATGCGAATGAAAACTCACACCCCAGAAGTGACTCGAACCCATACTCCCAGAAGCAACGCAACTGGTAACTACAGGGCGCCTTAATCCGCTTGACCATCACGGCCGTCAAAAGGAAGTGATAGCCGAGGCTATTTGAGCCACTTCCCCGACGGCAACTCGGATGGTAATCTTGGGCATAGCATTTCACCAAATCACCTCATTCATTGGGGCACACGTGAGGAACACAAATGCGAACAAGCCTGAATGGTCCCCAGGACTATATGCGAATGAAAACTCACACCCCAGAAGTGACTCGAACCCATACTCCCAGAAGCAACGCAACTGGTAACTACAGGGCGCCTTAATCCGCTTGACCATCACGGCCGTCAAAAGGAAGTGATAGCCGAGGCTATTTGAGCCACTTCCCCGACGGCAACTCGGATGGTAATCTTGGGCATAGCATTTCACCAAATCACCTCATTCTTTGGGGCACACGTGAGGAACACAAATGCGAACAAGCCTGAATGGTCCCCAGGACTATATGCGAATGAAAACTCACACCCCAGAAGTGACTCGAACCCATACTCCCAGAAGCAACGCAACTGGTAACTACAGGGCGCCTTAATCCGCTTGACCATCACGGCCGTCAAAAGGAAGTGATAGCCGAGGCTATTTGAGCCACTTCCCCGATGGCAACTCGGATGGTAATCTTGGGCATAGCATTTCACCAAATCACCTCATTCTTTGGGGCACACGTGAGGAACACAAATGCGAACAAGCCTGAATGGTCCCCAGGACTATATGCGAATGAAAACTCACACCCCAGAAGTGACTCGAACCCATACTCCCAGAAGCAACGCAACTGGTAACTACAGGGCGCCTTAATCCGCTTGACCATCACGGCCGTCAAAAGGAAGTGATAGCCGAGGCTATTTGAGCCACTTCCCCGACGGCAACTCGGATGGTAATCTAGGGCATAGCATTTCACCAAATCACCTCATTCTTTGGGGCACACGTGAGGAACACAAATGCGAACAAGCCTGAATGGTCCCCAGGACTATATGCGAATGAAAACTCACACCCCAGAAGTGACTCGAACCCATACTCCCAGAAGCAACGCAACTGGTAACTACAGGGCGCCTTAATCCGCTTGACCATCACGGCCGTCAAAAGGAAGTGATAGCCGAGGCTATTTGAGCCACTTCCCCGACGGCAACTCGGATGGTAATCTTGGGCATAGCATTTCACCAAATCACCTCATTCTTTGGGGCACACGTGAGGAACACAAATGCGAACAAGCCTGAATGGTCCCCAGGACTATATGCGAATGAAAACTCACACCCCAGAAGTGACTCGAACCCATACTCCCAGAAGCAACGCAACTGGTAACTACAGGGCGCCTTAATCCGCTTGACCATCACGGCCGTCAAAAGGAAGTGATAGCCGAGGCTATTTGAGCCACTTCCCCGACGGCAACTCGGATGGTAATCTTGGGCATAGCATTTCACCAAATCACCTCATTCTTTGGTGCACACGTGAGGAACACAAATGCGAACAAGCCTGAATGGTCCCCAGGACTATATGCGAATGAAAACTCACACCCCAGAAGTGACTCGAACCCATACTCCCAGAAGCAACGCAACTGGTAACTACAGGGCGCCTTAATCCGCTTGACCATCACGGCCGTCAAAAGGAAGTGATAGCCGAGGCTATTTGAGCCACTTCCCCGACGGCAACTCGGATGGTAATCTTGGGCATAGCATTTCACCAAATCACCTCATTCTTTGGGGCACACGTGAGGAACACAAATGCGAACAAGCCTGAATGGTCCCCAGGACTATATGCGAATGAAAACTCACACCCCAGAAGTGACTCGAACCCATACTCCCAGAAGCAACGCAACTGGTAACTACAGGGCGCCTTAATCCGCTTGACCATCACGGCCGTCAAAAGGAAGTGATAGCCGAGGCTATTTGAGCCACTTCCCCGACGGCAACTCGGATGGTAATCTTGGGCATAGCATTTCACCAAATCACCTCATTCTTTGGGGCACACGTGAGGAACACAAATGCGAACAAGCCTGAATGGTCCCCAGGACTATATGCGAATGAAAACTCACACCCCAGAAGTGACTCGAACCCATACTCCCAGAAGCAACGCAACTGGTAACTACAGGGCGCCTTAATCCGCTTGACCATCACGGCCGTCAAAAGGAAGTGATAGCCGAGGCTATTTGAGCCACTTCCCCGACGGCAACTCGGATGGTAATCTTGGGCATAGCATTTCACCAAATCACCTCATTCTTTGGGGCACACGTGAGGAACACAAATGCGAACAAGCCTGAATGGTCCCCAGGACTATATGCGAATGAAAACTCACACCCCAGAAGTGACTCGAACCCATACTCCCAGAAGCAACGCAACTGGTAACTACAGGGCGCCTTAATCCGCTTGACCATCACGGCCGTCAAAAGGAAGTGATAGCCGAGGCTATTTGAGCCACTTCCCCGACGGCAACTCGGATGGTAATCTTGGGCATAGCATTTCACCAAATCACCTCATTCTTTGGGGCACACGTGAGGAACACAAATGCGAACAAGCCTGAATGGTCCCCAGGACTATATGCGAATGAAAACTCACACCCCAGAAGTGACTCGAACCCATACTCCCAGAAGCAACGCAACTGGTAACTACAGGGCGCCTTAATCCGCTTGACCATCACGGCCGTCAAAAGGAAGTGATAGCCGAGGCTATTTGAGCCACTTCCCCGACGGCAACTCGGATGGTAATCTTGGGCATAGCATTTCACCAAATCACCTCATTCTTTGGGGCACACGTGAGGAACACAAATGCGAACAAGCCTGAATGGTCCCCAGGACTATATGCGAATGAAAACTCACACCCCAGAAGTGACTCGAACCCATACTCCCAGAAGCAACGCAACTGGTAACTACAGGGCGCCTTAATCCGCTTGACCATCACGGCCGTCAAAAGGAAGTGATAGCCGAGGCTATTTGAGCCACTTCCCCGACGGCAACTCGGATGGTAATCTTGGGCATAGCATTTCACCAAATCACCTCATTCTTTGGGGCACACGTGAGGAACACAAATGCGAACAAGCCTGAATGGTCCCCAGGACTATATGCGAATGAAAACTCACACCCCAGAAGTGACTCGAACCCATACTCCCAGAAGCAACGCAACTGGTAACTACAGGGCGCCTTAATCCGCTTGACCATCTACGGCCGTCAAAAGGAAGTGATAGCCGAGGCTATTTGAGCCACTTCCCCGACGGCAACTCGGATGGTAATCTTGGGCATAGCATTTCACCAAATCACCTCATTCATTGGGGCACACGTGAGGAACACAAATGCGAACAAGCCTGAATGGTCCCCAGGACTATATGCGAATGAAAACTCACACCCCAGAAGTGACTCGAACCCATACTCCCAGAAGCAACGCAACTGGTAACTACAGGGCGCCTTAATCCGCTTGACCATCACGGCCGTCAAAAGGAAGTGATAGCCGAGGCTATTTGAGCCACTTCCCCGACGGCAACTCGGATGGTAATCTTTGGGCATAGCATTTCACCAAATCACCTCATTCTTTGGGGCACACGTGAGGAACACAAATGCGAAAAAGCCTGAATGGTCCCCAGGACTATATGCGAATGAAAACTCACACCCCAGAAGTGACTCGAACCCATACTCCCAGAAGCAACGCAACTGGTAACTACAGGGCGCCTTAATCCGCTTGACCATCACGGCCGTCAAAAGGAAGTGATAGCCGAGGCTATTTGAGCCACTTCCCCGACGGCAACTCGGATGGTAATCTTGGGCATAGCATTTCACCAAATCACCTCATTCATTGGGGCACACGTGAGGAACACAAATGCGAACAAGCCTGAATGGTCCCCAGGACTATATGCGAATGAAAACTCACACCCCAGAAGTGACTCGAACCCATACTCCCAGAAGCAACGCAACTGGTAACTACAGGGCGCCTTAATCCGCTTGACCATCACGGCCGTCAAAAGGAAGTGATAGCCGAGGCTATTTGAGCCACTTCCCCGACGGCAACTCGGATGGTAATCTTGGGCATAGCATTTCACCAAATCACCTCATTCTTTGGGGCACACGTGAGGAACACAAATGCGAACAAGCCTGAATGGTCCCCAGGACTATATGCGAATGAAAACTCACACCCCAGAAGTGACTCGAACCCATACTCCCAGAAGCAACGCAACTGGTAACTACAGGGCGCCTTAATCCGCTTGACCATCACGGCCGTCAAAAGGAAGTGATAGCCGAGGCTATTTGAGCCACTTCCCCGACTGGCAACTCGGATGGTAATCTTGGGCATAGCATTTCACCAAATCACCTCATTCATTGGGGCACACGTGAGGAACACAAATGCGAACAAGCCTGAATGGTCCCCAGGACTATATGCGAATGAAAACTCACACCCCAGAAGTGACTCGAACCCATACTCCCAGAAGCAACGCAACTGGTAACTACAGGGCGCCTTAATCCGCTTGACCATCACGGCCGTCAAAAGGAAGTGATAGCCGAGGCTATTTGAGCCACTTCCCCGACGGCAACTCGGATGGTAATCTAGGGCATAGCATTTCACCAAATCACCTCATTCTTTGGGGCACACGTGAGGAACACAAATGCGAACAAGCCTGAATGGTCCCCAGGACTATATGCGAATGAAAACTCACACCCCAGAAGTGACTCGAACCCATACTCCCAGAAGCAACGCAACTGGTAACTACAGGGCGCCTTAATCCGCTTGACCATCACGGCCGTCAAAAGGAAGTGATAGCCGAGGCTATTTGAGCCACTTCCCCGACTGGCAACTCGGATGGTAATCTTGGGCATAGCATTTCACCAAATCACCTCATTCTTTGGGGCACACGTGAGGAACACAAATGCGAACAAGCCTGAATGGTCCCCAGGACTATATGCGAATGAAAACTCACACCCCAGAAGTGACTCGAACCCATACTCCCAGAAGCAACGCAACTGGTAACTACAGGGCGCCTTAATCCGCTTGACCATCACGGCCGTCAAAAGGAAGTGATAGCCGAGGCTATTTGAGCCACTTCCCCGACGGCAACTCGGATGGTAATCTAGGGCATAGCATTTCACCAAATCACCTCATTCTTTGGTGCACACGTGAGGAACACAAATGCGAACAAGCCTGAATGGTCCCCAGGACTATATGCGAATGAAAACTCACACCCCAGAAGTGACTCGAACCCATACTCCCAGAAGCAACGCAACTGGTAACTACAGGGCGCCTTAATCCGCTTGACCATCACGGCCGTCAAAAGGAAGTGATAGCCGAGGCTATTTGAGCCACTTCCCCGACGGCAACTCGGATGGTAATCTTGGGCATAGCATTTCACCAAATCACCTCATTCTTTGGGGCACACGTGAGGAACACAAATGCGAACAAGCCTGAATGGTCCCCAGGACTATATGCGAATGAAAACTCACACCCCAGAAGTGACTCGAACCCATACTCCCAGAAGCAACGCAACTGGTAACTACAGGGCGCCTTAATCCGCTTGACCATCACGGCCGTCAAAAGGAAGTGATAGCCGAGGCTATTTGAGCCACTTCCCCGACGGCAACTCGGATGGTAATCTTGGGCATAGCATTTCACCAAATCACCTCATTCTTTGGTGCACACGTGAGGAACACAAATGCGAACAAGCCTGAATGGTCCCCAGGACTATATGCGAATGAAAACTCACACCCCAGAAGTGACTCGAACCCATACTCCCAGAAGCAACGCAACTGGTAACTACAGGGCGCCTTAATCCGCTTGACCATCACGGCCGTCAAAAGGAAGTGATAGCCGAGGCTATTTGAGCCACTTCCCCGACGGCAACTCGGATGGTAATCTTGGGCATAGCATTTCACCAAATCACCTCATTCTTTGGGGCACACGTGAGGAACACAAATGCGAACAAGCCTGAATGGTCCCCAGGACTATATGCGAATGAAAACTCACACCCCAGAAGTGACTCGAACCCATACTCCCAGAAGCAACGCAACTGGTAACTACAGGGCGCCTTAATCCGCTTGACCATCACGGCCGTCAAAAGGAAGTGATAGCCGAGGCTATTTGAGCCACTTCCCCGACGGCAACTCGGATGGTAATCTTGGGCATAGCATTTCACCAAATCACCTCATTCTTTGGGGCACACGTGAGGAACACAAATGCGAACAAGCCTGAATGGTCCCCAGGACTATATGCGAATGAAAACTCACACCCCAGAAGTGACTCGAACCCATACTCCCAGAAGCAACGCAACTGGTAACTACAGGGCGCCTTAATCCGCTTGACCATCACGGCCGTCAAAAGGAAGTGATAGCCGAGGCTATTTGAGCCACTTCCCCGACGGCAACTCGGATGGTAATCTTGGGCATAGCATTTCACCAAATCACCTCATTCTTTGGGGCACACGTGAGGAACACAAATGCGAACAAGCCTGAATGGTCCCCAGGACTATATGCGAATGAAAACTCACACCCCAGAAGTGA
>NC_091153.1:28006030-28011030 GCF_040958095.1 Procambarus clarkii
CCAGGGCTCACCCAGAAACTGGCATTTCATTACGGTCAACAGTTTTTTTCTAGATTTTGCAGGAGAAAAAATATGTCAGATTCATCTTTCACTAATGGCCTCTTCAACTCTTCATAGAACCACTGAGGAACGAGAGGAACCTACAAGTACATTAAACAAATCTAGAACAACAAGATTTAGAAGGACATGTTACAAATCTGCAGGATACAAATTTAGTAAATTACATGCACAAAATTCAGAAACTTCTGGAAAAACAGTCCTACTAACGAACTAGAGATGGCAACAAATGTTTGCCATGAACAGAAAACAATTTTAGAAAGACAAAAGGCCACAAGCTAGTGAAAGATAAAATCACTTGGAAACACGTTAGTAAGAAATTATCAATAGAAGGCACCAAACCGGGAAGGCTATTTAGCACCATCAAATGTGCGGGATAGTCAGAGGGTGCTAAATGTCACCAAGGATGCCAATACGAGAACAAACGCACAAGGCATACGATATCAAAAGTATCCGAGTCGCCAAGAATTCTATCGAGGGACAAGCGTCTGCGAAGGACGGTCGGAAAATAAGACACGCTCGTCCTGGAAGTCAGGACGTTCAACAAGGATATGCACGACTGTAAGAGGGACAATGCAATGTGAACAATAAGGAGCAGGGCGGCGCTCCATTAAGTGGCCGTGAGTTAAACGGGTATGGCCAATATGTAACCTAGCCAGAGCCGTTTCCCACCACCGTTTACGGTGGCAGGAGGAAGGCCACTGGGACACATGACTTAAGAGTAAGCAGTTTGTTACCAACAACATTAGACCAACAACTCTGCCAGCGAGCAAGGATGGAGGCATGAATAACTGGGTAAAAGTCGGAATAAGGAATACTTTTACAGGAGATGGGACAAGGGCGGATAGCTTCCTTAGCGGCAACATCCGCACACATTGAAAGATACCAACATGGCTGGGAACCCAGCAAAATGCAACTGACTCAAATTTACTGGAGATAAGAAAGAGCCAATGTTGAATCTCGACAAGATCCAGGTGGACCGAATTAAAGGACCCTAACGCCATGTTGGCACTACGAGAGTCAACTACCACCACAAAGGAGGATTGACACCGGGAAAGCAGGAGACGAAGAGCATAGAGCATAGCATAAAGTTCTGCTGTGAAGATGCTAGCCTCCGGAGAAAGGCGACACATATAAGTGTGGTCAGGAAAAACAACAGAGTAGCCCACACCGTCAACAGACAAACCCATCTGTGAAGATGGGAACGGAGTGGGAGTGAGAAGAAAAGTGTTCAAGGAAGAGGCGTTTCAGAACTGTAGGAGGGGTAAAAGCTTTAGTGATGTGGGTCAGAAGTAAAAAATTTGGGAAGGGGGATCCTCCACGGGGGCAAGGATGGAACAATGCGAGGAGAAACATTGGTAATACGAACTGAAAGACTCCTGTAAGCGAGAAACTGACAGAAAGAGGAAGGACGTGAAGAGGAACAGGAACTACAGGAGGGGTAAAAGTCAAAATCAAAGCACAATAGAGGTGAGAGTAAGGATGATGTAAGGATCGCGCAAGATAGCGATGACTGTAGCGACCACGGCGATCCTGGAGAGAGAAAGCTAGTGTCAGCGTACAAGCTGAGGGTAGGAGTTGAACGAAAAGCACCCGAGCTGAGGCGCAACCCAGTATGATGCAAAGGATCAAGACGGCAAAGAGTAGAAGGAGAAGCAGAGGAGTATGCAGGGCAACCATAATCGAGTTTAGACAGGACGAGAGAGGAATGCAAATAGAGGAGCGTGCGCCTATCCGCTGCCCAAGAAGTATAGGACAAAACCTTAAGTAGGTTAAGGGCCTTAGAGCATTCAACACGGAGGTAAGAGACATGGGGCGACCAAGACAAACGAGTGTTAAAGAATAACCCCAAAAACTTTGGAATCTTTGTACTCAAGGGGATGACCATAAAGTGACAGAGGGACGAAGAACGACCCGCTTCCGAGCAAAAGTCATGGCACAAGTCATAGTACTAGAGAACTTTAAGCCATGATTGGTGGCCCAAGATGACACGGCATCAATCGCAAGTTGAAGCCGCCGTTGAAGGAGAGGCGAATCATCTTCCCGACAGCAAAGAGTAAGATCGTCACCATACAGAGCAGAGATGCCAGAAGGAAGGGAGGAAAGAAGACCATTGAGGGCAACCAGAAAAAGGAGTAGTACTCAGAACACTACCTTGGGGCACACCTTCATACTACCGAAAAGAGTGGCACCAAGCCTGACTGAAAAGGGTATGACTAGAGAGAAAGCTTTGAAGGAAGAGAGGGAGATTACCACGAAGGCCAAAAGAACGAAGTTGGGATAGAATATAGTATCACCAAGTCGTGTCATAAGCCTTTTCCAGGTCTAAAAGGACAGCAATAATGGCGGTCTTCGCAGCAAAATCAGTACGAATATAGACCTCCAAATTCACCAAGACATCAATCGTGCTGCGGCACTTGCGAAAACCAAATTGAGAAGGAGAGAGGTGGCGATGGTGTTCCAAGAACCACATCAGATGGACATTTACCATACGCTCAAAAAACTTGCAAACAACTCGTGAGAGCAATAGGGCGGAAGTCCTTAGGGGACGTACCGAGAGACCCTGGTTTCCGAATAGGGAGTACAATGGCATCGAGCCAGTCCTCAGGGATGGACGACGACTCCCAGACCTGGTTATACAGATTCAGTCAATACCGACACGTGCACGGAGGGAGATGGCGAAGCATCTCATAATGAATGTCATCCGAGCCCGCCGCCATAGATCCGCAGAGGGCCAGGGCAGACTGAAGCTCAGAAAGAGAGAAAGGATCGTTATAAAGAAGGCGGAGACGAGTGCGGAAATCTAAAGGATAAGATTCAAGAACAGGCTGACGAAGAAGGAAGGATCGAGGAAGATGAGAACCAGAGCCAACAGAAGAAAAGTGGGAACCCAGTTCGGTCGCAACCTGCACTTGATCCGCCACAAGAGTACCATGGAGGTGGAGAACCGGCGAGACATCCGGAACAAATTTGCCCAAAATCTTGCGGATCTTCTTCCAGATCTGCGGCAGAGGAGTATCGGACGTTATGGTGGAAACATAAGATTTCCAACTATCACATTTAGCTGTACAGATGGTCCTACGGGCCACCGCACTTGCCTTCTGAAACAGAATAAAAGAATCAGCCGTCTGCCGGTGGCGGTGTTTCTTCCAGGCTGCAAGCTTACAGCGGACAGCCCGAGCACAGTCCGCAATCCACCAGGGAACGCACTTCCGTGTGCCCCGGGAGGAAGAGCGAGGAATAGAGTGGAGGGCAGCGTTGAAGACAGTGTCAAAAAAGGAGGGCGCGAGGAAGAGGCAGAGAGGAGAGGTCAGAGAGTAGCACGGAGGGTGAATAGGCACCAGTCAGCCTTGGCAAACTGCCACCTAGGGAAGGGGAGGGGAGGGTGGAAAGAGAAAAAGGAAACGAGGATGGGAAAATGATCACTGTTATGGAGGTCATCAAGAACCTGCCACGTGACATCTAAGTAAAGGGACGACCAGCAGAGACAAAGATCAAGACAGGAAAGGGTGCGAGTTCTAGAGTCCACGAGTGGGCTCACCAGAATTCAGAAGAGATAGAGAAGAAGCGAGGACGAACGGTTCAAGAAGACGGCCTCGGGTGTTTGTCTGAACATCACCCCAGAGGGAATGTCGACAGTTGAAATCACCCAAAAGGAGCACCGGCTCCGGCAAGGAGTCCAGGAGGTGCTTAAGATCAGGAAGGGAAAGCGGGACATTTGGGGGGAGATTAATGGAACAGACTGTATACCACTTACCCACAAAAAACATGGGCAGCAGAACAATGGATAGGTGACGGGAGAAGTAGGGGGACGAAGGGAATATCAGATCAAATTAAGAGAGCAGTAGAGTTTCGGGCCCCAGCAAGCGCTGGGGGGGGGGGGGGAGAAAAAGGAATAACCACGAAAGTGACCAGGACGAGCACCAAGCATGGGTTCCTGGAGACAAACAGAAAGCGGTAAAAAATGTTTAATTAGAAGTTGGAGTTCATGGAAGTTGGCATAAAATCCACGAATATTCCACTGAAGAATAGACATTACCAAAGAGAAAGAACAATAACAGAACAAGAAAGAAACAAATGTATAGAAGTACACAAATAATCTCACGATCAGAGTCAGGATCAAGGTCAGGAGCAGGGTCAGTAAAATCAGGGTTAGGGGGCATGGGTAAACTTAGTAAGGATAGAGGGAAGGGAGCAAGAGGACTGACAGAGGCGGTCCGGAGGGGGAGGAGGCAACAGAGGGGCAGGCAAGGACAGCTGGAGGAAGGGGGGGGGGCAGAACGCAAGGAATGGGCCTCAGTAAGGGCAGCAACAGAGGGAATCGGGGGCGAAAGAAACCTCCATATCTGGGACAGGGGTGTCCGACCACTGAAATGGGAGGGGATGTAGTGACAGTCAGAAGGCGCGGGTGTGGAAGAGCGCGAAGCCTTCTTACCCGCTAGAGAAAGAAGGAGAGGAGACAGGCTTACGTTTCTGACTCGAAGAGACAGGCGTTCCAGTAACAACGTACCGGGCGACAGACTCAATGGTCCCAGCAGGAGAAGAGTGGGAGCGAATAACACGAAGAGTGCTAGGAGGATGATGGATATCAGCCTGGACAGACAGGTGGCGTGGAGGGTCAAGAGACTGGGGGGAGGGTCGGGAAGAAGAGATGGGGGAGATGGGGAAGAAGACAAAGGAGATATGGTGGACTGGGTAGGAAGGAGGGAAACCCCAGATAGAGAAGCAGGAGGGAGACCATCTGGGACAGGAGGCAAAGGAATAGGGAAGGAGGTGGGTGTGGTCGTGTTTAAGGCCTGGAAACGGTTGCGAGACTGAGGAAGGTGGGGGAGGAAGGTGGGAAGGACGAGAGGTAGAACACAACACGCGAGCGTCGGATACACCCGCGAAAGGTGCGAGACGACGAACTTGGCGTCTCGCTTTAGGAAAAGACAGACGATCAC
>NC_091153.1:28026030-28058530 GCF_040958095.1 Procambarus clarkii
AAATTTAATATACCGAAGATACATTCAGACCCAAAGAATGCAGGATTTCCTACGCTTTCAAAGTATTATGAAGCGATACAACCTTATTGGCCAACTTAAATATTCTTTTTTGGTCCTTAACAGAGGAGTCAGACGTGGGGCAAGACCCTAAAAATAGGTTCGTGCAAACATAGTAATACCTTACTATCCATGAACTAATTGCGTTAACAGATACCATCAGCCTTATTTAAGAGTGCTATAATTGTTATTTAACATACACACGAGCATAGATGTCTGGTTAGACAATTTCTACCTGCAGGAGACGTGGGAGGGGAAGACTGTATGGTCGGAAGGGCGAGGTACAAGCACTCGTACTTCAAGTACGAGTGCTTGTACCTTGACAGTACTTCAACTCAAGCTGTCACTCAGGTTATAGGCAAACCACCACAATTTGTATGCGATAAATATTAAACATTAATATTGAATACCACTAACTACTAAAGTACGGACTGCTACTTCCGTAGTTGTATTCAAAGGAAATCATTAATTGTTCCTTTGTTGCAAATTATCCACGAGGACTAATGGAACATTATACGCCAATAACTCCAAGCTTCACAGAGCTGTTACTAGTGATTGTCTGTAATTAGTTAACTTCGTCATGCTCGGAGCTGGTGTGACTTGTCTTATCTCAGCTGCAACAATTGTGAAACATTACATGTTGCAAAAAAATTAAGAATCTTTAAAAAATATATATATTAGTATTTCAGAAATTATCGTCCTTGAAATCTAAATCATAAGAATTGTATTAAGAAAATTTACATCACCTTAATCAAACACGTTTGAATATACACTCCAATGCTAAAATTATACGGCAAGGTTATCTATATCATTAAAATATAAATATTCATCAATTAAAAACCAAGCTAAACCTACATTTTTAGCCGAAGTTTATCGCCGTTATTCTGTTGGTTCTTTTCTTACCTCTTATGACCACTGCTCTTAGGTGGGTTTGTTCCGCATTTGGGGTTTTAACATATAAATTTGACCTGTACTTATGAAATTTAAGAAATTAAAGTAGCATTTCTGGGCCCGTTAATTACTAATATTAATGGAAAATTTTCTAATTTAGTTTATCATACATTCGTGGGATAAGATTTACGTTAAGTTGTCCTAAAAATTAAATTTTAATACAATTAAAACTGCTTCCAAGCAATTGTAAAGATAAATTTTATATATTTTTTAGTGTTTAATCAATTTCATTACTAGGGAAATTATTAGATTTTTATCTATCGTTAAAATTACCAATATTTCCTATTTGGTTGCTGTTAGCAACTGTATTATTAAAGAACTCTAATAATATCCACAAGGAAGTTTCCCGTTTTTTTGACAAATATTTGCGATATATTACAACAGATCGTTTACCCTTATCTCAGATCTGTTTATCTCAAATGTTCAAACTAATGTAACAACTATAACACCGACTATAAATTCTTGACTAATTAGATCTGTCCAAGAGATGGTTATTTAGTAGTTCAAGTTAATTGCAGATAATTAACGTCAAAGGGGTTTGACTGTCTGGGGGCGAAGTCAATTGGGCCAGCATAATTCGTTGGTTTAATTAGCTCTGTCCGAGGGACAGTTGTTTATGCACAGGTTAATATTAGGGGTAATTAGCACCTCTAATTCACGAGTGTATTGTTGACACCAGCTTAGGCAGTGTGATAGAGTAACGTTATACGTGCAGGTTCCAAGGGTGGTTGTAGCCGGAGGGAAGGGTTGTAAAGGTAAGCTCCCACAGCCTGTAAAGTGCCCCTGATGGCGTGCGTCACAAATAGCCTCTGACAACCAAGTCCAGCTCCTGTCCTGCATGTGTGGTTTCGCCTTTAGGCCTGGCGGCACTGCTTCTACCAACAGGAGAAAGGGTGAAGGCGGGTCACTGGCTCCTTAAAACCAGTTGCTTCGGGCAGATGGGACTCTTTAGCGTGGCAGCTCATCTAGGGGAAGGAAAACCCCGAATTCAAACCTCTGCTGTCTTGTGGCTAAACCCACTCATAAGAAAGACTTCGGGAGTCAACCCTGAGGAAAAATCCGGAGTCGGAGTCCCTAAGGCAGTTTGCAGCTGTTTACAGCTACATTTTGGCAACTCCTGCGACGACACTGGTGCCAAGCATATCGGCGCCTGCCTTTCCCTTGGATCACATCGGTGGCGTGGAGAGGGTGGTTCTGCTGCATGGGCAACAGCTGATTCACCATGATTACTGCCCAGGCCTGTGCCCTGGAGAGGACACGCCAGCATCGCCTTGGCGATGCCTCAACACGGGAAGTTACAGTTACCGGTGATAAGCCTACCACTCAATTGGCGTAGAGTAAGGCGCCAGGGGTTGCTTCCGTCGGTGGGGGAAATCATCCGATTTCATAGGACAGCTACCGCCCGCCTCAAGCTGGGCAGCCCCCAGCCAATAAGGTGCTGTTCCGCCACGGTCCGCCTGCTCCACTGGGTGCGTGGGGCTAAGGCCACAATCCAATAAGCGGAACGTCAACCCATGCACCAGACAAAAGAAGAACACAGCCACCCAGCTCTCAAACTGGGCACATGGAATGTAAGGACCATGACACCGGGTCTCTCGAAGATCTACTGGAGGTGAACGACGTCCGCAAGACAGCTGTGATCAACAATGAACTGTGCAGGCTCCAGATGGACATAGTCGCCCTGCAGGAGACACGTCTGCCCGCAACCGGCAGCATACGGGAGAAGGACTATACCTTCTTCTGGCAGGGCAAACCACCAGAAGAGGTAAGGGAGCATGGCGTTGGCTTTGCCATCAGGAACAGGTTGTTAGGGTCCATAGTACCGTCTAAGGAGGGGTCTGCAAGGATCATCAAACTTCAGCTTCATACAGCAGTTGGAATGGTCAGCCTCATCAATGCCTATGCACCAACACTGACCTCTCCCGAAGCGAAGGACAAATTCTATGATGACCTCTGCCTAGTTCTCAGAGACACCTCAACAAGAGGCAGTCTTCCTCCTGAGAGATTTTAATGCAAGAGTTGGTTCTGATCACAGCTCTTGGCCTTCCTGCCTGAGCCAGTTTGGATTTGGAAAGATGAATGAGTGGGGGCAACGCCTCCTGGAGTTCTGCTGCCGTCATAACTCTGCATCACCAATTCCTTCTTCGACACCAAGCCCCGGCATAAGGTTTCCTGGAGACACCGCAGGTCTAAGCATTGGCACCAACTCGACCTGGTGCTTACGGGGCGTAACAATCTGAGAAATGTCAAACTGACCCGCAGCTTCCAGAGCGCAGATTGAGACACCGACCACTCTTGTCGTTTGCAGAGTAAAGTTCCAGCCCCGGAAAATCCACAGAGCAAAGAAGGAGGGAAGACCACACATTAACGTAAACAAGACCCGTGACCTTCACAAGGTGGAGGAATTCACTGCGGCACTGGTAAATGCCCTTCCTGTACCACACTGCGATAGCGCAAGTGAGGTGGTTACATCTCAGGGGCACTATTTTCAACACTGCCATGTCCACCTTCGGTAAGAGGCAGAACAAGTCAGCAGATTGGTTCGAGGCCAGTGCAGAGGAACTGTTACTCCTCGTAGAGGAAAAAGATAAGAGCTCTCTCATCCTACAAGAACCTGCCCTCAGAAAGGAACCTACAGGCCCTCCGTACTGCCCGCAGTAGTTCAACAAACTGCGAGGCGTTGTGCTAACGATTATTGGCTTCGACTCTGTTCCAGCATCCAGACTGCAGCCACTGTCGGCAACATAAGAAGCATGTATGAAGGGATCAAACAGGCAACAGGCTCTACACAAAACTGGACGGCTCCACTAAAGTCAGCCACTGGAGAGATCATTAAAGACCGTGATCAACAGATGAATCGCTAGGTGGAACATTACTCCGAACTCTGCTCCAGAGAGAACTTGGTCAGCGTAGAGGCTTTGGATGCAATTGAACGCCTGCCCATCATGGAAGAACTTTATCTTGAACCAACTGTGGAAGAAGTTGAGAAAGCAGTGGATTCACTTTCCTCAGGGAAGGCCCCAGAAGATGACGGGATTCCACCTGAAGTTCTCAAGAGCGCTCGTGGAACACTTAAATCTGAGCTTCATGAACTTCTGTGCCAGTGCTGGAGGGAGGGCTTGGTGCCACAAGACATGAGATGCAATCATCATCATCACTACAAAAATAAAGGTGACAAGCGATGTAAACAACTATCGCGGCATATCCCTCCTCAGCGTCATTGGCAAACTCTTCGCTAGGGTAGTTTTGGTCAGGCTTCAGATTCTTGCCGAAAGAGTGTACCCCGAGTCACGGTGTGGTTTCCGAGCAGAGAGGTCGACCACTGACATGGTGTTCTCCCCGAGACAGCTTCAAGAAAAGTGCAGGGAGCAGAGAAAAGTCCTGTACATTGCCTTCATTGACCTTACGAAGGCCTTCGACCTCGTGAGTAGGGACAGATTCAAGATCTTGGCCAAAATTGGCTGTCCACCCATCCTACTCAGCATGACAATCGTTCCACAAGGACATGAAGGGGGACAGTTGTGTACGACGGCTCAATTTCTGAACCATTCAACATTAACAGTGGTGTTAAACGGGTGTGTTCTTGCTCCAACCCTGTCCGGCATCATCTTCGCGATCCTCGTCAAGCATGCCTTTGGAACAACCACAGAAGCCATCTATCTCCGTACAAGATCTGATGGAAAGCTCTATAATCTATCCAGACTCCGAGCAAAGACAAAAGTACAGATGCGAATTCTCAGGGAGTTCCTCTTCGCCGACGACGCAGCGATCACCACACACACAGAAGGCCTGCAGCAGCAGCTCAACCGCTTTGCTGCAGCCTGTTCCGCATTCGGCTTGACAATCAGCCTGAAGAAGACACAGGTGATGGGACAAGATATCAATGAGCTACCCTGTATAAATATAGCAGACTATATGCTGGAGGTAATTTACGAGTTTGTGTACCTGGGCTCCACAATCTCAGACACCCTTTCCCTGGACACACAGCTCAACAGGCGTATTGGGAAGGCCGCAACAACATTGGCCAGGCTCACAAAGAGCGTTTGGGAAAATGCCAAACTGACAGTGCACACCAAGGCACAAGTCTACATGGCATGTATGGTGAGTACACTTCTCTACGGCTCTGAATCCTGGACCCTGCGCTCTCGCCAGGAGAAACTGCTTAATACCTTTCACATGCGGAACCTGAGACGCATCCTTGACATCACGTGGAAATACCACGTCACCAACAACACTGTACTCGAGAGAACAAGAGTCCCTTCAATGTTCACTCTCCTGAAACAGACACATGCAATGGCTAGGACATGTCACACGCATGGTCGATGGCCGCATACCAAAGGACCTCTTGTATGGAGAACTGGTATCAGGAGGAGACCCACCGGAAGACCTCAGCTGCGTTTCAAAGATGCCTGCAAACGCGACATCAAGCAGAACATCGACATCAACACTTGGGAGGCAGCAGCTGCAGACAGATCTGCCTGGAGATGTAAAGTGCAGAAGGAACTCCAGCAATTAGAGGATGAACTGAAGAGGAAGGTGGAGGATAATAGATTTCAGGAGGAGGTCTCGACCACTGTCAGACGCACCCGCTTCGGCGTTTATCTGCGCTCGCTGCAGTCGAGACTCATTCTCGGGTTGGCCTTCACAGCCACAGCAGGCGCTGCATCCAACTAGGCTACAACAACTAGACATCCAGGGCACAATTCCATAACCCAACGTGATTGACGGATGCCTACATATACGTGCATTAATTAATTAGCAGTCCGTGGTACATGTAATTAATTGCTCTGGTTAATTAGTGTAATTAACATTCCCGCTAAGTGATAAAGACAGACTTGAGACAAACTGTCGAGAGTGAGGGTGAGTAACAGTGAGGGTTAACGTAGCTGAATTAATTAGCTGTCCGTGTGACAGTAATTATCAATTACTCAATGATTAATGGGTCAAGTGTCATGTAATAAAGTGAGTTAGAATTTCAAAGATGTTTGTGTTAACGTAAATGGTTGCCGACTGCTGTTGACAGTCACTTAACGTAATTAATCATTGTTGATCAATTACTGTAATTTTCATTCTATTGTTTGTGACGAGAGAGAGAAGTGTTAATGTAGAATTGACAGATGGTTACTTACAATGTCATTTAATCTCTAAGTCTCAATCTCAGAGCAGGGAGCTGCACGAGTTGTCTTTGCAAGTTGTGATTATAAATTTATATTGGAGGGGGCTGCGAATAAGGTTGATTGCAATGTTGCATCATCATTGAGCACTACGAATTGTTCAAGTTATTTCAGTCCAATCTCGCGGCAATCGACAGGAGTCATTGCTATACTCCGTTGTTGATCAGCTGCAATGAAAGTGCCATTGAGACAATGTTACATCAAACTACTGTAGTAGTAGTTTAGTACTTTGTTAAATAATCTTGTTGATTTTTAGAGAACGGTCTTTATGTCAACCACAACATTATAGTTCCCACATTTATTACTGCAATAGTTCATGTGACTTCTTATCTGAAGGCCTGCTTCGGGAATCTAACCCGATTCATAGTGCCACACTCAAATATTGATGCGAGAACCCGTGGGTTACCCTTCCATATGCTATAGCATATAATGAGCCCAACGACTCCGTGGATAAGGACTAACAGCTTTTGAAGTCCTGGTGGTTGCTCCTGCCTTTCTATGATCTATTACCTAAAAGTATAAGCTGCCCTTAAGCAGTCCTTTCTGAGACCAACCTTCCCAAAATGAATGGTCAATCCAATAGAAAAATCTCGCAGTATAGGTCATCCAATAAGGTTAGCAGACTTCTAGATGTAACCACTGATAGGCTTAGGCTCTGCTACAAATACCTCTGGAAGTTTACATCATTTGCCGATTTAAATTTGACAAACTGTCAGCAGAACTATTCACATACTTTGAGTCGATATATAATGGATCGTGAAAAATCGCTGAATTCAGAGATAACACACCGTTGGACTCCAAGAAATGTTTAAGTACTTCATTCATAATGATGTACTGTAATGATCTTGGCAAAATACCCAAAATTTGCTTACTGTAGGTGCAGCATGCACATGACTGAAGCTGCCATCCAGATGGTTGGGTGTGGAGCAAGACTAGTAACAGACTCACAATAGATGTAAAGTGCCTTGTATATAGACTTGTGAACCTATTGTTGAATCACTTTTTACAAAAAATTATTGGTATGTACATTTTGTGTACATGGATGTAGGTATGTACAAGTGTATATAACTTATGATCCTGGGTTCTTAGTGAAAACAAGGTCAAACTGGGTTACAAATAATCTTGCGAGAAGGATAGTCAACGTAACGTTAATACTTTGAGCGTTTCATACCTTTGTTCACGTCTTCCTTGCCTAACTTATGAATTTTGTTTCTCACAGAACATTCAGACTGAGCTTGTTTATTAAATATAATGAACTAGTTACCAGCTATTCGTAGAACTAGTAAAGTAATTAGTAACGGAGGCCGGTGAAGACTTATTGTTTGTAGCTGCACGATCAGCTAGGTTATTTTCCCGGCAACAACAACTTTGGGAGCTAGGGGACTATAGGCTCCTGTGTTCTTTGGACTACTATGCTTGTGTCAACACCTCTCCTGTGTGGCTCTGCCGCCTCCTCTTCCTACTCCTCTCTTCCCTTACCCCATGCTGGGGTATTTCACAGATAAGTTAATTAGTATTATGGTATCATGTGACTAGCTAGATTTGTGTGTTTTACTGATGGGTATTGTGCAGTGTAAGTCAGTGTTTGGGGCATTCCTTAGTATATTGTGTTGTGACTAGGGTACCACGTGGGGCTTAGCTACCCCAGGCTGCTTCAAGCCTTCGAGTTCTTTTCAAGTAGACTTTACCCTAGCTTTTCCCAAGTGTAAGCCTTGTATCCTGTCTATGTGGACCAAGGTAGTTAATGTAAGATTGTGTGGTGTAGTTATTGTTATTATAGTAATGTGTATGGGGGGGGGAGGTTGTTAGAGGGTTTAATAAATAAGTTAGTTTTTGAGGAGCATCCATTAATCCTGTTGAAGTGTTGTAGATGATTGTATACTAAATAGCAGACCTGTTTCTAAAACCTTGAAGCATTAACAGGAACCTATGTTCCATTGGGGCCGGACCTATCTACCCCACTATTTTTGATACATCTGGATTCCAGCTGTTGGCCCTTCTCATTAATACTCCATACCTCCCATAAGTAACATTTTTCATAACAATAACATTAATAATTATGTAACTAGCTTCAAAAGATTGTCACTTGCTTTGCTAAACGAACTATGGGGGTTCAGTTCCTGAAACGATTATGTGTCTTACCTTTTTTACCACTGCCTACAGGATGGGTATGGGGTGCATAATAAAGAATTGAATTGTATTAACTAGAACGGCGCCGCAGCGCCTCCAACTGATGCAGACCAAGACTTACAATGGTCCTGAGAAATGATGCTCAATCACGGGGAGCCCGGCTCCTGCACTGTGGTCAAAACAAGTGAACAAATACAATATTAAACTGAACGAACTATAAACCTGTTAAAGACTTTACGAGTTAGGTAAGAAATCTAAGGAGAACCATCAAGAAGCGCAAGAAGAAATGTTGGTTTGATAGGAACTTAGAAAAATATGGCAAGCCAATTATAGTTACGAAAAGTCTATGATTTAGTACCTAAGCACATTAACTGCCAGTCACAGCTGGGAAACTTTTAGAAGAAGAACTTTCAAAGGTTTATCCAATTTATGCAACCAGTAGCAAGTGTAACTGCCAATACTTGTTTACTGCCATGTGTACAGATGCATCAGGTGAAAACTTCCAATTTGTTTTCTGATTTGGCTGGGAATCGAACCATAGCCCTCAGTACTACGACCCCTGAGCAGTGTCCACTCGGCCACAAGGCCATTTTTTACCTTCCCCCCCCCCCCGAGAGAGATTTTAGCGCAGGCCCTAAGCCTCGGGCTAGCCCACTAAGCGTTACTTTTTTCTGTTTTACTTAGGCAGTGAGTATTTATGACACTTATGGTCGCTTCAATAAGATTTTGTCCCATGTGTTTAACAATTACTTCTGCTCTGTTGAATCCAAGTTGTAAAAATCTTATTGGATTAGTAACTGCACAGTGTTAGATAATGTTCCAGTGGTCTTTGGGCATTTCTCCACAGTGCTGACATTTCTTCTCATCTTCTGGAACCTGTAGACCTATTTCCAACGCACATGGGTATACAAGCCTGATGATGTACGTACTTCTGTTTAACTGCTCCCTTTCATCAAAATGAGTAGCTCATAATTTGTTGAATTCTTGTACCAACATGGAGATCCTGATGTTGCAACATCTGTTGTGGTCACTGTACATCTTTTGCATTGCTCTATTTCTAATTACTTTCTAAATCTGTGATGGACTCTGTAATATGAAAATGACTACATTTCTTCTCTTCGTTGCAAGTTTTGCTGCTTCGTCTGCAATGTTATTTCCTATTATTCCCACATGACTTGGCACTCGGTTACACCTGACAACCTTGACATTTGAGTATGCATTAATGACATGACATTTGTGATCAAATTAATGTTGTCATTGTGTTCTTGTTCCAGGTTTCAATGGCCGTTCTTGAATCTATAATAACATGTTGGTGTTCAACAAAATCATGTTCCTAAGCCTTTTGAATGGCTAGCATTTCTAAAATCGAACACCCATTTGATTCACTAACTGCAGAATTTCCTGTTTTAACTACTGCTTTGGTTTCTTGTCTGCTGTCTACTGATCCATCTGTGAAGTATGTGAAGCTGTCAGATGCCAAGTTTGCTTCTATGTGCATCTGTGCAATATTACGTAGCAAATGAGGATTAGACGATCTTTTTCCTTCAAGAGAATCTTGAAGGTCTGATGGCAGCGATATCCAAGAGGCTTACTTAACAGTCTGCATGTATTTCGTCAACCCCCCCTCTCAGCGACTTTTATTGAATGTATTGATGGTGTTTATTGCACAATGGGTCAACTTATTGCTAGTAGAGGCTCTCTTGTCCCAAGTTAGTGCTCCAGTGATTATATCTAACCGATTCTAGGTCTAGTCAATATATTGGTTAACATGCACACTGCAATTCCTTTTACCCTTATTTCAATCTATGTTAGCTTGGTTTCTAGTCTTAGGTTCAGTATTTTAGTCCATCTGGGAGCCCCCTTTATGATTCGCATTGCATCATTTTGATTAACCTCAACGTTTGCCCATTGGCCAGGAGATTGAGTGAGTAATGCAGGCGCTGCATAATCAACTAGGAAACGAACGGCGTGTGTGTAAAACATTTTTAACGCTGTGTCTCGCTCCTAGACGGGGCCCTGTGATTGCTCATTATATTCAGTCGTAATTCTGCTTTCTCCTTCAGATATGGAATTTGCCTGTTGAATATCTTTTTACAATCTATCCACACTCGGATATTGATAATGTGTAACCCACTGAAGGTTAATATCTTTAATGTGTAGGTGCCTGTCTAGAGTGTTGCCACCTAGTCTCATTGCCTTAGACTGGTATTTTTTGTGATACTTAGATATCTTTAGACTTAAAATGTTGCATTCAGATGTTACTTTGCCTAACGCTCATTGTCCTTTATTTAGAAGTAAATGAATTGTAATGACATACTTTATCATCGACATAGCTTAGCAATTTAACCCCTAATGCAAATGTCAGGGTAACGAGGTATTCCATAAGGATGTTCGACTACGTATCCTCCTGGTGGAGTCCCATTCTCATGCAGGTGTTAGTTCGACACAATCTCGCAACTTTACTCTGGCATATCTGCCACTAACGTAATCTTAAAATCCATGCTAACATATTTCCCTTTACACCTTTTTTAACCAAGTTGTGTAAAATTGTTTGCAGGCTTGCAAGTTCGAATACTTTCTCTAGATCAAAGAATATTACTATAGCCGGAAATTGGTTATCTGTTCCTAGTAATGTTGCCATGCCGTTGGCAATACCTACCTACTCTTGGTAGGCCAAATGTGTGTTTATGCAGGTCTCCAGTCTTCCACAGTAGCCTATTTAAGACCATTTGTTCAGCAGTTTTACTAATGTATGTTAATGAAATGGGTCTAACTGTCAGGTTCCTTAGGCTTAGGAATCGAAATGTCTGCTTCCTTCCAAGAGATCGGTAGTTTGCCTTGCTGCATGCATTGATAACGTCCAATATCCTTTGTTCTCCAGCAGGACCTGCGTGTGAGATCATTGAGTATATAATGTTATCAGCACCTGGTGCAGTGTTCTTACCACCTTTTTTTGGCTCCGATTAATTCTTGTTTGGTGAAGTGACAGTCACATTCGTCATTTATAGCTATGCGCTCATGAAAGGATGTCAACTTCTCTCTTTTTAATTGTTCTTACTGCCTTCTATTACAGACTGTGGGTTGGTTGTGTTGTCGTCGTTGATCCTTCTCTACGGACAACCCAACCCACAACTCGGTAGAGTGTTTATACTAGGAGATCACCCTTGGCGCTTCTGGCTCTTGGAGAGGGGCTCAACGTCACACGTTTAGGGGATGCGGCTCCAACACTTAGCCTCGTTGTCACGTGCACACACCCACTCGAGCCGCTGTGACTCCCCACTCTCTCCTTATCAGATGTGATCTCCTCAATCCCCTATGACTTACTAGTATTACCTCCTACCCTGTCCACAGCAGTGGTTCTTGGTTCTTTCTCTCTCTCTCTCCTTTACTACCTCCTGGGAAGCCTTACTAGGACAAGGGCAAACACCAGCAAATTGGGATACATTTACTGGACAAAGCACATACACGATACATACACACACATAATAATAATGAATCCTATACTCTATAATATCACAATCAGGTTGCTCTCCAACACAACCAGAACTCTACCATCAGCTTATCAAGTGGTATCCTATCTCCTGGTTCACCACCTGATACTATCAACCTCCTCAAGTTGGTCAAGTCTACATACACTGTTGCACCATCAGCAAGATAATATATATATAGAACATCAGCATTTGAATGCAATAACATATATCAGTATAAATGTTCATTGATGCACAACAATGATCAATCGATCACTGTCAGTCCTGGAATGCATACATCTGTAGGTAATCCAGCCTACGACTGTAACTCTAAACTTCAGTATAAAACCCTCCTTGACATAAGGATGCAAACAGTCACTCACCTCTCACTGCGTCTTGCACGCTAATGACAACCAAACACTATCAACTCCCTACTAGTAATCCACCAGAACTTCCCCTTCCACCTCTGGAAGTTCACTACCCTAATATCTTTAGGTTCTTCCGGGCTTCACTACCAAGATCCTCTGCAGCGCCTCCAGGCTGCTACCATGAAGTTTCCTCGAGCAACTATGGTGCTTCACCACCTCTACAGAAGCACATGACACTCCTCTTCACTGCTTCTCCTCACAGCTCGAGGTCCTCTGCTCCACTACCTTGGAGTCTCATCAGCTACTTCATCTGCTGGCTTCGAAGTTCTCAGCAACTTCTTCCCCAAAGAACAAACCTGCAACCCATCGACACTCCAATAAAATGTTCCCCTTTAACACAAACAAAAAATATTCACACAATATGTTTGCCTCAAACCTCTATCTGTTCTCTACATACAGTGAGAGTGGACTCCCCCGTTTTGGGCGGGTCCATACTCCACCTCGCCTGGCGGCGGTCCTCACTCGCTGGGAGGGTCTTCCTCCATCCGGAGCCGGGCTCCCTCAGTCGTCCGTCAGAGCTCAGAGGGGATGGACGTCGCTCCGTGCTCCTCCCTCTTCACTCTCCTATTTCAGGCCTTCTGCCTTATTAAAACATGTCTAACCTATAAATAAACATTGCTACTGTCGCTGGGCACACGACCAACTACAAACAATCACTATGAACTGGCGTATATCGTGCTTACCACAGATTAACTGATCGAGGGCGCTTTCCCTCTGACGGCGTCTGGTCAGGGCGCTCCACACAGCCCACGAAAATGCCTCTGAGTAGCTTATTAAACTCTGCTCGTCGACCAGGACTTGATACCACAACATTCCCAGCTCGGTTCCACAGCTGGCACGTCTACACACTTCTCTTCCCTTCGAGATATATCACTAGGGGTTCCCTTCTGACGGGAGCTCAAATGGAGCGCGGCTTCCCCTGCGATGTCTGGCACTCAAGTGAGGTCAAGGTCCTCCGGAAGCGAGCCTCACGTCTCCAGCAAAATGTCCACATCTCCTAGCCAGTCATTTATCTATTTTCTTCTGCATTGCCCATAATCTCAAACTGTTATACATATCCAACCAGCCATTTTAAATATGGGTTATCACCTCAATATTTGCTAGACCTTCTAGTTAGGTCAGGCTTGCTGAATAACTCTCAAGAAGGGAGACTCGTTTCTCCTGCAGGCTGAGATCATAACACTTCTAACCATTGCAGGAAGCTGATATGAAGATGCGCTTTCTGCAAATTGGAAAGCAAGTCTCTCAGCCTCCTGCATTGGTTGAATACATGCCTGTGGTCGGGCTGGTCGTCCTGACATGTTATTAATCCCACCCCATATCTTCCCAAGACTACTATGTTTATTTAGAGTTTGACACCACTCAATCCATCTTGCCTCCTTTACCTCCTTTTTTCTAGAAACACTTCTTGCTTCAGATATCACCTCTCTTAGCAGAGTTCTTCCTTCTGGTGTGGGGTTTCTCTTTAGAGGTTGACTCTGGTTTTGTTCTTTAACTTCATTACTATAGAATCAATAGTTCTTTGGTCTCGTGTTTCTTGGGATAATGATTGGAATTGCTTTGTTTACAGCAGCTTCAATGTCTTCCTGGAGATTGGTTTCGTATTTTTAAATTTTCAGGTAGAGTGTTATGTTACATGCTATATTTCAAGTTCCTCTTGGTATATATTCCAGTTGGCTTTTTTTTAAATTCTACCTAGGTTGTGCAGGTGGTGTAGGAGGTCGTTCTATGTTTAATGTTGTGACAGTAGCATTGTGGTCACTGGTGACGAGGTGGGTTTACCTCCCACTTCGCCAGATGCTTGAGTTTTGTTGATATTAATTTAAGATCAATGGAATCCGCTTGAATGCAAGTGGGTTCCCGAATGAATTAGTGAAATTTCAGGTACTTATTGCAGAGCTGCAGCTAAATGGCGCCCATCTGCATTGGCTGGCTCACTCGAACCTAACTATGTTGAGCATTAAATTCCCCAGCAATAATTACTTTTTTCCATGCATAGCCAAGGCAAGAACACTCTCTGCTTCTAGTTTACGTCTAGGGAGCTTGTAGACTTTGTATATGAGGGGCTCAATATTAGCAATATTCACTTACTGCTAATACCTCTACTCCAACCCCACATGAAACTGGGCCTATTTTCTTGCTGGGTATGGTGTTTCTGATTAGGGTCATTAATCCTGTCTCCCCCTGTTCTTACAGTGCTGATATCCAGCTAATCTGAACTTCGTTGGAAAAGTGTTTCAACCAAGACTATTATATCTGATTTCGTAAGGATTGCAGCTTCCTGAAGGGTGTGGTTTTCAAGTCCAAGACTGTTTCACTACATTAATCGAAATGGCCGGACGACGGTTTCTTTTGCCAGTTCTACTAGAAATCCTCTTTGGAATCAACGTCTATATTCGCCACCTCGAAAGTCAGGTCGCTGCAAATATCACTGCACAGATTGCTCATGGTCCTTCCCTGCATTGTTGGATTTTGTGAATCCCTCGTGTCCTTCACTTTGCTGTTGGTATTGCTACACATCGGACGGCATTGAATGCTCGTGTCCGTTTCTTGTGTTTTCGTAATCTCTGCATCTATGCCATCCAGTATTTCGTTGATGGTGTTGCTGCATTGATTGTTCACGCCCGCCGCTATTCCTGCAACCTGTGCATCTCTGCTGTTCAATAATTCTTTATTGGCGTTATTGCATACAAGACTGCATTGGCTGTTGATGTGTCTTGTGTTTTAAGATTCAGTTGATCATGAGTGGTCACTGCTAGCAGTTGCTTGTGTGACTACTGATGGTCTGGTGTCTTGACTACCCGACTGTTGGTAGTTATGTCCATGCTGCGTTGTTTGTCCTCTTGTGCTTCATCTTGTCTCAGACTATTTCTTGTGTAACTGGTCTGCTGCATGATCTTGTCCATTATTACACAAGTGATTTCTTGAGTTATTATGTGCCGTTCCGAGTCGTCTGTAGGCAATTGATAATTATCTCGGCCACAATATTAATGTTTTTCTGCTGGATCCCTGTAAAGTTAAATTTGTTGTATTGATTCCAAAAGTAATAGTTTTTTTGCTTTTATTGTACTTCTGCAGCATTTTTATGTATTTTCTGATTTGGAATTGATAGATTAAGGAAATGTTCTATGAGAGTGGGTCTGTTGGTGTGCCCTAGTGTTCGAGACGTTGGTGCATGTGGGTGCTGGTCTGTGTTTATCCTGGCCTGAGCTGTCTGCACCTTTTCTTTCCGTGCAGAGAAGGTTGTGCTTCAGTCATGATGTTTGAATTCTTCCTCAATTTGGACATTTGACTGTTGTGGTCTGGTTAGCCTTGTGCTTGGATATACGGTCTTTAGTTGGATGCATCAGACTGCACACTCCACACCTCTCCTGTCCGATGCAGAGTGATTGGTGGTGGTCATATTTCTGACATCAGAAGCCGCGCAGAGGTTCCACGACGTATGGTGTCAAACGGTATATTCCCCAATTTCCAAGATTGAATGTTTCTAGCTCATGTCCCATGAGGGTCAATAGAATCTGACTTGAAGCTGCTTTATCTGCTTTTGTGCGGCATCGTTCCGCATTCAGGATTTGCTCGTGTTCTAGTACTGGATCCAGTGGTAAGTCGATTGGGTATCCCAAAAGCACGACTCGTGTGCGTCTTTCTGAAGGGTCCAGCTTTTCCAAGTACACAGGTTTCTCTACAGGACTTTTTCTAAGTAATTTCAATCTGTTGATCTCGTGGTGTCATTATTATTCATATTCTCTGGTTGAATGTGATGGACAGTTTGAGCTCTGGTTGACCCTTTTCCATTGTCGTTACTACTACATACGCTACTACTACATAAAGTGGTCTGTCTGCATTATCTTAAATTTGCAAGATGTGCAGAGTGACGATGTCTGGTGTGTAGCTGGTGGTATCCTCTCCCGTCTCATACTGTTATCCTGTGGTTGGGCTGTGGAAAGGTACAATGACACTGGCTGGTGTGAGACTGATGCTGTCCTCTCCTGGTCCATTATGTCTGGTGTTTTGCTGGCAGAAACTCGTGGTGTAGCCTAGATAGCAGTTTTCTTCAGTGCTTGCTGCACCTCGGTCCACTGCCCCTCTTCTGAAAGCTGCATTCATTGCCTCCGACTTCCTCCATGACGTCTTCATGTAATGAGGACCGATTCACGGCCCTACGTAATGCCTGACACTCCTAGGCCTGGTGAAATGCATTCTCTTACGACAGAGGTCTTAAAATAATTCTGCCAAGTGGAATCCGGAATACCTAAAATCTAATTGAGCGTTTTGGTCTACCTTTCCTTGAAAGGCTCAGTACACGTAAGGGTCCCCTGTGGGCATCACCTCGTCTTTCAGGGTAGGACTAACTGATCTGATCAATGATAAGGTTCACATAAAACCCAAAAACCTGATCGGTCATGGGCGACGAGTGCGTTACAACAGTTTGGATCATCTGCGTACTGGTTTGCGCAGAATACCAGTCAGCTTAACAATAATCAACAACGTTGTTTGTCCATCAATTGTAGACTAAATTAGGATTGTTTCCTCCCAAATAAGATATTCTCTGGGTTTCCGAGTATTGATGTGTTCTTCCTCACAAAACCGCGATGATTTGAGATGAGTGCTCAGAATCTAAATCAAGTTTTCCAGGGAACAAAACCGTGTACGGCCAGCTAGCAATGGCCCCGGGAGCGAGTCTCCTGAACGTTGACGTCTTTGTGAAAGATAAGCTTAGCCTTTACCTTCATCTTTATATTTATTTTGTTCATTCCTGTATATTAAACACTGCATCTCAAGCATAAAAATGAATATTACCACTAAATATAGACGCGACACTTACAACATTAAATGTTCGCATATGGTCCATTCGTGTAATTACTCTCCTCCACTAAACAATCCCTATCCAGGCTTGCCGAACAAATTCCCCGTCTTGGCAACTCTCACCATTTCAGTATTAATAAAAAGGATAATTTTGCACACGTTAAGGGGGCATCAGTTCCAAATATGGCCAAAATATTCAATAAAGAAAAGATAGATTGATTTCAATCAAACTTTTTTGAGGAGTTGTATATGAAAAGGGTTTCATCTGGTAAAAGTCTCAGCATCGTAGCATAAAGAAGGGAGAAAAAAAATATTCAATTATCTGTCAAAAAATTTCCAAAATGGTCAAAAATTATCATCAAACTCAAGTGTCAACTGAAATCATGTCTGACTCGGCTATCATAATAGCATATATTAAACAAATTTAATAAGTAGTTTTATCCCCCCAAAAATTAAGTTAAAAACTATTTTCTCTATTTTTTCTTATATGTTTATCGGACGATTTGCATGAAACTTACAGACCTGACTGCATGTAAGCCTATCTTTAAGGGTACCAATTTGAGAAAATTGGTTGATGTCAACCTTAGACACAGATGGCAGCACCTTAGACTTTAATCTGTAATGATTTATTTTTCAAGTAAACGGAGTTAATACTTTCATTTTTACTAAATTTTACTAAATTTTCATGAAACACACTATATATGTAAAATTTGTCTCTAAAATCTGATGCCAGCGTTTTTTCTTAAGTGCATTTATTGATTTTATAATAATAAACATGATATATTTGCATATTTTTGAGGGGTCTGACTATTTGTATTAGTAAAACTAAACATTTTGGAAAATCCGCGGCAACAGATCCTTTATTATATGTATGCTAATGTCGGAAAAGTGTCAGAATGCTATCTGAAAGGAGTGGTTGTAGTAACTTACTGAAAATGTGTAATATTTGTTAAACAAAATTAAATCTCCCTTTCTATTTAGTACTGAAGATTGGAACAATTTCAGCCCTTTTCATGTTCAACTAGTCAAAAATGATTTGTTGACATTGAACAGTTTAAAAAAACTCATGCACCCTTAACTGTACAAACTAGCGGGGAAGTGTCGCTAAGCTCTGGCACAACCTCCAAGTAATACTGGCAGACCGGTTTATCTCATTTTACAGTTACAAACATAACAGCTCACGATACCATATTAAAAAGGGGCTGTGGGAGAGGAGAGGGGACAATTCTACGCAATAGTTTATCTGATTAACCTTGGTTGTGTTACGTTGGACTGCCTACAGCTGTGACCTACAATCTGGTTGAACAAGCCATGACACTTGACAGTCGTCTCGGGTAGATCCGTATAGGAGGGTTGGGATGGGTTATACGGTAACTGTCAGTGACGAGGGATGGTTCCTGCCGCAATACGTGTAGAGATAAATATCACTACTACATTAATGCCATCTTACACAAGTAAATTCCCTTCCCCGTCCACATAATTTGTAAATTCTTCCCAACTCGTATCACAACTTGAGACAAAGAGCACAATATTAAATATATATTTTATGAGTACATATTTATCATAAAAATGGATGCCCGTCCAACCTTATATTTAACTGTCAGGAGAGGCGAGCACAACGTACTCGGCTCGAGGTTAGTGGAACAACCCGCCAGCTTAATGTACAAGGCTGCACAACTAACCAAAATTACTAATCTGTGGATTTGTAAAGAACTTCAACAAAGTGTACAGTTAGGCCACTATACCTGTAAGTTCTTGATTTAACCCATATGCCTCGCTCAAGGGTGCCTCAAGCTCCAGTAAGCCAAACTGTTGCACTGTCACACATACCTGAAATTAAACACTAAATTAAACCCAAGAACACCCTAGGCCTACTGACCCATGTAAGGCAAGTCTTCACACCCAGTTTTCCGTCGTGTAATTAAAAAAATGATTGAATAATGCTCCACGTCAGAGTTCTGTTCCTTCACCCATACTCTCCAACTGGCATTCCTTACATTAAACTTTTTGTTCAGTTTATATCATGTAATTTTTCATAGTCTTAAGACACTAAATATGAACAGTTAGCATTATAATGCCTATCAGCCTGGCACTTCAGTTGCTCTCCAGCAGGTGACTGGAGAGCAACTGCCGTGTTCTTAATCTATTCATATAAACATTACAGAAATTAACCCATATTGTGATAAATATTACAGGTTATAAGTTTTTTTGTTTATATATACAAGAGCTCTCACATACTTGTAGAGCCACTACCCCACAGCGTATCGGGCAAGTCCTTATTCCTAATATTCCCCGGAATACGACCCGTCAAATTGTTTAACAACCAGGTACTCATTTTAATGTTTGGTAAAGAGAGGCTACAGTTAATGATTGGCACCCAGTAAATCCTCCCCGGTCAGGATACGAACCCAGGCCAAAGCGCTCGCGAAACACCAGGCCAGTGTCTTACCACTACGCCATGGGGACTGACATTTATATTTCAATACAACGACCAGATCTGCTCAGCATAATACAATAAAGATATTAACGCTTGGGGAAATTAAGATGCTCGTCGCTATATATATACACAACACTAGAAATTTGGCCAAGGATTCTCTGTCAAGTCACAGCTGTGTTTAACAGCAATATTTCATGAAACTTTCACAGTTGAGAGCATTGTGTCATTATATATGGATGGGCCTAACGAGCACCCCACTAATTACAGCTCGTATTTAATTTCTGTATTACTATTTTAATATGGAAGATCAATAAAATTTCAGAGCATATTAGCCCACGTCTGCAGATATTTGAATATTACACCAAACTTGTTTAAGTGACCTGCTCTTGAAGCAACAGTGACGCCACGTCGCTACGTCACTCCGTAATTGTCTTCATAATCAACACTATTCATGCCCGAGGATCTCACTAGGTTTATTGTGGCCTCCGACGTCATAGGCTTCAATCTTTATACACTTTTTTTGCATGTTACGTAAACTTTAAAGAGTTTGGGTAAACTTGAAGTAGTAAAGCAAGAACGGCCACTATTAAACCTATGCTGCGAGTTAGTTCACTGGAGCCTCACTAACGCTTCCCTCACTAGCAATAATCTCGAGGTAACTCACCAAGAGTAAAGTGCCAGTTTAACACCATAAACAAGTAAACTATCCAACTACTACACTTCCCTGAAAGACAGCTTTTACACTATGTTCACACTAAACATCATTGTTCTAGTTAATTAACTATCACTGACATTTAATATTAAAAAGGAAACTATGAATGTAAACTTTACTGTGTATAAAAAAAACAACTTTACGGTTATTCTAAGTTGTGGCCGTCCAGAGAAATAATCAACTTGTAAACTAATACAACAAGAACATTCACTTGCCTGGAGACTGGGCGCAAGCAACCTGCTGGGACAAGGCTTCTCATGGGAGTAATTTAGCCAGCAATATACCGCCTCCAGAGCAGCACCTTCCTCCACCAAGGTCCGCGCCACACTGCCTGTCCTCGCTAGTTGGTCTGCCTGGCCTGATGGCCAAACTACCTGTGTGACGTCATTTATATGAATCAACACACTCGCCACACTTTCTCACATACAAATAACTTACAAGTAATCGAAACATTATTATTGTCGATAATATCTATGTTAAGCCTATATATATATGAGCAGGCCTTTAACAAGTGTTACAGTGTTGATGTTCTGGTCTGTTGAGGTCAGCAACACTGGCAGCCTCTGACATGTCAACTGTTATTCAATTACTTGTAAGTTATTTGTATGTGAGAAAATGTGGCAAGTGTGTTGGGTTATATAAATGACGTCACACAGGTAGTTTGGCCATCAGGCCGGGCTGACCAACTAGCGCGGACAGGCGGTGTGGCCCGGACCTTGGTGGAGGAAGGTGCTGCTCTGGAGGCGGTATATTGCTGGCTAAATTACTCCCTTGAGAAGCCTTGTCCCAGCGGGTTACTTGTGCCCAGTCTCCAGGGAAGTGGTCTTGTAGTATTAGTTTACAAGTAGATTATTTCTCTGGACGGCCACAACTTAGAATAACCGTAAAGCTTATTTATACACCGTCAAGTTTACATTCATAGTTTCCTTTTTAATATTAAGCTTCAGTGGTAGTTAATTATCTAGAACAATGATGTTTGGTAAAATATATATATATATATATATATATATATATATATATATATATATATATATATATATATATATATATATATATATGTCGTACCTAATAGCCAGAACGCACTTGTCAGCCTACTATGCAAGGCCCGATTTGCCTAATAAGCCAAGTTTTCCTGAATTAATTTATTTTCTCTATTTTTTTTCTTATGAAGCGATAAATCTACCCATTTCATTATGTATGAGGTCAATTTCTTTTTTTTGGAGTTTAAATTAACGTAGATATATGACCAAACCTAACCAACCCTACCTAACCTAACCTAACCTATCTTTATAGGTTAGGTTAGGTTAGGTAGCCGAAAAAGTTAGGTTAGGTTAGGTTAGGTAGGTTAGGTAGTCGAAAAACAATTAATTCATGAAAACTTGGCTTATTAGTCAAATTGGGCCTTGCATAGTAGGCTGATAAGTGAGTTCTGGCTACTAGGTACGACATATATATATATATATATATATATATATGTCGTACCTAGTAGCCAGAACTCACTTCTCAGCCTACTATTCAAGGCCAGATTTGCCTAATAAGCCAAGTTTTCCTGAATTAATATATTTACTATAATTTTTTTCTTATGAAATGATAAAGCAACCCTTTTCTCTATGTATGAGGTCAATTTTTTTTTATTGGAGTTAAAATTAACGTAGATATATGACCGAACCTAACCAATCCTACCTAACCTAACCTAACCTATATTTATAGGTAAGGTTAGGTTAGGTAGCCAAAAAAAGCTAGGTTAGGTTAGGTTAGGTAGGTTAGGTAGACGAAAAAACATTAATTCATGAAAACTTGGCTTATTAGGCAAATCGGGCCTTGAATAGTAGGCTGAGAAGTGCGTTCTGGCTATTAGGTACGACATATATATATATATATATATATATATATATATATATATATATATATATATATATATATATATATATATATATATATATATATATATATAGTACCTAGTAGCCAGAACGCACTTCTCAGCCTACTATGCAAGGCCCGATTTGCCTAATAAGCCAAGTTTTCCTGAATTAATATATTTTCTCTATTTTTTTTCTTTTGAAATGATAAAGCTACCCATTTCATTATGTATGAGGTCAATTTTTTTTTATTGGAGTTAAAATTGACGTAGATATATGACCTAACCTAACCAACCCTACCTAACCTAAACTAACCTATCTTTATAGGTTAGGTTAGGTTAGGTAGCCGAAAAAGTTAGGTTAGGTTAGGTTAGGTAGGTTAGGTAGTCGAAAAACAATTAATTCATGAAAACTTGGCTTATTAGGCAAATCGGGCCTTGCATAGTAGGCTGAGAAGTGCATTCTGGCTACTAGGTACGACATATATATATATATATATATATATATATATATATATATATATATATATATATATATATATATATATATATATATATATATATATATATGTCGTACCTAGTAGCCAGAATGCACTTCTCAGCCTACTATGCAAGGCCCGATTTGCCTAATAAGCCAAGTTTTCATGAATTAATTGTTTTTCGACTACCTAACCTACCTAACCTAACCTAACTTTTTCGGCCACCTAACCTAACCTAACCTATAAAGATAGGTTAGGTTAGGTTAGGTAGGGTTGGTTAGGTTCGGTCATATATCTACGTTAATTTTAACTCCAATAAAAAAATTGACCTCATACATAATGAAATGGGTAGCTTTATCATTTCATAAGAAAAAAAATAGAGAAAATATATTAATTCAGGAAAACTTGGCTTATTAGGCAAATCGGGCCTTGCATAGTAGGCTGAGAAATGCGTTCTGGCTACTAGGTACGACATATATATATATATATATATATATATATATATATATATATATATATATATATATATATATATATATATATATATATGTATATATATATATATATATATATATATATATATATATATATATATATATATATATATAGGGTTCCTGCCCGCCAGGGTTCCTGCCCGCCATCTGAGGAGCTGGAGGAACTCGACAACCTATGACAACCATCTTTGTAACCTATATGTAACTCCTTTTTTGTAACAAAGTTCAAATAAAGTAAATATATATGTGTACATACAAAAGAATGGGGGTGGTAGGAGAAGATAATATTAGTGTTCAGTGAGAAACCACAAGGTCTCCTCTGAATACTTTTTATTTTCTTCTCCGAGGCTATGGGTCCCCACATTGGCACCAGAGGTGGTACCCTCACAAACTTTTTATATATATATATATATATATATATATATATATATATATATATATATATATATATATATATATATATATATATATATAATATATTATATATGACCGAAAAAGTAAGATTAATAATTCTAAGACGAATTTTCTCTATCTTTCTTACGTTTCTTTTCACTGTTGATGGTAATTCAAAGATTAATTCTCCAAAATTCATTTTTATTTCTAGTCTGACGCGACACTTGAGCGCGTTTCGTAAAACTTATTACATTTTCAAAGACTTTAGTTTACAAACACACAACTGAAACTGAATAGAGCTTACACATCTTCGAGGTTTATATCTACATTTGGGTGAGGTGGATGAGGTGAAAAACGGACTTTCAACAATGGATATTCAATGGGTATTAAATTCCAACACAAGACAGAACACGAAACAATGGGTATTGAATGGAAGTAATTGTAGAAAGCCTATTGGTCCATATTTCATTGCTGGAGGCAGCTTCCAGGAAGGACAAAGCGCATCTTCTAGCTGTGCAAGCGCCACATGCCGGGGACTTCCTGTTGGCAGTCCCTAATTCCGCCTTGGGCACCCGCCTGGACCATCGGACTCTAAGCATTGGTGTTGCTCTGCGCCTTGCCGCCCCTATCTACACCGAGCACCGGTGTATTTGCGGCCATGCACGGGCAGACCAATACGGCAGCCATAGTCTCATCTGTCGTAAGACACAGGGAAAGATTGCCAGACATTAAGCAGTCAATGACATCATCAAGAGAAGTTTGGCTTCAGCTGGGTGCCCAGCACAAAGGGAACCTCAGTTGTGCAGACCTGACAACAGCCAAAAACGCCCAGATGGAGTCACCCTTCAGCCGTGGAGGGAAGGTAAACAGGTCGTGTGGGACTACACGTGTGCATCCACATTGGCTGATACCTATCTACCTTACAGCGCAGCTGAGGGAGGCGGGGCGGCCACCTTCAGGGAGACCCAGAAAACTAACAAGTACAGGGACCTAGAACGTTGTTACAGGTTCGTGCAAATAGGCTCTGAGACTGGGCGCCTGGGGTAAAGGTGCACTTAAGTTCCTGAAGGAGCTGGGCGAGGAACTCATTGGGAAGACTAGAGACCCAAGAGCGGCCAGTTTTATGTTCCAGCGCCTCAGTGTCGCTGTTCAGAGGGGAAATGCGTGCTGTATCTTGAGTACGCACCCGACCCCTGAGGAGTTGGACGAGGTCTTCGAACACTGATTGGTATATTGTTATATAAGTGTGTGTTTTCTGTAAACTGTAGCATTGCAATAAAATCAAATAAAAAAAAAATAATAGGGTTGGTAGGCTACTAGGTACGACATACATACATATATATATATATATATATATATATATATATATATATATATATATATATATATATATATATATATATATATATATATATATATATATATATGTCGTACCTAGTAGCCAGAACGCACTTATCAGCCTACTATGCAAGGCCCGATTTGCCTAATAAGCCAAGTTTTCCTGAATTAATATATTTTCTCTAATTTTTTTCTTATGAAATGATAAAGCTGACCATTTCAATATGTATGAGGTCAATTTTTTTTATTGGAGTTAAAATTAACGTAGATATATGACCGAACCTAACCAACCAACTGTCTCTGTCTGTCTCTGACAGAGACAGACAGAGACTGTCTCTGTCTCTTTCTGTCTGTCTCTGTCTCTGTCTGTCTCTGTCTCTGTCTGTCTCTGTCTCTGTCTGTCTGTCTGTCTCTGTTTGTCTGTCTCTGTCAGACAGAGACAGAGAAAGTCTCTGTCTCTTTCTGTCTGTCTCTGTCGCTGTCTCTGTCTCTCTGTCTGTCTGTCAGAGATAGACTGTCTCTGTCTGTCTGTCTCTGTCTGTCTGTGTCTCTGTCTGTCTGTCAGAGATAGACTGTCTCTGTCTGTCTGTCTCTGTCTGTCTGTGTCTCTGTCTGTCTGTGTCTCTGTCTGTCTCTGTCTGTCTGTGTCTCTGTCTGTGTCTCTGTCTCTTTCTGTCTGTCTCTCTCTGTCTCTCTGTCTCTGTCTCTCTGTCTCTGTCTCTGACTGTCTCTGTCTCTGAGACAGACAGAGAGACAGACAGAGACAGACAGATTGTGTGTCTGTCTCAGACAGTCAGAGACAGACAGAGACAGAGACACAGTCTGTCTCTGTCTCTGTCTCTGTCTGTCTCTGTCTCTCTCTCTCTCTCACACACACGCGCGCCCACACACAGTGTGTGTGTGTGTGTGTGTGTGTGTGTGTGTGTGTGTGTGTGTGTGTGTGTGTGTGTGTGTGTGTGTGTGTGTGTGTGTGTGTGTGTATCAGTGTCAGAGTATAAATGGAATGCACTAGGAAGTGATGTGGTGGAGGCTGACTCCATACACAGTTTCAAATGTAGATATGATAGAGCCCAGTAGGCTGAGGAATCTGTACATCTGATGATTGACAGTTGAGAGGCGGGACCAAAGAGCCAGAGCTCAACTCTCGCAAGCACAATTAGGTGAGTACACACACACACTCATAGGGAAATCATGGTAGGGATACGAACTTTGGCTGGCAAACGCATGAGGCCAATCGCAGCTGGAACAAACACAGAGGATGGGGGGGAACATGAAGACTAGATGAAGGAAGTACTCCAGCAAATGCGGAATGAATTCAGTGAAGGACTGAGGGTAATGAGGGAGACAGTAGCCAACCTGCAAGATGATCTAAGGGCAGCAAAGGAGGAGATAAGATTCCCAAAGGAGACTCTTCCACAATACCAGACACAAACCGTACCTCAGGGAGATGGGAATGCTACTGTGGAGGGGACCACTACAACCCAGCTCTCATTTGCTGAAATGCTTAAAAAGAGCCCTGAAGCTAGGTCTGCAGTTAAGCAAGTTGCCATGGAAGTAGCTTCCTCTCAGGAAGCAGCTAGATGTACTAGCCGGCTGATAGAGAGAAAAAGAGCAGTAGTAGTAGCAGGCATTAAAGAGCAAACAGGGACCAGCCCAAAGGAGCGGAGAGACAAGGACAAAAACGCAGTTACCGAGATCCTTAAAGAGGTAAGGATGGAGGAAACTGACCAAAATGTTGAAAAGGTTTTCAGGCTTGGAAAGCTCAACAAGGACAGGGACCGAATGATAAAGGTGGTATTCATGAGCGAAATCACGAAAGAAGAACTGTTAGCAAGGAAGAGCGGTCTAGCAAATGTTTCGAAATTCAAAAAAGTATTCCTGCAGAGGGATATGACAAGTGAAGAGAGAATACAGGCAGCAGACCACGAGGAAGGAGTGCAGGGAGAGAGAAAGGATTCAGAGTACCACAACTCAGAACCCTACAATCCCAGAGGGAAGTGGAGAACCCTCCTCAAACAGTGCCACAGCCACAGGGATTTGAGCACCACCCCCACATTCTACCCAACAGACACCCAACATGCCCCATCCCCTGTCAGCCCCCCCACTAAGTACCCACCTAGGGCACCCTCCCCCCACCCACCCCCCTCCTCCCACTCACCCCCCTCCTGCCACTCACCCCTCTTCCCAGGACCTCCTTTCTTCCCCAGCCCCCAAGCCCTCCCTTCTCCCACATGCCTTCCCGTCTCTCCCACCCCCAAGCCCTGCCTTCTCCCCCGCCCCCCTAAGCCCCCCACTCTCCCCCACCCCACCTAAGTCTTCCCCTCTCCCCCACTCCCCTAAACCCTCCCCTCTTCCTCGCCCACCTCAGCCCTCCTTTTCCCCCACGCCCCCCAAGCCCCCCCCATCTCCCCTATCCCCCATTGCCTCTCCTCCCCCCATGCTTCCCCAACCCTCCCTCTTTCACCCCCCCCCCCAACCTCCCCCTCTCACTCTCCCCCCCAACCCTCTCCCTCTCCCTACCCTCCCCCTCTTACCCACCCCCCTTACCCTCCCCTTCTCCCCCACCCCCCCCAAGCCCTCCCTCCTCCACCAGTCTCCCCGTGCCAGGTCCCCCCAGCTCCCACTCACCCCAGATCCCAAAGGTCCCCCCCAGAGGAGAAGCAGAAGAGTCAGTTTCAGGGTGATGTACTCGAACATAGATGGGATCACAAGTAATACAAGTGAACTAAGGGAAAGAGCACAAGAAGTGAATCCAGATGTAATCGGACTCACTGAAACAAAACTCTCTGGAATCATAACGAATGCCGTGTTTCCCCAGTAGTACACAGTAATAAGGAAAGAGAGGGAAGGTAGGGGAGTAGGCGGAGTGGCCCTACTCATGAGAAAGGAATGGAGTTTTAAGGAGATGGCCATCCCGGGCTGTGAGGAGTTCAGAGACTACATAGCAGGCACCATGACAATGGGAGGACCAAGAACAGTAGTAGCAGTAAAATACAACCCTCCACCAAATGACAGAAGACCCAGTCAAGAGTATGAAAACAACATGGCAGTTAACACTATAATTGAGAGGGCAGCCTCTGCTGCCTGTAGAAATAGGTCCCACCTGCTCATCATGGGCGACTTCAATCACGGAAGGATTGACTGGGAGAACAAGGAACCGTATGGAGGCGAGGATACGTGGAGAGCCGAACTATTGGAGGTGGTGACAAGCAACTTTTTAACCAAGAATGTCGGAGAACCCACATGGATGAGAGGCAATGACGAACCAGCGAGACTCGACCTAGTCTTCACTCTGAACGACTCTGACATAAGAGAAATAGGTTTTGAGGTCCCAGTAGGAATGAGCGACCACAATGTACTGGTGTTTGAGTACTTGACTGAAGAAGAGTTATTGAACTCGAGGAGGGATACCGAAACTAAAAGGTTAGCATACCGAAAGGGAAACTATGAGGGGATAAGAAAATTCCTGACAGATATAGCATTGGAAACAGAGCTCAGGGGAAAGACGGCCCAAGATATGATGGATTACATCACGCAGAAGTGCAAGGACGCAGCAAACAAGTTTGTCCCAGTCCAAAAGGAAAACAGAGAAATGAAAATGAGAAACCCATGGTTTAATTAGAGATGTAGGCTAGCTAAGCAGCAAAGTAAAAGGGCATGGAGAAACAATAGGAATAACAGGGCAATGGAGAGCAGAGAAAGATACCAGAATGCCAGGAATGAATATGTCAGGATGAGAAGAGAGGCAGAAAGACAATACGAATATGACATCGCAAGCAAGGCAAAGACTCAGCCTAAATTGTTGCATAGCCACATCAGGAGAAAAACAACAGTAAAGGAACAGGTTATAAAATTAAGGATAGGGGCGGAAGGATTCACTACAAATGACAAGGAAGTGTGTGAGGAATTGAATAAGGAATTCCAGGAGGTCTTCACCTTAGAGCAAGGAGAAATTCCAGAGGTAAGTGAGGGAATAGCTAACCAGGAACCACTGGAAGAGTTTGAGATTAGCAGCGGGGAAGTGAGGAAGTGTTTACTAGAGTTGGATGTGACAAAGGCTATAGGCCCAGATGGAATCTCCCCTTGGGTTCTAAAGGAAGGAGCAAGAGAACTGTGCCTACCACTCTCCATAGTGTATAACAAATCATTGGCAACAGGGGAACTGTCAGATATTTGGAAAGCAGCTAACGTAGTCCCGATATACAAGAAAGGGGATAGACAGGAGGCACTGAACTAGAGGCCAGTGTCCCTAACCTGCATACCATGCAAGCTGACGGAGAAGATTGTGCGAAAAAAACTAGTGGAGCATCTGGAGCGAAGGAACTTTGTAACACAGCATCAACATGGGTTCAGGGATGGCAGGTCCTGCCTCACAGGGTTACTTGAATTCTACGACCAGGCAACAAAAATAAGGCAAGAAAGAGAAGGGTGGGCAGACTGCATATTTTTGGAGTGTCAGAAAGCCTTTGATACAGTGCCACACAAGAGGCTAGTGAGAAAGTTGGAGATGCAGGCTGGAGTGAAAGGGAAGGTACTCCGGTGGATAGAGGAGTACGTAAGCAACAGGTGAGGGGTGAGGTCTCAGATTGGCGAGACGTCACAAGTGGACTCCCGCAGGGGTCAGTCATTGGGCCTATACTGTTTCTGGTATATGTAAATGATCTCCCAGAGGGTATAGATTCGTTCCTCTCAATGTTTGCCGACGATGCAAAAATTATGAGGAGGATTGAAACAGAGGATGATAGTAGGAGGCTACAAGATGACCTAGATAGACTGAGTGAATGGTCCAACAAATGGCTGTTGAAGTTCAACCCCAGTAAATGCATAGTAATGAAACTAGGCAGTGGAAACAGGAGGCCAGACACAGGATACAGAATAGGAGATGAAGTACTTAATGAAACAGAAAGATCTAGGAGTTGATATCGCACCAAACCTGTCTCCTTTAAGCCCACATAAAGAGAATAACGTCTGCGGCATATGCGAGGCTGACTAACATCAGAACGGCGTTCAGGAACCTGTGTAAGGAATCATTCAGAATCTTGAACACCACATATGTAAGACCAATCCTGGAGTATGCGGCCCCAGCATGGAGCCCGTACCTTGTTAAGCACAAGACGATGCTGAAAAAAGTCCAAAGGTATGCTACTAGACTAGTCCCAGAACTAAGAGGCATGAGTTATGAGGAAAGGCTGCGGGAAATGCACCTTACGACACTGGAAGACAGAAGAGTAATGGGGGGGGGGGACATGATCACAACTACAAAATCCTCAGGGGAATCGACCGGGTAAACAAGGATGAGCTATTCAACACTGGAGGGACGCGAACAAGGGGACACAGGTGGAAGCTGAGTACCCAAATGAGCCACAGAGACATTAGAAAGAACATTTTCAGTGTCAGAGTAGTTAGTAAATGGAATGCACTAGAAAGTGATGTGGTGGAAGCTGACTCCATACACAGTTTCAAATGTAGATATGATAGAGCCCAGTAGGCTCAGGAATCTGTACACCAGTTGATTGACGGTTGAGAGGCGGGACCAAAGAGCCAAAGCTCAACCCCCGAAAGCACAATTAGGTGAGTACACACATACACACACACACACACACACACATACACACACATACACATATACATACATACACACATTGATCAAGGTAGTATTCAAGAATTGTATTGATCAAGGTAGTATTCAAGAGCGAGGACATCAAAGAGGACATTCTAGTAAGGAAGAACAAACTGAGGCATGCAAGGAACTACAAAGAGGTATATGTTCAGAGAGACATGACCAGAGACGAGATAGTAAGGGCAGCAGATGCAAGGAAAAGGCGCAAGGAGAGGGAAGAGAGCCAGGGAACCTCAGCCTCCAACCCAGCAATCCCAGAGGGGAGTGGGGAACCCCAATCCAGCAACCCAGGAACCCCAGGGGGAAATGCAACACCCCAGTCCACCACCCAATAGGGCCCTCCCTATCCCCCAGCACAAACCCTTCCTTGCCCCTGCATAATGCCCATCATGAAACCCAAATCCTCCCCCTCCCCTTACCCCAAGTAGCCCCTGCTTTCCCAGCCCCTGGTCTTCTCCCTGCCCCAAGCAGGCCTGAGCAAGACCGAAGCCCTCTATCCCCCACTCCACCTCCCTCCAAACCTCTGTCAACTACACCGCAGGAGGGCGTGCCCTCTCCCCAAGCAATCCCTGCTCCCTCACCCCCAGGACTTCTTCCTGACCCAAGCAGGCCTGAGGAAGACCTAAGCCCTCCACCCCCCACCCCACCTCCCCCTGAACCCCTGGCAACTACCTCACAGGAGGAGGAGCCTACCCAAGTAGCAAGGACCATAGAACAACCTCCTACACTTGTAGGGAGTGTGGGTGAAATTGGATATAAGAAAGTGAGCTTCAAGGTAATGTACTCAAACAGTGATGGGATTACCAATAAAGCAAGTGAACAGGCAGAAAGGGTGCAAGAAGAAAACCCTGATGTAATAGGACTAACAGAAACAAAATTGTCAGGAGTCATAACAGATGCTGTGTTTCCAAAGGACTACTATATAGTAAGGAAAGAGAGGGATGGGAGAGGAGGTGGAGGAGTGGCCCTGCTGATAAGGAAGGACTGGAGTTTTGATGAGATGGAAATTCCGGGCTGTGACGGATTCAGAGATTACATAACAGGAACTATAACAATGGGTGGACCTAAGATAATAGTGACAGTCATTTACAACCCTCCCCTAAATGACAGAAGACCTAGACAGGAGTTTGATAGGAACAACATGGCAACCATTAATATAATAGAGAGAGCAGCTTCAGTTGCCTGCAGGAATGGCTCAAGACTCTTAATCATGGGTGATTTCAACCATGGAAAGATAGACTGGGAGAATGGGGACCCACATGGTGGTGCAGATACGTGGCGAGCTAAACTCTTGGAAGTGGCAACAAGGAATTTTCTGAGCCAGCATGTCAAGGAACCCACAAGAATGAGAGGCAATGATGAACCAGCTAAACTCGACTTAATATTCACCCTGAATGAGTCAGAAATAAGGGAAGTCAAAGTTGAAGCCCCCATAGGAATGAGTGACCACAGTGTACTGACCTTTGAGTACTTGGTGGAGGTAGGGATAACCTATCCAAGGATGGGAGTGGAGGGGACTGAATTACCGAAGAGGAAAATATGACGAGATGAGGAACTTCCTCAGGGGAATACCATGGGAAATAGAACTTAGAGACAAGAATGTGCAGGTCATGATGGATATTGTCACCCAAAAGTGCCAGGAAGCTGCAGACAGGTTTATCCCCGTCCAAAAGGAGAAAAACGAAAAACAAGAAAAAAACCCATGGTTCAACCAGGAATGTAAGGTAGCGAAACAACTGAGTAAAAGAACATGGAGAAACTACAGAAATAACAGAACACCAGAGAGCAGGGAGAGGTACCAGAGGGCCAGAAATGAGTACATCAGAGTGAGGAGGGAAGCAGAGAGACAGTTTGAAAATGACATCGCGAGTAAAGCCAAGACCCAACCAAAGCTGCTCCACAGCCATATCAGGGGGAAAACAGCAGTGAAGGAACAAGTGATGAAGCTGCGGAAAGGGGAGAACAGATACACAGAGAATGACAAGGAGGTGTGTGAAGAACTCAACAAGAGATTCCAGGAGGTCTTCACAATAGAACAAGGAGAAGCCCCTGCACTAAATGAGGAGGCGGCAACCTTGGAAACCTTGGAGGAATTTGACCTCACCAGTGATGAGGTCAAAAGGTGTCTGCTGGAGCTAGATGTGACAAAGGCTGTT
>NC_091153.1:28066030-28138530 GCF_040958095.1 Procambarus clarkii
ATTACGCATTTTCAGTAAGTTACTACAACCACTCGTTTCAGATATCATTCTGACACTTTTCTGCCACATTAGCATATCATAAAGGATCTGTTGCCACGGATTTTCCAAAATGTTTAGTTTTACTAATACAAAGTCAGTTCCCCCCCCCCAAAAAAAAAAAATATGCAAATATATCATGTTTATTGCTATTATAAAATCAATTAATGAACTTAAGAAAAACGCTGGCATCAGATTTTAGACATAAACTTTACATATAAAGTGTAAGTTTCATGAAAATTGAATAAAAACGTAAGTAACAACTCTGTTTGTTACTTGAAAAATAAATCATTAAAGATTAAAGTCCAAGGTGCTGCAATGTGTGTCTGAGGTTGACATCAACCAATTTTCTCCTAAATTGGCACCCTTACAGATAAGCTTACATGGAGTCAGGTGTATGTTTCATGCAAATCGTTTGGTAAACAAATAATATTTTTTCACCAGGCCTTAGTTTTTTTGGTAAAACTAATTATTAAATTTGTTTAATATATGCTATTGTTATAGCAGTCATAGACATGATTTCAGTTGACACTTGTGTTAATTTTTTACCATTTTGGAAATTTTTTGACAATTCAATACTTTGTTCTCCCTTCCTCTTTATGATATGATGCTGAGACTTGGACCAGATGAAACCCTTTTCATATACAATTCGTCAAAAAAGTTTGATGGAAATCGAACTAGTTTCTCTTTTTTGAATATTTTGGGCATATTTGGAACTGATGCCCCATTAACACGTGCAAAATTTTCCTTTATTAATACTGAAATGGTGAGAGTTGCCAAGACGGGGAATTTGTTCAGCAAGTCTGGATAGGGATTGTTTAGTGGAGGAGAGTAATTACACGAATGGACCATATGCGAACATTTAATATTGTTAGTGTCGTGTCTATATTTAGTGGTAATGTTCATTTTTATGCTCGAGATGCAGCGTACATACAAGAATGAACAAAGTAAATATAAAGATAAAGGTAAAGGCTAAGCTTATCTTTCACAAAGACGTCAACGTGTACAGGGGACTCGCTGCCGGGGCCATTGCTAGCTGGCCGTACACGGTTTTGTTCCCTGGAAAACTATAGATTCTGAGCACTCGTCAGCACAAATCATCGTGGTTTTGTGAGGAAGAACACATCAATACTCGAAAACCCAGAGAATATCTAATTGGGAGGAAACAATCCCAATTTAGTCTACAATTGATGGACAAACAACGTTGTTTAGTTGTTCAGTTGACTGGCATTATGCACAACCCAGTACGCAGGCGACCCAAACTGTTGTAACGCACTCGTCGCCCATGACCGATCAGGTTTTTATGAGGACCTTATCACTGATTAGATCAGTTAGTCCTAGCCTGAAAGGCGAGGCAATGCCTACAGGGGACCTTTATGTGTACTGAGCCTTTCAGGGAAAACTAGACCAAACTGCTCAATTAGGTCTTAGGTATCCCGGATTCCACTTGGCGGAATCATTTTAAGACCTCCGTCGTAAGAGAATGCATTTCACTAGGCCTAGGAGTGTCTCAAGCATTAGGTAGCGGCGTGAATCGATCCTCATTACATGAAGACGTCATGAAAGAAGTCAGAGAGGCAATGAATGCAGCTTTCAGAAGAGGGGCAGTGGACCGAGGTGCAGCAAGCCCTGAAGAAAACTGTTATCGAGGCTTCACTACGTGTTTCTGCCAGCAAAACACCAGACATAATGGAGCAGGAGAGAACAGAATCAGTCTCACACGCAGCCAGTGTCAGACATTGTACCTCTCCATAGCCCAGCCACAGGATAACAGCAAAAGACAGGAGAGGACACCACCAGCTTCACACCAGACATCGTCATTGCACATCTTGCAAATTTAAGAGAATGCAGACAGACCACTTTACTACAGCGTATGTAGTAGTAACGACAATGGAAAAGGCAACCCGTTCTCGCAAATTTAATAAGTCAATATTGACTTATTAAATATGTGCATAGGTGACATACTTAACATAATAGTTTCCCTTGAAAAGCTTCATAGAAAACACCGACCTTACCTAACCTACTTAGTATGTTAAGATAAGCATCTTATTGCTTCGTAATTACAATTATTACCTAACCTATACCTATAATAGGTTAAGTAACAATTGTAATTACGAAGCTATAAGATGCTTATTTTAACATACTAAGTAGGTTAGGTAAGGTCGGTGTTTTCTATGAAACTTTTCAAGGGAAACTATTATGTTTAGTATGTCACCTATGCACGCAACTAATAAGTCAATATTGTCTTATTAAATTTGCGAGAACGGGTTGGGAAAAGGATCAACAAGAGCACAAACGCTCCATCACATTCAACCAGAGAAGATAAATAATAATGACACCACGAGACCAACAGATTGCAAATTACTTAGAAAAAGTCCTGTAGAGAAACCTGTGTGCTTGGAAAAGCTGGACCCTTCAGAAATATGCACACAAGTCGGGCTTTTGGGATACCCAATCGACTTCCCACTGGATCCAGTACTAGAAGACGAGCAAATTCTGAATGCGGAACGATGCCGCACAAAAGTAGACAAAGCAGCTAAAAGTCAGATTCTGGTGACCGTCATTGGACATGTGCTAGAAACATTCAATCATGGAAAATGGGGAATATACCGACAGAGACCTTACATCGTGGAACCTCTGCGCGGCTTCTGATGTTCGAAATATGACCACCCTCAATCACTCTGCATCGGACAGGAGAGATGTGGAGTGTGCAGTCTGAGGCATCCAACCAAAGACCGTATATCCAAACACAAGGCTAACCAAACCACAAAGGCAAATGTCCAAATTGAAGAAGAAAACATCATGCCTGAAGCACAACCTTCTCTGCACGGAAAGAAAATGTGCAGACAGCTCAAGCCAGGATAAACAGACCAGCACTACATGCACCAACGTCTCGAACACTAGGGCACACCAAGAGACCCCCACTCTCATTGAACATTTCCTGAATCTATCAATTCTAAATCAGAAAATGCATAAAAATGCTGCAGAAGTACAACAAAAGCAAAAAACTATTACTTTTGGAATCAATACAACAAATTTAGTTTTACAGGGATCCAGCTAAAAAAACATTATGAAGATCGTGGCAGAGACCATTATCAATTGCCTACACATGACTCAGAACGGCACACAATAAAAAAAACTCAAAAAATCACTTGTGTAATTATGGACAAGATCATGCAGCTGACCAGTTAAACAAGAAATTGACAGTCTGAGACACGACGAAGCACAAGAGGACAAACAACGCGGCATGGACATAGACTACCAACAGTCGGGTAGTCAATACACCAGACCATCAACTTTCACAAAAGCAACGGCAAGATGTAGTGACCACTCATGATCAACAGAATCTTACAACACAAGACACACCAACAGCCAATGCAGCCTTATATGCAACAACAAAGTAGTATTGAACAGCAGAGATGCACAGGTTCCAGCTGCCTAAGCTGGTGTCAACAATACACTTGTGAATTCGAGGAGCTAATTACCCCTAATTAACCTGTGCATAAACAACTGTCCCTCGGACAGAGCTAATTATACCAACGAACTATGCTTGCCCAATTGATTTCGCCCCAAGACAGTCAAACCTTTTTGACGTTAATTATTCACAATTAACTTGAACCACTAATTAACCCTTGGACAGATCTAATTAGTCTAGAGCAAATTACATTAACACAAACTACTATCGCCCTTCCGACAGTCCCTCTCACTGTGAATTCTCTTATGCAATGCTAATTACACTAATTAGCTAGTGGTCAATTAGCTCTCCAACGGTCTGATAAATGCACCCAACGAATTACATTATTTCAAGACCGTCTCAACATGAGTCTCTCCCATCACGCAATGTGTTACCCCTTAGGTGTAGCTAATTATCCACAATTAACTCACTGAATCTTTCATGTCCAACAATTAAAGATTACACTCATGGTCCAGTTGTCATGACAAATAAAATTTCACGGTACACCCTGCAGCCCTCTGCAGCGCTCTGCACCCTGCAGCCCTCTGCACCGGGTGTCACACTTCCCACAGTTAAAAAATATATATAACACCACCAAAAAAACCAACACACCTTTTGTAAAAAGTAATCACTGGCACAATTATTACAGTAAACCCTACTGGGAAATCTACCAGTAAAATATTTTAGCCGTACACTACACTAACGGGACTGCTTTCTTCTGGAAAGAGTTCATACGTGTGGTACATAAAGCATGAAATACGTAACGTGAACACTGTATTCCACCATGGAAAATTACTGTAGCTCTACGGCGATGAACCGTCTCATTGACGGTTCACATACTAAATGAGTTTACCAGTGTAAAAAACACATTCACGTCCTGTCCCCACCCCCCACACAGTCGGGCCCTTCCCTCGTCTTGTAAATGACGTTAATTCCGGTGATTTTATGCGTCAGCCCTACTATCACCTCACAGGTGTTCATGGACAGTTTCAATGACGGATCCCCGGCAGCAAAGCCAGTTTGAGAATATTCACCAAAACAAACAGGGTACTTATTCCTAACAGACTGGTCTCCATGCATTCACACTTCCTACATTCATGCCGCTGTTTGAAGTGCTGAAGCTGAAGGTCACGCCTTCATGTCGCACCACGGATGATGGTGGGAGCGAGGCGATGTGGCTGGATGCCCCTGTGGGATATTTGGGCTTGAATCTGATTATTTAAATATTAATGTAGTAAATTAAATTACGAAGGACCACCCGCTTTTAAAGTAAAGAGGGAAACTGAAAATTTCTGATCATTAGATAATTCCTAGATGAAACCAGTAACTATGGATAAAACTAGAAAGTATGATCATAATAATAATTAATGGGCTGTATTATTAAATGAAACAAACCTCAAACACCTACATTGGGGGGTTATTACTGGAGGTAAGTACGTCCAGGAATTAGTGTGGTTCGTTCACTAATTCAATTAATAATAATCTAATCCTATAAAATAATATTGAAACTGATATCATTACCAAAAGGAGGAACATAGATTATGAGCATAGTAATGAGTTACAGTAAACCACATATTAATCCCAAAGAATTCTGCACAAAATAAATTGCAATAGAATTATAAAAGGAAATAAATCTTAGCTTAATGAAGATTCCTTTAGAAAGCCATGGAAGTCCTCTTATTCTCCAGACTCGGTCGACTGACGAGTGGAACGGGTTAACATGGGGGAAGGCAGTATGAAGAATTCTTCTCTCGTGCTGCAAGACAAATAAATTTTCAGTAGCAACTGATTTGACTACTAAATCTATATTCAAGAATATTAAGAGTTACAGGTGACAAATTTAATCACCTGTTATTAGGTGTTATCGCGCGTCGTAACGGACAATCACCCTGCTACTATCAAAACTTCTACCTGATGCATCACATAAAAGAATTTACTTAGCTGTGGGCACTGTATAAGTATTAAGATTGCCGTGCTTCGCATCTCAGGCTCCGGCTAAGCCTATCCTGAATAATGATGCGTTCCGCTGGCTGGTCACGTGTCGTCAGGAACTAAGTCAAAGGGCTCCTTATTTGACACCAGCACTAGCTGAAGATACTATCTGCAAGGTTATTCACGCCTCACAGTGGCGACTTTCATCTGAGGATGGATAACACCTGCCCTTTTTGCTGGGCAATGGCGTCTTCTTATGAGTACGGTAAGCGCAGGTCTGCTCTTGATCAGCTCTCCACGTGTACTGAGATGGCGTCCCTCTACCCACGCTGAGCCCACGTTCATAAAACAAATTATTGTCTCGAACATTAATATTTCTCGCATTTGCGCTTGAAACGTTAAAGACTGGACGGGTTTATTATTTAGAGGAACAAAATATTGTTATTTACCAATTTAAGAATAGTAAATATATAAGGGAGAGGAATTAATGTCTCCCCATGGCATTCATTTGTGACGTTAATTTTATCACGAGATAGACGCTATGATTCTAACGCTCTATTCGGCTTTTAGTTAGAGATCAATTCGTCTGCAATTAGTTATCATACAGAATGCTTTAATTATGGAGAATCGAATTTAATTCTCACACACATTGGATATAATGTGTTTACTGTAAGGAAATCTGACGCAATACTGGCGTCAGGTGACGTGAGAATTCTAGCCTACTGCACAGATGAAATTATTAGTACATGAGAATTCTATGTGTTGTTAATTTTACTTACTACAATAATTAGTATGGTTAGTAATAAGTAATGAGAATACAACAATGTTGTATTCGGTGTTGGAAATATCCAACAGCCCCACCCTCGCATAGATCCCTCACACACAGCCACGAGCAGGGGGTGCTCGTATCGTGTGCAGTGTAAAACAAAATAATACGTATGATAAAAGTTGTCCAGAACGTTGGACCGTAATTCCTGGAATTGCCAGCAGAAATCTTTCACAAAACTGGAAAGCCTTCCCGAGATTCGTCTCTTATCATATACCTTTAAACTAAAGCACCGGTGACAATCGATGTCAGAACAAATCGCGGATGCAACCCCCACAGTCCGTTGCCTCTGCAGGTGTACACATGGTCGATGACTCTACTGTGAAGTTCACATTCTTCAACCAAATCGGATACCCCTTCCCTCGGCTCCGGATTCTCCTTATCGGATCTGCCATGATGGTAAAATGATCTAAGTGACTTGGATGGTGTTGCAGATGGTATTTCCGAAGCTTGGCCTAGCATGGAAAACAACAAGTCTTTCTTCAGCAACAAACCAAGCGAGAATGAATATTCGCACCAAGTGAGGACAAGCCTCGAGTAGAACCCCTCTGTGCTGAAAACCACCAATCAGGAGAGCTCACCAGGCGGCCTACAGTACTCTTTCACAGATTAAGGAGCAAATCAAGAGGAAAATACTCCCAACAATCAAAAGTCGCCAAAGAGCCAAAATAGCAGAAGGAAGATCCACTGCGATATGGTACGAACAAAAGCAACTGGGTACTACTTTCAAGCCTGACAAAAATATATCCAGAGACATTGCGGTAGCCATACACAGACTCAGACTTGGTTAAGTGCTGCTGGGAGATAATAAACCCAATAGTTAGTGTCATATCTGTGGAACAGAAGCAGAGGCGCCACTATTACACTACTTACTGGAATGTGATGCTACTGATGCCCTGAGCATCAAACTAAACATTAATCCAACGACAGCAGCCGCATTAGATGCACATCCCACAGCCACTACAATATGAAAAGCCATTAAATAATGGGACTCACTAGTGATCATTCTGCACCTACATCTGCCACTATGATATTAAAACACGACTAAAACAGAAGCGGAAAAGAAACGGGGAAAAGGAGGAAACATCATCTCCATTTAAAACTTTGACCCAATTATCAGAGTTTATGCACAGGTTAATTAGGGGTAATTAGCACCTCGAATTCACAAGTGTATTGTTGACACCAGCTTAGGCAGTGTGATAGAGTAACGTTATACGTACAGTAATTAATTAGCAATCCGTGATACATGTAATTAATTGCTCTGGTTAATTAGTGTAATTAACATTCCCGCTAAGTGATAAAGACAGACTTGAGAAACTGTCGAGAGTGTGGGTGAGTAACAGTGAGAGTTAACGTAACTGAATTAATTAGCTGACCGTGTGACAGTAATTACCAATTACTCAATGATTAATGGGTCAAGTGTGATGTAATAAAGTGAGTTAGCATGTCAGACGTTTGTGTTAACGTAAATTGTTGCCGACTGCTGTTTTTTTGTTGTGTTTTTTTTTTCTTTTTTGCAGGGATATTCCTGCACGGGCCCTAAGCCTCTGGCTGGCCCACTAAGTGTTACTTGTTACTGCTTTACTTGGGCGGAGCATGAGTATTTATTACTCGTATGGTCGCTTCAGTAAGATTTTGCCATATGTGTTTAACAACTTCTGCTCTGTTGATTCTAAGTTGAAATCTTAATGGGTTTGTAACTGCACTGTGTTAGATAATGTTCCAGTGGTCTGTCGGGCATTTCTCCACAGTGTTGACATTTCCTCTCATCTTCCGGTACCTGTAAGCCTATTTCCCATGCACTTGGGTATCCAAGCCTGATGCGATGTAAGTGCACTTCTGTTGCTCTAATGCTCCCTTTCATCAAACTAAGTGGTTCGTAGTTGTTTAAATTCTTGTACTAACCCGCAGATCCTGATGTTGCAACTGCTGTGTTGTGGTCACTGTACATCTTTTGCATTGCTCTGTTTCTAATTACTTTCTTAATCTGTGATAGACTCCGTGGTATGTAAATGTCTACATTTCTTCTCTTAGTTGCAAGTTTTGCAGCTTCGTCTGCAATGTCATTTCCTATTACTCCCACATGACTTGGCACCCAGTTGATAAGTACCCGTCGGCCTTGTCGTTTGAGTGTTTGCATTAATGATATGACATTTGTGATCAAATGTATGTTATCACGTGTGTGTGTTGTTGTAAAGTTTCAATGGCGGTTCTCGAATCTGTATGTATGATAACATGTTGTCGGTGTTGAGCAAGAGCATGTTCCAAAGCCTTATGAATGGTTAGCATCTCTATAAAGTCGAACACCCATTTGAGAGCCTCCAGCTATTTACAGAGTTTCCTGCTTTAACTGCAGCTCCGGTTTCTTGTCCCTGCTGGTCTACTGATCCATCTGTGAAGTGACTGCTGTTGATAGTCACTTAACGTAATTAATCGTTGTTGATCAATTACTGTAATTTTCATTCTATTGTTTGTGACTTGAGACAAGTGTTAACTCAGAATTGACAGGTAGTTGCTTACAATGTCATTTAATCTCCAAGTTTCAATCTCAGAGCAGGGAGCTGCACGAGTTGTCTTTTCAAGTTGTGATTATAAATTTATATTGCGGAGGGCTGCGAATAAGTTTGATCGCAATGTTGCATCATCAATAAGCACTACGAATTGTTCAAGTTATTTCAGTCCAACCTCGCGGCAATCGACAGGAGTCATTGCTATTCTCTTGTTGATCAGCTGCAATGAAAGTGCCATTGAGACATTAACGTTACATAAAGCTGTTGTTGTAGTAGTTTAGTACTTTGTTGAATAAACTTATTGATTGTTATAGATCGGTCTTTATGTCAACCCCCCCAACATTATAGTTCCCACATTTATGTCTGCAATCGTTCTCGTGACTTATCTGAAGGCCTGCTTCGGGAATCGAACCCGATTCATAGCGCCACACAATAAATATTGATGCGAGAACCCGTGGGTTACCCTTCCTAGGGCTACGGCATATAATGAGCCCAACGACTTAGTGAATGGGGACTTCAACATCTTTTGATGTTCTGGTGGATGATCCTGCCTTTCTATGATCTTTTATCTAAAAGTATAAGCTGCCCTTAAGCAGTCCTTTCTGTCTGAGATCAACATTCCCAAGAGAGGGAAGGTCAATCTTATAAAAGAATTTCACACTATGGGTCATTTCGATTTAAATTTGACAAAATGTAAACTGTCAGCAGAACTGTTCACATACTTTTAGTCAATATAAAATGAAACGTGAAAAATCGCGGAATTCAAAGAACACATCAATGGACTCCAAGAAATGTTTAGGTACTTCATTCATAATGAGAACTGCCAGGAATCTTAGCAAAATACCCCAAATTTGCTTACTGTATGTGCAGCCTGCACATGACTGAAGCTGCCGCCCAGTTGGGTGGGTGTGGAGCAAGACTAGTAACCGACTCACCATAGATGTAAAGTGCCTTGTATAGAGACTTGTGAGCCTATTGTTGAATCACATTTGTTATACAAAAATTATTGGTATGTATATGTATTTATATTCATGGATGTTGATATGTACAAGTGTATATAACATTAACAATTGTGTAACTAGCTTCTAAAGATTGTCACTTGCTTAGCTAAACGAACTATGGGGTTCAGTTCCTAAACCAATTATGTGCCTCTAACCCTTTCCACCACTGCCTACGGGATGGGTTTGGGGTGCATAATAAAGAATTGAATTGTATGAACTAGAACGACGTTGCAGACCCTCCAAATGATGCAGACGAAGACTTAGAATGGTCCTGAGAAATGATGCTCCATCACGGGGAGGCTGGCTCCTGCACTGTGGTCAAAACCAAGCGAACAAATACAATATTAAACAACGAACTATAAACCTGTCAAAGACTTTACGAGTTAGGTAAGAAATCAAACAAGAGAACCGTCAAGAAGCGCAAGAAGAAATGTTAGTTTGATAGGAACTTTTCAAAATATGTCATGTCAATTGTAGCTACGAAAATATCTAGGATTTAGTACCTAAGCACATTAACTGCCCCAGTCTCAGCTGGGAGACTTTCAGAGAAAAACTTTCAAAGGTTTATCTAATTTATGCAACCAGTAGCAAGTGTAACTGACAATACTTATTTACTGCTATGTGAACAGACGCATCAGGTGAAAACTGCCAACTTGGCTTCTAATTTAGCCAGAAATCAAACCAGAGCTCACAGTACTACGACCCCTGAGCACTTTCCATTCGGCTGCATGCCCCCCCCCCCCCCCCCCCACACGAGATATTCCAGCGCAGGCCCTAAGCCACTGGCTAGCCCACTAAGTGTTACTGTTTTCTTTCTTTACTTAGGCAGTGTGAGTATTTATGACACGTATGGTCGCTTCAATAAGATTTTGTCCCATGTGTTTAACAATTACTTCTGCTTTGTTGAATCAAAGTTGTAAAAATCTTAATGGGTTTGTAACTGCCCAGTGTTAGATAATGTTCCAAGGATCTGTTGGGCATTTCTCCAGTACTGACATTTCCTTTCATCTTCTGGAACCTGTAAACCTATTTCCAATGCACATGGGTATCCAAGCCTGATGCGATGTAAGTACTTCTGTTTAACTGTCCTTTTTCATCAAAATAAGTGGTTCGTAGTATGTTGAATTCTTGTACCAACATGGAGATCCTGATGTTGCAACTGCTGTGTTATGGTCATTGTACATCTTTTGCATTGCTCTATTTCTAATTACTTTCTAAATCTGTGATAAACTCTGTATTATGTAAATGTTCGAAAAAATGTTCGACACATTTCTTCTCTTAGTTGCAAGTTTTGCTGCTTCGTCTGCAATGCTATTACCTATTATTCCCACATGACTTGGCACTCAGTTGATAAGTACCCGACAGCCTTGACATTTGAGTATGCATTGAGTACGTGACATTTGTGATCAAATGGATGTTGCCATTCTGTTCTTGTTGCAAGGTTTCAATGGCCGTTCTTGAATCTGTATGATAATATGTTGGTGTTCAGCAAAAGCATGTTCCTAAGCCTTTTGAATGGCTAGCATCTCTAAAATCGAACACCCGTTTGATTCACTAACTAAAAACAAAATTTCCTGCTTTAACTACAGCTTCGGTTTCTTGTTTCTGCTGGTCTACTGATCCACCTGAGAATTATGTGAAGCTGTCAGATGCCAAGTTTGCTTCTATATGCATCTGTGTAATATTACGTAGCAGATGAGGATTAGTCTGGTTCTTTTTCCTTAAAGAGCAATAATCTTAAATGTCTGATGGCAGCGATATCCAAGAGGCTTACTTAACAGTCTGCATGTATTTCGTCAACACCCCTCTCAGTGACTTGTATTGAATGTATTGATGGCGTTTATTGCACAATGGGTCCACTTGTTGCTAATGGAGGCTCTCTTGTCCCAAGTTAGTGCTCCGGTGATTATATCTAAGTGAACTGATTCTTATTCTAGTCAATATATTGGTCAGCATGCACACTGCAATTTCTTTTACCCTTATTTCAATCGATGTTAGCTTGGTTTCTAGTCTTTGGTTCAGTATTTTAGTCCATCTGGGCTAAGTATTTAGTCCCTTTATGACTCGCATTGCATCATTTTGATTAATGTCAAAGGTTTGCCCATTGGCCAGGAGAAAGAGCGAGTAATGCAGGCGCTGCATAATCAACTAGGGCTCGAACGGCGTGTTGCTATGCAGTTGGCAATACCTACCTACTCTAGTGAAGCCAAATGTGTGTTTATGTAGGTCTCCAGTCTTCCACAGTAGCCTATTTAAGACCATTTGTTCAGTTTTACTAATGCATGTTGTTAATGAAATGGGTCTGTAATGTCTAGGTTCCTTAGGCTCAGGAATCGAAATGTCTGCTCCCTTCCAAAAGATCGGTAGTTTGCCTTGCTGCATGCATTGATAACATCCAATATCCTTTGTTCTCCAGCAGGACCTGCGTGTGCGAGCATTGCGTATATAATGTTATCAGCACCTGGTGCAGTGCCCTTACCACCTTTTTTGGCTCTGATTAATTCTTGTTTGGTGAAGTGACAGTCACATTCGTCATTTGTAGCTATGCGCTTATGAAAGGATGTCAACTTCTCTATTTTTAATTGTTCTTACTGCCTTCTGACCATTGCAGGAAACCGATATGACTCTGCTCTCTGCAAATTGGAAAGCAAGTCTCTCAGCCTCCTGCATTGGTTGAACGCATGCCTGTGGTCGGGCTGGTCGTCCTGACATGTTTTTAATTGACACCATTTCTTCCTAAGACTACTATGTTCATTTAAAGTCTGACACCACTCAATCCATCTTGCCTCCTTTACCTCTAGAAACTCTTCTTGCTTCAGATACCACCTCTCTTAGCCGAGTTCTTCCTTCTGGTGAGGGGTTTCTCTTTAGATGTTTTCTTTAGACGTTGACTCTGGTTTTGTTCCTGAACTTCATTTCTATACAACCAATAGCTCTTTCGTTTCGTGTTTCTTGATGCTTAAGTTTTGTTGATATTAATATATGATTGGAATATCTTTGTTTGCAGCAGCATCAATGCCATCCTGGAGACTGGTCTCGTGTATGTTCAAATTCTCAGGCGGAGTGTTATGTTACATGCTATATTTCAAGTTCCTCTTGGTATATATTCCAGTTGGCCTTTTTTTAAATTCTACCTAGGTTGTGCAGGTGGTGTAGGAGGTCGTTCTATGTTTAATGTTGTGACAGTAGCATTGTGGTCACTGGTGACGAGGTGGGTTTACCTCCCACTTCGCCAGATGCTTGAGTTTTGTTGATATTAATATATGATTCATGAAACCCCCTTGAATGCCAGTGGGTTCCCGCATGTTAAGAAGTGAAATTTCAGGTACGTATTGCAGAACTGCAGCTAAATGGCGCCCATCTGCATTGGCTGGCTCAGTCGAACCTAACTCTTGATGAGCAATAAATTCCCCAGCAATAACTACTATTTTCCATGCATAGCCAAGGCAAGAACTGCCTCTGCTTCTAGTTTACGTCTAGGGAGCTTGTAGACGTTGTATACGAGGAGCTCAATATTAGCCATATTCACTTACTGCTAATACCTCTACTTCAACCCCACTTGAAACTATTTTCTTGATGGGAATGGTGTTTGTGACTAGGGTCATTAACCCCCTGCCTTCCCTGTTCATACAGTGCTGATATCCAGCTAATCTGAAGGACTTCGTGGGAAAAGAATTTCTACCAAAACTATGATATCTGCTGTCGTAATGATTCCAGCTTCCTGAAGGGTGTGGTTTTTATGTCCAAGACCTTGTATGTTTCACTGCATTAATCAAAATGGCCAGACGACGGTTTCGGTTGGTGTTGCCAGTTCTAGTAGAACTCCTCTTCGGAATCTACGTACTATATTCGCCACCTCGCAAGTCATGTCGCTGCAAATATCACTGCACTGATTGCTCGTGGCCATCCCCTGCATTATTGGATATTGTGAATCCCCCTTGTCCCTCACTTTACTGTTGGTATTGCTGCACATTGGACTTCATTGATTGCGTGTGTCTGTTTCTTGTGTTTTCATAATCTCTGCATCTCTGCCATCCAGTATTTCGTTGTTGATGTTGCTGCATTGATTGTTCACGCCCGCTGATATTACTCAAAATCATTGAATTTAGCAATATTTTGACGTTTATCATCCCCTTTTCCTTTATGTAATATAAACAAAATACCAATGAATTAGGCAATATTTTGCCGTTTTTCACGTTTTTGTGAATTTTCAGTTTATTGTTAATAATTCATTAAATATACGATAAAAATGATGCAAACATATAATTGATTAGAAAAAACCTTAAATACTTCATTTTCAATCAACTATTTGTTTCTCGTTAAAAAACTGAGTAAGATATTGAAAAAGCGAGAAGTTATGATTTTATTGCATATATCGACGTTTCAGCCGGATTAGAGCGGTTTTACGTGTACATCTTCCATCGGTAATATAAACGGAAAATCAGGAACATTTTAGTTAATTCTAATGAAAACACATTGATTTTTATAATTTGTATTGGAAACAACATTTTTATGTCTTTTCTAGGATCTAAATAATATGAAACATCGCTTTATGATTTGAAGTTAAAATCCTCAAATAAGGTAATAGAGCGATTTTGTTCACGTTTTTTATGTAGTGTGACATCACGTGAATATATTCGTTTTTACTAATATTTCGATACAATTTCATGTAGTATCACGATATGTGATTTGGCCTTTAAATATCAGAATTTCGCATAATTTTGGATTTTAATCAAGTTTTCTTGCGTTGTGTTTCGTTCTAAAAATCATCATATATAGCAATATTTTGACGTTTATCATCCTTTTTTCCTTTATGTGATTTAAACAAAATATCATCGAATTAGGCAATATTTTGACGTTTTTCCACGTGTTTGTGAATTTTCAGTTTATTGTTAATAATTCATTAAATATACGATAAAAATGATGCAAACACATAATTGATTAGAAAAAAAACCTTATATACTTCATTTTCAATCAACTATTTGTTTCTCGATAAAATACTCAGTAAGATATTGAAAAGGTGAGAAGTTCTGTTTTTATTGCATATATCGACGTTTCAGCCAGATTCAAGCGGTTTTACGTGTACATTTTCCATCGGTAATATAAACGGAAAATCAGGAACATTTTAGTCAATTCTAATAAAAACACATTGATTTTTATCAGTTGTATTGGAAACAACATTTTTATATGTCTTTTCTAAGATGTAAATAATACGAAACCTCGCTTTAGGATTTAAAGTTAAAATTCTCAAATATGGTAATAGAGCGATTTTGTTCAGGTTTTCATGTAATGTGACTTCACGTGAATATATTCGTTTTACCAATATTTTGATATTATTTCATGTAGTATCACGATATGTGATTTGGGCTTTAATCCCAGAATTTTGCATAATATTGCATTTTAAGTAAGTTTTCTTGCATTTTGTTTCGTACTAAAAATCATCGAATATAGCAATATTTTGACATTCATCATCCCCTTTTCCTTTATTTGATTTTAACAAAATATCATCGAATTAGGCAATATTTTGCCGTTTTTCCACGTTTTTGTGAATTTTCAGTTTATTGTTATTAATTCATTATATATACGATAAAAATGATGCAAACTGCAAAACTGCATGACTGCAAAACTGCAAAACTTTGCATCACACGATGATGATGATGCAAAATTGATTAGAAAATTATCCTTATATACTTCATTTTCAATCAACTATTTGTTTCTCGATAAAAAACTCAGTAAGATATTGAAAAAGCGAGAAGTTATGTTTTTATTGCATATATCGACGTTTCAGCCGGATTAGAGCGGTTTTACGTGTACATCTTCCATCGGAAATATAAACGGAAAATCAGGAACATTTTAGGTAATTCTAATGAAAACACATTGATTTTTATCATATGTACTGGAAACAAAATTTTTATGTCTTTTCTAGGATCTAAAAAATTCGAAACCTCGCTTTTTGATTTGAAGTAAAAATCCTCAAATTTGTTAATATAGCGACTTTTTTCACGTTTTTCATGTAGTGTGACAATACGTAAATATATTCGTTTTTACCAATATTTCGATAATACTTCATGTTTTCTCAAGATATGTGAGTTGGCCATCAAATCTCAGAATTTCGCAAATTTTGCATTTTTAAGCAAGTTTTCTTGAGTTTTGTTTCGTACTAAAAATCATTGAATTTAGCAATATTTTGACGTTTATCATCCACTTTTCCTTTATGTGATTTAAACAAAATACCATCGAATTAAACAATATTTTGCCGTTTTCCACGTTTTTGTGAATTTTCAGTTTATTGTTAATAATTCATTAAATATACGATAAAAATGAGGCAAACATATAATTGATTAGAAAAAACCTTAAATACATCATTTTCAATAAACTATTTGTTTCTAGTTAAATTACTGAGCAAGATATTGAAAAAGCGAGAAGTTCTGTTTTTATTGCATATATCGACGTTTCAGCCGGATTAGAGCGGTTTTATGTGTCCATCTTCCATCGGTTTTTATAAGCGGAAAATCAGAAATATTTTAGTATTTTAATGAAAACACATTGATTTTTATCAATGTTGATAACAATATGTTGTATTGGAAACACCATCTTTATATGTCTTTTCTAGGATCTAAATAATATGAAACCTCGCTTTATTATTTGAAGTTAAAATCCTCAAATATGGTAATATAGCGATTTTTTCACGTTTTTCATGTAGTGTGATTGTACGTAAATATATTCATTTTTACCAATATTTCGATAATACTTCATGTTTTCTCACGATATGTGATTTGGCATTAAATCTGAGAATTTCGCTTAATATTGCATTTATAAGCAAGTTTTCTTACGTTTTGTTTCGTACTAAAAACATTGAATTTAGCAATATTTTGACGTTTATCATCCCCTTTTCCTTTATGTAATATAAACAAAATACCATCGAATTAGGCAATATTTTGCCGTTTTCCACGTTTTTGTGAATTTTCAGTTTATTGTTAATAAGTCATTATATATACGATAAAAATGATGCAAACATATAATTGATTAGAAAAAACCTTAAATACATCATTTTCAATCAACTATTTGTTTCTCGTTAAAATACTGAGTAAGATATTAAAAAACCGAGAAGTTCTGTTTTTATGGCATATATCGACGTTTCAGCCGGATTGGAGCTGTTTTACGTGTACATCTTCCATCAGTAATATAAACGGAAAATCAGGAACATTTTAGTTAATTCTAATGAAAACACATTGATTTTTATCATTTGTATTGGAAACAACATTTTTATATGTCTTTTCTAGGATCAAATTATACGAAACATCGCTTTATGATTTGAAGTTAAAATCCTCAAATATGGTAATAGAGCGATTTTGTTCGTTTTTTATGTAGTTTGACTTCACGTTAATATATTCGTTTTTACCAATATTTCGATACTATTTCATGTAGTATCACGATATGTGATTTGGCCTATAATTATCAGAATTTCGCATAATATTGCATTTTAAGCAAGTTTTCTTGCATTTTGTTTCGTACTAAAAATCATCGAATATAGCAATATTTTGACGTTTATCATCCCCTTTTCCTTTATTTGATTTTAACAAAATATCATCGAATTAGGCAATATTTTGCCGTTTATCCACGTTTTTGTGAATTATCAGTTTATTGTTATTAATTCATTATATATACGATAAAAATGATGCAAAATGCATCATTTTTGCATTTGCAAAAATGATGCAAACTGCAAACTGCAAGACGGCAAAACTGCAAAACTTTGCATCACACGATGATGATGATGCAAAATTGATTAGAAATTAACATTAAATACTTCATTATCAATCAACTATTTGTTTCTCTTTAAAATACTGAGTAAGATATTGAAAAAGCGAGAAGTTATGTTTTTATTGCATATATCGACGTTTCAGCCGGATTAGAGCTGTTTTACGTGTACATCTTCCATCGGTAATATAAACGGAAAATCAGGAACATTTTAGTTAATTCTAATGAAAACACATTGTTTTTTATCATTTGTATTGGAAACAACATTTTTATATGTCTTTTCTAGGATCTAAATAATACGAAACATCGCTTTATGATTTGAAGTTAAAATCCTCAAATAAGGTAATAGAGCGATTTTGTTCACGTTTTTTATGTAGTGTGACATCACATGAATATATTCGATTTTACTAATATTTCGATACAATTTCATGTAGTATCACGATATGTGATTTGGCCTTTAAATATCAAAATTTCGCATAATATTGCATTTTAAGCAAGTTTTCTGGCATTTTGTTTCGTACTAAAAATCATCATATATAGCAATATTTTGACGTTTATCATCCTTTTTTCCTTTATGTGATTTAAACAAAATATCATCGAATTAGGCAATATTTTGACTTTTTCCACGTTTTTGTGAATTTTCAGTTTATTGGTATTAATTCATTATATATAGGATAAAAATGATGCAAACACATAACTGATTAGAAATTAACATTAAATACTTCATTTTCAATGAACTATTTGTTTCTCGTTAAAATACTGAGTAAGATATTGAAAAGGGGAGAAGTTCTGTTTTTATTGCATATATCGACGTTTCAGCCGGATTAGAGCGGTTTTACGTGTCCATCTTCCATCGGTTTTTATAAACAGAAAATCCGAAATATTTTAGTATTTTAATGAAAACACATTGATTTTTATCAATGTTGATATCGATATGTTGTATTGGAAACAACATCTTTATATGTCTTTTCTCGGATCTAAATAATATGGAACCTCGCTTTATTATTTGAAGTTAAAATCCTCAAATATGGTAATATAGCGATTTTTTCACGTAGTGTGATTGTACGTAAATATATTCATTTTTACCAATATTTCGATAATACTTCATGTTTTCTCACGATATGTGATTTGGCATTAAATCTGAGAATTTCGCTTAATATTGCATTTATAAGCAAGTTTTCTTACGTTTTGTTTCGTACTAAAAATCATTGAATTTAGCAATATTTTTACGTTTATTATCCCCTTTTCCTTTATGTAATATAAACAAAATACCATCGAATTAGGCAATATTTTGCCGTTTTCAACGTTTTTGTGAATTTTCAGTTTATTGTTAATAATTTATTAAATATACGATAAAAATGATGCAAACATATAATTGATTAGAAAAAACCTTAAATATTTCATTTTCAATGAACTATTTGTTTCTCGTTAAAATACTGAGTAAGATATTAAAAAACCGAGAAGTTCTGTTTTTCTGGCATATATCGACGTTTCAGCCGAATTAGAGCTGTTTTACGTGTACATCTTCCATCAGTAATATAAACTGAAAATCAGGAACATTTTAGTTAATTCTAATGAAAACACATTGATTTTTATCATTTTTATTGGAAACAACATTTTTATATGTCTTTTCTAGGATCTAAATAATACGAAACATCGCTTTATTATTTGAAGTTAAAATCCTCAAATAAGGTAATAGAGCGATTTTGTTCACGTTTTTTATGTAGTGTGACATCACGTGACAACCCGTTCTCACACAAGACAGCACATATATGACTTAATGCTTAAAGTCAATATGTTGAATAATGATTTAGTACATATGTGATATATTTCCAGTTACCTTTTTTACCAAGGCCCAAACTCTTCCTCACGTACCAATTTACGTCTCACAGTACCCGTCCATCAACGTAGATAGCTGAATAGTCGTCATTGCTTCAATTATAATGAAAATTGTAGTTTTCAGGTCCCACATGGGTTGTGAAATTTACCTACTATTGTCCATGCTCTTAGAATATTACAGATCAGCTACTTCCTATTGAAGGCTCGTAGTTTTGTTTTGAGAAATATTAGTTGTTCTTACTAAATTATAATAAGCACTATAAATTATTACATAGAATAACAGTGCTTCACCAATCAATATTATATACCATAGTTTGTGCTTTAAAAATTTTTAAAGAATGTTTTGTAGGAACGCTAACAGAAAACGATGTTATGGTGGAATGTTTATGGGGTAAACTACTGCAAACTTGGGGATCACTTCCACCCACAGGAAGGGAATGGGGTCCAATACCATCCACTGGATGTGTATGGCATCCACTACCACCGACAGGATGGGTATGGGGCTCCAACCACCCACAGAATAAGTATGGGGTCCAATAACACCCACTGGATGTGTATGGCGTTCATTGCCGCCCACAGGATGAGTATAGGGTCCAGTATCGCCCACAGGATTAGTATATAGGGTCCACTGCCGCCCACAGGGTCGGTAAAGGGTCCACTACCGCCCACAGGGTTGGTAGGGGGTCAACTGCCGCCAACAGGGTCGGTAGGGGGTTTACTACCGCCCACAGGGTCGGTATGGGGGCCACTGCCACCCACAGGGTCGGTATGGGGTCCACTACCGCCCACAGGGTCGGTAGGGCGTCCACAGGGTCGGTAGGGGTCCACTACCGCCCACAGGGTTGGTAGGGGGGTCCACTGCCGCCCACAGGGTCGGTAGGGAGTCCACTGCCGCCCACAGGGTCGGCAGGGGGTCCACTACCGCCCACAGGGTCGCTATGAAGTCAACTACCGCCCATAGTGTTTGTATAGTGCCCACTACCGCTCATAGTGTTATTATGGGGTCCACTTCCCCTCATAGTGTCGGTATGGGGGGTCCATTACTACCCATAGGGTGTGTCTGGGGTCTATTTTTTTCTGTATAGCAGAGGTGGCAATACTGCTTTTCCAATCTCATTTGTTGTTCAATGTAAAATATTTGTTGCTCGACTTGCAACAATTTATATATATATATATATATATATATATATATATATATATATATATATATATATATATATATATATATATATATATATATATATATATATATATATATATATATATATATATATATATATAGTATAGTGCCTTTGCAATAATGTACCAATGTGTGTATTTGTTGTATTGTATTGTTGAAATACATTGTTCACATGAAATACATGTGAAATATTGTTGAAAACATCTTGATGACTTATTAAACCAAAATTATTTATTAGTCAGAAGAAAGACAAAAACGCGAACTATATGTTAAATCTCTACCAGACAAATATTTTAAGTAAAACCGAAGATATTTGTAGTTTTATTAAAGGGGCAGTTTTCATTGCTCGTCGAGCTCGAAAACCGCAGCATTCATCTCAGAACCATGCCTATTTCACACAGATTCCTTAATAAACGTAAGAGTTTTATATGTCACAAGAAAAATAGAAATATAAGCTTCATTCTAAATACCTTACCATGGGCATATTTAAATTTAAAGCGAAGATACGTGTACTTTTATAATAGCCGAGCTTTAACCCCGGACAGATTGATCGACCGAGCAACTCTCTCTCACAACAATGTTTATTTCACGTGAATTCGTTAATAAACATATATGTTTTATATGTCTCAAGAAAGGCAGACATATAAGCTTCACTTTAAACACTTTACCATAGACATATTTAAAGTTCTAATGAAGATACATGTATTTTAAAAATTACGGAGCTCCCACCCCGTACAGACTGAACGACAGAGCAACTCTCTCTCAGATCAATGTTTATTTCACGTAAATTCGTTAATAAACACAAATGTTTTATATGTCTTAAGCAAGATAGAAATAAGAGCTTCATTTTAAATACATTACAATAGACATATTTATAGCTCAAGTGAAGATACATATGTTTTTATAGTAGCGCTCAGTAGCTTGTCGAGCATGGAGTGCAGACGCCTACGCACTTGCCGATATATTGTATAATTAACAAAGATACGCTAATAAAGCCTAAAATCTTATATGCCTCCAAAAAGACCGAGATATGAACATTATTATGATTGCACCAAATGAAATATATCATGTTCGAGAACAAAGATATATCAATTTTAAATTAAGTTTCGACTCTTGCTCGGGCGAGAGAGATGAGGCGACTCTCGCCCCATCTATTGGAGATTCTGTCCACTAAAGACCCAAAGCTACTCAAACCCTCCTAGCATTATTTAAGTAATGAAGTAATATGGTATATTTACTATAATGTGGGTGCTGAATGCAGAACATGAGAAAACATATATTTACTCCAAACTAATATAATTTCATTATGAAATAAGTAAATAAGTAGCATCATAGGAAGTCGACGGTCCAAGCGTCAATGTTGTGGAACGACTTATCCAAGATATATCTTTTTTTTTTTTTTTTTTTTTTTTTTTTTTTTTTTTTTTTTTTTTTTTTTTAGCAGGGATAATCCTGCGCGGGCCCTAAGCCTCTGGCTGGCCCACTAAGTGATGCTCGTTTCTGGTTTACCTGGGCGGAGGATGAGTATGTATGACCCGTATGGTCGCTTCAGTAAGATTTTGCCATATGTGTTTAACAACTTCCTCTGCTCTGTCGAATCGAAGGTGAAATCTTAACGGGTTTGTAACTGTGCACTGTGTTAGATAATGTTCCAGTGGTCTGTCGGGCATTTCTCCACAGTGTTGACATTTCCTCTCACTTTCCGGAACCCGTAAGCCTATTTCCCATGCACATGGGTATCCAAGCCTGATGCGATGTAAGTGCACTTCTGTTGTTCTACCGCCCCCTTTCATCAAACTAAGTGGTTCGTAGTTGGTGGAATTCTTGTACCAACCCGCAGATCCTGATGTTGCAACTGCTGCGTCGTGGTCACTGTACAGCCTTCGCATTGCTCTGTTTCGAATCACTTTCTTCATCTGGGAGAGACTCGGTGGTATGGAAATGTCTACATTCCTCCTCTTAGTAGCAAGTTTTGCAGCTTCGTCTGCAATGTCATTACCTAATAGTCCCACATGACTTGGCACCCAGTTGATAAGCACCCGTCGGCCTTGTCGGTGGAGTGTGTGCATGAATGATAAGACATTGGTGATCAGATGGATGTTATCACATATGTGTTCCTGTTGCAAGGTTTCAATGGCGGTTCTCGAATCTGTATGGACGATAACATGTAGGCGGTGTTCAGCAAGAGCATGTTCCAAAGCCTTTTGAATGGCTAGCATCTCAGTCTGTAAAGTCGAACACCCATTTGAGAGCCTCCAACTATATACAGAGTTTCCTGCTTTAACTGCAGCTCCGGTTTCCTGTCCCTGCTGGTCTACTGACCCATCCGTGAAGTAAGTGAAGCTGTCGGATGCCATGTTTGCTTCTATATGCATCTGTGCAATGTGACGTAGCAGATGAGGATGTGTCTGGGTCTTCTTTCCGTCAAGAGCCATAATCTGAAAGTCTGCTGGCAGAGATTCCCAAGGGGCTTGCATAACAAAGTCTGCATGTATGTCGTCGACACCCCTCTCAGTGACTGTGTTTGCCATATCGAACGTATCGATGGCGTTTATCGCACAATGGGTCCACCTGTTGCTATTGGAGGCTCTTCTGTCCAGAGTTAGTGCTCCAGTGATCAAATCTTTAAGTGAACTGATTCTAGGTCTAGTCAATATCTTGGTCAGCATGCACGCAGCAATCCCCTTTACCCTTATTTCAATCGACGTTAGCTTTGTCTCTAGTCTTAGGTTCAGGATTTTAGTCCATCTGGGAGCACCTGTTATGACTCGCAATGCATCATTTTGAAGAACCTCAACGTTTGCCCACTGACCAGGAGAAAGAGTGAGTAAGGCAGGTGCTGCATAATCAACCAGGGAACGAACGGCGTGTATGTAAAACATTCTCAACACTCTGTGTCCCGCTCCTAGACGGGGCCCTGTGATTGCTCTCATTATATTTATTCGTGACTTTGCTTTCTCCTTTAGATATTGAATTTGCTTATTGAATGTCATCTTAAAATCAATCCACACTCCGAGATATCGATATTGTGGAACCCACTGAAGGTTAATGTCCTGAATGCGTAGGTGCCTGTCTGGAGCCTTGCCACCGAGTCTCATCGCCTTAGACTTCTGTGCAGATATTTTTAGCCCTAAAACACTGCATTCAGATGTCACTTGATCTAAAGCACCTTGAGCTTTATTTAGAAGTGAAGGACCCGTAACGACTAATGCTGGATCATCAGCATAGCTTAGCAACGTAACCCCTTCTGTAAAGGACATGGTAACAAGGTTTTCCATAAGGATGCTAAAAAGACTAGGACTGAGGACTCCTCCTTGTGGAGTCCCATTCTCGTGCAAGTGGTAGTCCGACACTTGTCCTTGCAACTTTACTCTGGCATACCTGTGACTTAGGTAATCTTGAATCCATGCTAGCATTTTCCCCCTCACACCTTTTTTAACTAAGGTGTGTAGTATTGCTGGCGGGCTTGCAAGTTCAAATGCTTTTTCCAGATCAAGGAAGACCACTATAGCTGGACCCGAGTTAACTGTTCCTAGTAATGTTGCTATGCAGTTGGCAGTACCTACACCTCTAGTGAAGCCAAATATGTGTTTATGAAGGTCTCCAGTCTTCCACAGTAGCCTATTTAAGACCATCCGTTCTGCAGTTTTACTAACGCATGATGTTAAGGAAATGGGTCTGTAATTGCCAGGTTCATTCGGCTTAGGAATCGGTATGATGTCTGCTTTCTTCCAAGAGGGCGGTAGTTTGCCTTGCTGCCAAGACGCATTGATGACGTCCAACATCCCTCGGTCTCCAGCAGGACCTGCATGTGCGATCATTGAGTATGTAATGTTATCAGCACCTGGAGCAGTGTCCTTACCACCTTTTTTGGCTCTGCTTAGTTCCTGTTCGGTGAAGGGACAGTCACATTCGTCATTTATAGCTATGCCCTCATGAATGACTGTCATCCTCTCTTGTTTTAAGTGTTCTTGCTGCCTTCGGACCATTGCAGGAAGCTGATATGAAGCTGTTCTTTCTGCAAATTGGAGAGCAAGTCTCTCAGCCTCCTGCAATGGTTGAATACATGCCTGTGGCCGGGCTGGTCGACCTGATATAGTTTTAATCTGACCCCATATCTTGCCAAGACTACTATGTTCATTTAGAGTTTGACACCACGCAAACCATCTTGCCTCCTTTACTTCTCGAGAAACTCGCCTTGCTTCAGATATCACCGCTCGTAGCAGAGTTCTTCCTTCTGGTGTGGGGTTTCTCTTTAGATGTTTTCTGAAGATATTGACTCTGTGGTTCTGTTCTTTAACGTCATTACTATAGAACCAATAGTTCTTTCGTTTCGTGTTACCTGTGATAATGATTGGAATAGCTTTGTTCGCAGCAGCTGCAACGGCTTCCTGCAGATTGGTCTCGTGTATGTTCAAATCCTCAGGTGGCGTGTACGTTGCATACCATTTTTCAAGTTCTTCCTGGTATACATTCCAATTGGCCTTTCCTAAATTCCACCGAGGCCGCGCAGGAGGTGTAGGAGGTCGTGCCAGGTTGAGTGTCGTGACAGTAGCATAGTGGTCACTGGTGATCACCGGGTCTACTTCCCACATCGCCTGTTGCTGGAGTGCTGTGGAGATGAATGTAAGATCAAGGGAACCTCCTAGAATGTGAGTGGGTTCCCCAGTGTTGAGAAGTGTAATTTCAGGTACTTCTCGCAGAGCTGCAGCTAAATGGCGCCCATCTGCATTGGCTGGCCCAGTTGCACCTAACTCTGGATGATGAGCATTAAAATCTCCAGCAAGAATTAAATTTTCCTGCGTGGCCAAGGCAAGCACTGCCTCTGCTTCTAGTTTACGTCTAGGGGGCTTGTAGACGTTGTATATGAGGAGCTCAAAATTAGCCATATTCACTGTAACTGCTAATACCTCTACTCCATCCCCACATGAAACCGAGTCTATTTTCTTGCTGGGTATGGTGTTTCTGACTAGGGTCATTAATCCTCTTAGTCTCCCCTGCTCATACGGGAGAACATAGTGCTGATATCCAGCTAATCTGAAGGATTTCGTGGCTGGGAAAAGAGTTTCTTCCAAAACGATGATATCTGCTTTCGTGCTGATTGCAGCCTCCTGAAGTGTGTGTTTTTTATTTCCAAGACCTTGTATGTTCCACTGCAGAATTCGTAATGGCCAGACGACGGGTTCGGGTGGCGTTGCTTGTTCTACTAGAACTCCTCCTCGGAATCGACCTCTATATTCTCCGCCTCGCAAGTCGTGTCGCTGCAAATCGGACTGCAATGATAGTTCGTGGTCACCCCCGACGTTGTTGGAATCTGTGCATAACTGTGGTCCATCGCTATGTTGTTGGAAGCGCTGCAGGTCGGACTGCATTGATTGTCCGTGGTCAACCCCGGCATTGTTGGAATCTGTGCAGAACTGTGGTCCATCACTTTGTTGTTGGTATTGCTGCAAGTCGGACTGCATTGATCGCTCGCGGCCGTTTCTTGTGTTGGCGGAACCTGCGCATCTCTGCTGTTCAATACGTCTTTGTTGGCGTTGCTGCAGATCAGACTGCATTGGCTGTTGTTGTCTGTCTCCTGTGTTGGAAGATTCTGTTGATCGTGGGTGGTCACTGCGTCTTGCAGTTGCGTTTGTGAATGTCGATGTTCCGGTGTCTTGACTAGCCGACTGTTGTCGGTAGTCAGTATGTCCAAGTTGCGTTGTTTGTCCTCTTGTGCTCCATCCTGTCGGAGACTGTCTATTTCTCGTGTAACTGTGGTCTGCTGCACGATCTTGTCCATTATCACACAAGTGATGTCTTGAGTCTGTTGTTGTGAGGCGTTCTGCGTCATCTGTAGGCAATTGATAATGGTTTCCGCCATGATCTTCACGATGGTTTGCAGCTGGACCTCGGTAAAACTGTATAGCTGGGGAGTAGATTCCGAAAGTAAGTGTTTTCTGCTCATTTGCACTTGCTGGACTTCTGCAACACTTTCGTGTAATGTCTGATTCGGAATTGACAGATTCGGGAAATTTTGCTCTGTGAGAGCGGGTGGCTGTTGTGGCTGTGCACGAGTGTTCCAGACGTTGGTGTTGGTGGATGTACCGCTGGTCAGTGTGTTGACCCTGGCCTGAGCTGTCTGCACTTTTTGTTTCCGTGCAGAGCAGGTTGTGCTCCAGGCATGATGTTTGCCTCCACAATTTGGACATTTGGCTGTTGTGGTCTGGTTTGCCTTGTGCTTGGCAATACAGTCTTTGGTGGGATGTCTCAGGCTGCACACTCCGCACCTCTCCCGTCCTGTGCAGCGTGACTGATGGTGGCCGTATTTCTGACACCTGAAGCAGCGTAGGGGTTCCGGGACGTATGGCCTCTGTCGGTATGTCCCCCAATTTCCAAGACCGAAAGTTTCCGGCACATGTCCCATGACGGTCACCAGAACCTGACGCGTCGCTGCCTTGTCTACTTTTGTGTGGCAACGTTCCGCACTCAGGACTTGCTTGTGTTCTAGCACTGGATCCAGGGGAAAGTCGATTGGGTATCCCAAAAGCACGACTCGTGTGCGTCGTTCTGAAGGGTCCAGCTTTACCAAGCACACAGGTTTCCCCTGCAGGACTCTTACCTTCTCTAAGTAATGCGCAGTCTGTTGGTCTTGAGGTGTCAGTATTATTTCTCCCTTCAGGTTGACTGTAATGGAAAGTTTGAGCTCTGGTTGTTCTTTTTCCATCGCCGTTACTACTCCATATGCTGTAGGAAAGTGGTCGGTCTGCATGATCTTGAATTTCGGAAGAAGTGCAGAGGCTGGCGATGTCTGGTGTGAGACTGGTGGTGTCCTCCCCTGTCCCATACTGCTGTCCTGCGGCTGGGCTGTGGAGAGAGGAACAATGGCCGACATTGGCTGGCGTGAAACCGGTGGTGTCCTCTCCTGACTCATACTGCCGTCCCGCGGCAGCGTTGCGGACAGAGAAGCATTGACTGACACTGGCTGGTGTGTGACTGACGCTGTCCTCTCTAGGTCCATTACGTCCGCTGACTTGCTGGTAGAAGCAAGTGGTAAAGCCTCGATAGCAGTTTTCTTTGGGGCCTGCTGCACATCGGTCCCCCGTCCTTCCTCGTCCGAAAGCTGCTTCCATTCCCTCTTGCGCTGAGCCTTCCCCATGGCTCTCTACACGTAGTGAGAACCGACTCAAACCACCGGAGCAGCAGGCGACACGTCCTCACTGCACGGTAGCTCAGGAGCAACTCCCACTATCAACTCCAAGATATATCGTTGTTTGGAAAGTGTTTGTTGGCATATCCAGTTGTCGGACTTCTCTGCACAAATTATCACAAATTTAAATTATAATGTTAACAAGTAGAATACGTATTTTTAATAAAATCTAACATAACTAGCCAGAAAACATTTAACATTTATTAAAAAATATATGTTTGGAAGTTAAATCGACTTCATAGGACAATAGTTTTGTTATATATACTCGTTATTCGTTGACATGCGTTCGCTACTTAAACTACCATGTACTGTACTTATGTAAAATCTCCCATGTCTCTTCGCTCATCTCACCGAACCCTACAGGCTCTGTGATATATTGTTTAATTAATTGTGATTCACAAATAAAGCTTATAATTGTATCTGCTATCAAAAAGGCAGAGCTTATTTTAGTTCATTTATTATGCACCCCAAACCCATCCTATGGGCGATAGTGGAGTGTTTACAGAGGCACATAATGGGCTCAGGGACTGAGCCCCACAATTCATATAGCCAAGGAAGTTATAATCTTGATAAGCTAGTTACAAAAGTCAATGCACATTGTCACATCAACAATGGGCTCGAGACCGACCACAAGTACAGTTTATAATTTAAGCAACTGACATAAATGGAGGGCTAGTGTCCCAATTGATATGTTTATCCTACACATAACCCCCTCTTCCCCATCCAATAGGCAGCGTTGGATAGGTTACAATCAAGTCTTTTTTTGCGTTTTATTCAGAGATTAGATCTTATTGGGTAAGGAAAGATATTCATATTTTAAAGAAGGCTTCTTGGCTGATGCTCTCCATTGATGGAAAATATACAACCTTTTGAAAATCAATGTTAGTTTGATCTAGATATTGTAATTAATGCAGTTACCTGGTGTTATTCTTCACCTATATCTTTTTCTGGTTAATCCCTATTTACATTATGCAGTTCAGGTTTCGTCGCCAGACTATAGTTTTTAGTTTAGTTAATTTATCACATAATGGGTTCAGGGACTGAAAACACAATTTATTTATCTAAGCAAGTTACAATCTTAAGGAGCTAGCCACAAAATTCATAACACATCGTCACATCAACAACATGTGTTCGAGATCGACCACAAGTACAGTTTCTAAATTAAGCAAATGCCATATGTGGAGAGCTAGTGTCACAATTGATATATTTGTCCTGAACATTTCCACAGTAGTTTGCTTGGGTTCTTTTAATGATCTTATATATCATTGAAGAGAACCTCCTAGGTACTATACTGTATATATGCTTGTAAGAAGTATAATTATCCTGAAAAATCGTGTAAATTATGTTGTACGAGTGCTTCCGGTTAAGTAACATAGTTCATTTGTGCGCGCGTGCTTGAAGAGGAAATGTTATCCCCCCCCCCCCCCCATTGTAAATATTTGTGGGTTTCAGACCATACGACCGCGGCTTACCCTCGCCGCGGTCGAGGGTAAGAACACCGGATGTATACCCAGTATTACAAGTAAACATTAGCAATAACAATTATGGAAAGTTCCTTCACCTATACATAGACAAGAGACTGAACTTCAGCATCCACATACAACACATAAGGGGATGCTCTGAGAGATAGAGAGAGAGAGAGAGGGGGAGAGTAAAAATATCCACTAAGGTCTGATTAAGTCCTTTTGGGGACCTTAATCATTAGGACGTCCAATGATTAACGCAAAGTGAAGCGTATTCAGATGGTATATTGACAACATTCAGCATATCTCATAATGACCTAGTAGTACTTGGTGCACAAATACCTTTTCCAAAGGACTCGCAAAACATAATTAAACACAACTGTACCGTACAGTGTTATATATTTATTTCAGTTTGAACAATTTTTAACATTAACATTCCAACATTCATTCTCCAACATTCATTTTAGCAAGTTCTCTCAGAATGACGTGTGGGTTAGCAATGTCAAAGGCTGACTTAAGATCTAGGAAAGTGGTATATGACCTATCAGTATGCAGGGTGAGGAGTGTGGTAATACAGTGATGTACACTCTTTCCATGCGTAAAGCCATATATCTGGGGAGACAACATATTATTAATTTTGTAAAGGAGACGGTTGAGAACCATCCTCTCAAGACACTTATAGAGACAACTAGTGAGGGAGATTGGGCGAAAAGCAGTCGGCTGGTGAGGTTTAGGAATGGGAATAATAACACTGTTGGTCCATGACTTAGGAAGCTCCCCAGTTACATAGCTCATATTATACAATTGAAGAAAGGTATTCCCTGGAACTAACAGAAGCATATGCAGTATGCCGTCAGTAACTCTATCCTCCCCGGGTGATGTAGCTTTGCCTTTATGTAGAGCAGAATCTAGTTTGTATTCAGTAAAAAGCATGTCACAGTCATCCTCTTGATGACGCATGAAGTCAAGGAGCCTTGCCCTATCAGTATATCTATTATTTAATTCATTCTGTGAGGGTAGAGGAAGACTGTCAAAGCTGGAAGTCGTGGCCCAAGCATCAACAAGCTCATTTGCTCTGTGCAGAGGATTAGGGTACGAGATCTCTGCAGCATTTTTCCCATTGACCTTGTTGATATCCTTCCATGCCCGACTTAGTGGCGTGTGAGAATTGAGACCACGGACAAAAGTTTCCCAGTCTGTCTGCCTCAACTCCACCATACGTTCCCTGGCCTCAGCCAGAGCCGCTTGAAAGAGCCGAAGCATTTCAGCAGTGCGGGTCCTTCTACAAGCTAGTCCAATTATTCTGGCAGTGCGTTTTAGTGTATGCAATTTAGAATCATTATAATAAACATAAGTGCTATGACCAGTGTAATTTGGGTTACGTGGTCTGGACGATGGATCAAGTGATTCTATAAACTGCTCGATAGTACCTGTGAGCTTATTGTTAAAATCTTCAACTGATGAAGGCTCAGATGAACTGCACCAATCTGACACATGAGCAACAAGATTGTCTCGTTGATCGATGGGCACAGCCAGCCTCTTCCGCTTGAACACTCCACCAGGGAGGATAGAGCTTCCAATGCTTACAGTGGCTAATATGGCCAGATGATCAGACGCCATATCTGGCACTATTGACGAGGCGCACACGGTGTGGGAGGCGTGGAAACCGAGACATAGATCAAGAATACCTCCGTAGATATTCGTCGGTTCAAGGCCATCCACAATCTGTGCATCACGTGACTACCTAATACTGACAACAGTTGGTTGCCGTTACGATTACTGAACTGCGAATTACCCATATTCCTATGCCTAGCGTTATAATCACCTATAATGATGGTAGGCACAGTCTGAATACAGATAGGAAGGTCAGCATAATTAAAGTTACAAGGAGTTGATTATTTAGTACATAGTTGTTTTTCTCTTTAATTGGATGATAGAGGGGGAGTCTTTAACGTGATTGGGAATACATACATACATACATACATACATACATACATACATACATACATACATACATACATACATACATACATACATACATACATACATACATACATACATACATACATACATACATACATGCGTACATACATACATACATACATACATACATACATACATACATACATACATACATACATACATACATACATACATACATACATACATACATACATACATACATACATACATGCATGCGTACATACATACATACACACATACATACATACATACATACATACATACATACATACATACATACATACATACATACATACATACATACATACATACATACATACGTACATACATACATACATCCATACATACATGCATGCGTACATACATCCATCCATCCATACATACATACATACATACATACATACATACATACATACATACATACATACATACATACATACATACATACATACATACATACATACATGCATACATACATACATACATACATACATACATACATACATACATACATACATACATACATACATACATACATACATACATACATACATACATGCGTATATACATACATACATACATACATACATACATACATACATACATACATACATACATACATACATACATACATACATACATACATACATACATACATACATGCGTACATACATCCATCCATACATACATGCATGCGTACATACATCCATCCATCCATCCATCCATACATACATACATACATACATACATACATACATACATACATACATACATACATACATACATACATACATACATACATACATACATACATGCGTACATACATACATACATACATACATACATACATACATACATACATACATACATACATACATACATACATACATACATACATACATACATACATACATGCATACATACATACATACATACATACATACATACATACATACATACATACATACATACATACATACATGCGTATATACATACATACATACATACATACATACATACATACATACATACATACATACATACATACATACATACATACATACATACATACATACATGCGTACATACATCCATCCATACATACATGCATGCGTACATACATCCATCCATCCATCCATCCATCCATCCATACATACATACATACATACATACATACATACATACATACATACATACATACATACATACATACATACATACATACATACATACACGTCCAGTCAGCATATAGCTATTTCGGGACAAAATCCAATACAGTTTATATTGGTGAGACGCCACTGTGATGAGGAGTTTAAATATCACAGGAACTGTAGGTTAATGTGTGACATAGGTGAGGTTAGATGAGGCATCTACAAGCATCAGCTGGAGGCTGATGGAGTGTTGTGGAGGCTGGTGGTACTATGCCCAGTTGTTGGAGGGTGAATTTGACTCTCCCACCCTCCCTACAACTCCCCCCCCCCCACATTGACCGCAGTACGTCTAAGGTTACTTTCCACTCTTGCTTACCAAGGGTATAACCCCCGCCCCCCCAACACACACACATGCATCAGATTCTTAACTTACAATATTTATGATTTACCAACTTATGTTACTACACTGACTCTCAATTTCACAATATTGTGTAAACTTTGATGAATCGCACGTCTATGGGTCATCCAATAATGTTAGGAGACTTCTAGATGTTACCACTGCTAGGTTTAGGCTCGGCTACAAGTACCTCTGGAAGTTTGTAACATCTGATGATGTAGATTTGACTAAATGTAAACTCTGTCAGCAGAACTATTCGCATACTTTGCGTCATTATATAATGGAATGTGAAAAATCGCGGAATTTAAAGATAACATCAATAGTGTCCATGAAATGTGTAAGTACTTCATTCATAATGATGTGCTGCCCGAAATCTTAGCGAAGTATCCAAAATTTGCTTACTGTAGGTAATGCATGCACATGACTGTAAAGCTGCCGCCCAGTTGGGTGGGTATGGAGCACATGACTGTAAAGCAGCCGCCCAGTTGGGTGGGTGTGGAGCACATGACTGTAAAGCTGCCGCCCAGTTGGGTGGGTGTGGAGCACATGACTGTAAGTAAAGCTGCCGCCCAGTTGGGTCGGTGTGGAGCAAGACTAGTAACTGTGCGACTCCTCATAGATGTAAAGTGCCTTGTATAGTGACTGTTGTGAGCCTCTTGTTGAATTACTTGTGACACAAAAGATTACTGATGTGTGTATTTGTGGGGTTGATTAAATATGTATGTGTATGTATATATGTATACGTATGAATATGTACATGTATGCATAAGTATGTGTACATTAATAATTTTGTAACTTGCGTCAAAAGATTGTTATTTGCTTAGCTAAACGAACTAGAGGGTTCAGTTCCTGAACCGATTATGTGCCTCTGTAATCCTTTACACCACCGCCCACGGGATGTGTATTATGGGGTGCATAATAAAGAAAGAAAATGAATGGACCGAACCCCACAATTCATTAAGCTAAGCAAGTTACAATCTTGATGAGCTAGTTACAAAATTCACTAAAAGTAGTGACATCATAAATGGGTTCGAGATGGACCACAAGTAGTGCATTACATAATTTATCAGTATTGTGCAGCCTGTGATCCCCGCCTGGCTGGATACTGATACCTAGGTAGTTTTCATGTGTCCGGACACCGGCGATAAGGTGGTATTATTTATTTAAGAGATATATATTTTTTTAAATGTTGTCACATTAACGGCTACATCTTCCTTTCTTCTGACATATAGATTTTTAAGATTAATTAAAATATATGGAAACTAATTATACAATTTATTGGCTGGTGTGCAGGGCTTCACACTCTCAGAGCTAGCCATCAAGTAACTATCAAAATGCATATATCTTCGTTTTCACTTCAGTTATATTTATGACAAAGGATTTTAAATGTAACCTATATTTCTACCTTTCAGACGACATAAATACTTTCGTTAATTACAATATCTAGATCAAACTAACATTGATTTTCAAAAGGTTGTATATTTTCCATCAATGGAGAGCATCAACCAAGAAGCCTTCTTTAAAATATGAATATCTTTCCTCACCCAATAAGATCTAATCTCTGAATAAAACGCAAAAAACGACTTGATTGTAACCTATCCACCGCTGCCTATTGGATGGGGGAGAGGGGGTTATGTGTAGGATAAACATATCATTGGGACACTAGCCCTCCATATATGTCAGTTGCTTAAATTATAAACTGTACTTGTGGTCGGTCTCGAGCCCATTGTTGATGTAACAATGTACATTGACTTTTGTAACTAGCTTATCAAGATTATAACTTGCTTGGCTATATGAATTGTGGGGGTCAGTCCCTGAGCCCATTATGTGCCTCTGTAACACTCCACTAGCGCTCATAGGATGGGTATGGGGTGCATAATAAATGAACTAAAATAAGCTCTGCCTTTTTGATAACAGATACAATTATAAGCTTTATTTATGAATCTCAATTAATTAAACAATATATCACAGAGCCTGTAGGGTTCGGTGAGATGAGCGAAGAGACATGGGAGATTTTACATAAGTACAGTACATGGTAGTTTAAGTAGCGAACGCATGTCAACGAATAACGAGTATATATAACAAAACTATTGTCCTATGAAGTCGATTTAACTTCCAAACATATATTTTTTTAATAAATGTTAAATGTTGTCTGGCTAGTTATGTTAGATTTTATTAAAAATACGTATTCTACTTGTTAACATTATAATTTAAATTTGTGATAATTTGTGCAGAGAAGTCCGACAACTGGATATGCCAACAAACACTTTCCAAACAACGATATATCTTGGATAAGTCGTTCCACAACATTGACGCTTGGACCGTCGACTTCCTTTGATTATTTTTTTTATTATTTATTTATTTTATTTATATATATACAAGAAGGTACATTGGGTTTGTGAGAATACATTGGATAGTACAGTAATTACATTCTTGTAAAGCCACTAGTACGCGCAGCGTTTCGGGCAGGTCCTTAATCTAGCAGATAATTTTAAGTAGGTAAGTTCAATCAGAATTGATAAGTGAAAGATACATTATAAGAGAAAAATGAGATGAGAGAGATAAGTAAGTATATTACAGCACATTGTTATATTAAAGCTCTGATTGATTACATTGACAGCTTGATTAGTAACTTAAACAAGATTAATAGACACCTTACAGCAGATTGACAGCACATATAAGTTGCTACTTATTTACTTATTTCATAATGAAATTATATTAGTTTGGAGTAAATATATGTTTTCTCATGTTCTGCATTCAGCACCCACATTATAGTGAGTAAATATACCATATTACTTCACTACTTAAATAATGCTAGGAAGGTTTGAGTAGCTTTGGGTCTTTAGTGGACAGAATCTCCAATAGATGGGGCGAGAGTCGCCTCATCTCTCTCGCCCGAGCAAGAGTCGAAACTTAATTTAAAATTGATATATCTTTGTTCTCGAACATGATATATTTCATTTGGTGCAATCATAATAATGTTCATATCTCGGTCTTTCTGGAGGCATATAAGATTTTAGGCTTTATTAGCGTATCTTTGTTAATTATACAATATATCGGCAAGTGCGTAGGCGTCTGCACTCCATGCCCGACAAGCTACTGAGCGCTACTATAAAAACATATGTATCTTCACTTGAGCTATAAATATGTCTATTGTAATGTATTTAAAATGAAGCTCTTATTTCTATCTTGCTTAAGACATATAAAACATTTGTGTTTATTAACGAATTTACGTGAAATAAACATTGATCTGAGAGAGAGTTGCTCTGTCGTTCAATCTGTACGGGGTGGGAGCTCCGTAATTTTTAAAATACATGTATCTTCATTAGAACTTTAAATATGTCTATGGTAAAGTGTTTAAAGTGAAGCTTATATGTCTGCCTTTCTTGAGACATATAAAACATATATGTTTATTAACGAATTCACGTGAACTAACATTGTTCTGAGAGAGAGTTGCTCGGTCGATCAATCTGTCCGGGGTTAAAGCTCGGCTATTATAAAAGTACACGTATCTTCGCTTTAAATTTAAATATGCCCATGGTAAGGTATTTAGAATGAAGCTTATATTTCTATCTTTCTTGTGACATATAAAACTCTTACGTTTATTAAGGAATCTGTGTGAAATAGGCATGGTTCTGAGATGAATGCTGCGGTTTTCGAGCTCGACGCGCGGCAATGGATGCCATACACATCCAGTAGGTGTTATTGGACCCAATACCCATTTTATTTGTGGTTGGAGCCCCATACCCATCCTGTGGGTTGTAGTGTTCGCCATACTCATCCTGTGGGTGGTATTGGACCCAATACCCTTCCTGTGGGTGGATGTGATCCCCATACCAATCCTGTGGGTGGTATTGGACCCCTTTCCAACCTAACAGACGGTAGGTGACAATATACCCATCCTAGCTATAGTTGGTATAGTAGACACAATACCGACCTGTTTGTAGTAGTTTACCCCATAGACATTCATATGTAACATCGTTTTCTGTTAGCGTTCCTACAAAACATCCTTTAAAGATTTGTAAAGCACAAACCATGGTATATAATTTTGATTGGTGAAGCACTGTTATTCTATGTAATAATTTATAGTGCTTATTATAATTTATTAAGAACAACTAATATTTCTCAAAACAAAACTACGAGCCTTCAATAGGAAGTAGCTGATCTGTAATATTCTAAGAGTATGGACAATAGTAGGTAAATTTCACAACCCATGTGGGACCTGAAAACTACAATTTTCCTTATAATTGAACCAAACACGAATATTCTGCTATCTATGTTGACGGACGGGTACTGTGAGACGTAAATTGGTACGTGAGGAAGAGTTTGGGCCTTGGTAAAAAAAGTAACTGGGAATATATCACATATTTACTAATTCATATTCAACATATTGACTTTAAGCATTAAGTCATATATGTGCTGTCTTGTGTGAGAACGGGTTGCACGTGAATATATTCGTTTTTACTAATTTTTCGATACTATTTCATGTAGTATCACGATATGTGATTTGGCCATTATATATCAGAATTTCGCATAATATTGCATTTTAAGCAAGTTTTCTTGCGTTTTGTTTCGTACTAAAAATCATCATATATAGCAATATTTTGACGTTTATCATCCTTTTTTCCTTTATGTGATTTAAACAAAATACCATCGAATTAGACAATATTTTGCCGTTTTCTACGTTTTTGTGAATTTTCAGTTTATTGTTAATAATTCATTATATATATGATAAAAATGATGCAAACACATAACTGATTAGAAATTAACATTAAATACTTCATTTTCAATGAACTATTTGTTTCTCGTTAAAATACTGAGTAAGATATTGAAAAGGGGAGAAGTTCTGTTTTTATTGCATATTTCGACGTTTCAGCCGGATTAGAGCGGTTTTACGTGTCCATCTTCCATCGGTTTTTATAAACAGAAAATCATAAATATTTTAGTATTTTAATGAAAACACATTGATTTTTATCAATGTTGATATCGATATGTTGTATTGGAAACAACATCTTTATATGTCTTTTCTCGCATCTAAATAATATGGAACCTCGCTTTATTATTTGAAGTTAAAATCCTCAAATATGGTAACTGGAAATATATCACATATTTACTAATTCATATTCAACATATTGACTTTAAGCATTAAGTCATATATGTGCAGTCTTGTGTGAGAACGGGTTGCACGTGAATATATTCGTTTTTACTAATTTTTCGATACTATTTCATGTAGTATCACGATATGTGATTTGGCCATTATATATCAGAATTTCGCATAATATTGCATTATAAGCAAGTTTTCTTGCGTTTTGTTTCGTACTAAAAATCATCATATATAGCAATATTTTGACGTTTATCATCCTTTTTTCCTTTATGTGATTTAAACAAAATACCATCGAATTAGACAATATTTTGCCGTTTTCCACGTTTTTGTGAATTTTCAGTTTATTGTTAATAATTCATTATATATATGATAAAAATGATGCAAACACATAACTGATTATAAATTAACATTAAATACTTCATTTTCAATGAACTATTTGTTTCTCATTAAAATACTGAGTAAGATATTGAAAAGGGGAGAAGTTCTGTTTTTATTGCATATTTCGACGTTTCAGCCGGATTAGAGCGGTTTTACGTGTCCATCTTCCATCGGTTTTTATAAACAGAAAATCAGAAATATTTTAGTATTTTAATGAAAACACATTGATTTTTATCAATGTTGATATCGATATGTTGTATTGGAAACAACATCTTTATATGTCTTTTCTCGCATCTAAATAATATGGAACCTCGCTTTATTATTTGAAGTTAAAATCCTCATATATGGTAATATAGCGATTTTTTCACGTTTTTCACGTCGTGTGATTATACGTAAATATATTCATTTTTACCAATATTTCGATGATACTTCATGTTTTCTAACGATATGTGATTTGGCCTTAAATCTGAGAATTTCGCTTAATATTGCATTAATAAGCAAGTTTTCTTACGTTTTGTTTCGTACTAAAAATCATAGAATTTAGCAATATTTTTACGTTTATCATCCCCTTTCTTTTATGTAATATAAACAAAATACCATCGAATTAGGAATAATTTTGCCGTTTTCCACGTTTTTGTGAATTTTCAGTTTATTGTTAATAATTCATTAAATATACGATATAAATGATGCAAACATATAATTGATTAGAAAAAATCTTAAATACTTCATTTCCAATCAACTATTTGTTTCTCGTTAAAAAACTGAGTAAGGTATTAAAAAAGCGAGGAGTTATGATTTTATTGCATATATCGACGTTTCAGCCGGATTAGAGCGGTTTTACGTGTACATCTTCCATCGGTAATATAAACGGAAAATCAGGAACATTTTAGTTAATTCTAATGAAAACACATTGATTTTTATCATTTGTATTGGAAACATTTTTATGTCTTTTCTAGGAACTAAAAAATTCGAAACCTCGCTTTTTGATTTGAAGTAAAAATCCTCAAATTTGGTAATATAGGGACTTTTTTCACGTTTTTCATGTAGTGTGACAATACGTAAATATATTCGTTTTTACCAATATTTCGATAATACTTCATGTTTTCTCACGATATGTGAATTGGCCTTCAAATATCAGAATTTCGCAAATTTTACATTTTTAAGCAAGTTTTCTTGCGTTTTGTTCGTACTAAAAATCATTGAATTTAGCAATATTTATACGTTTATCATCTTTTTTTCCTTTATGTGATTTAAACAAAATACCATCGAATTAGGCAATATTTTGCCGTTTTCAACGTTTTTGTGAATTTTCAGTTTATTGTTAATAATTCATTAAATATACGATAAAAATGATGCAAACATATAATTGATTAGAAAAAACCTTAAATATTTCATTTTCAATGAACTATTTGTTTCTCGTTAAAATACTGAGTAAGATATTAAAAAACCGAGAAGTTCTGTTTTTATGGCATATATCGACGTTTCAGCCGAATTAGAGCTGTTTTACGTGTACATCTTCCATAAGTAATATAAACTGAAAATCAGGAACATTTTAGGTAATTCTAATGAAAACACATTGATTTTTATCATTTTTATTGGAAACAACATTTTTATGTCTTTTCTAGGATCTAAATAATACGAAACCTCGCTTTATGATTTGAAGTTAAAATCCTCAAATAAGGTAATAGAGCGATTTTGTTCACGTTTTTTTATGTAGTGTGACATCACATGAATATATTCGATTTTACTAATATTTCGATACAATTTCATGTAGTATCACGATATGTGATTTGGCCTTTAAATATCAGAATTTTGCATAATATTGCATTTTAAGCAAGTTTTCTTGCGTTTTGTTTCGTACTAAAAATCATCATATATAGCAATATTTTGACGTTTATCATCCTTTTTTCCTTTATGTAATTTAAACAAAATATCATCGAATTAGGCAATATTTTGACGTTTTTCCACGTTTTTGTGAATTTTCAGTTTATTGTTAATAATTCATTAAATATACGATAAAAATGACGCAAACACATAATTGATTACAAAAAAAAACTTAAATACTTCATTTTCAATCAACTATTTGTTTCTCGATAAAATACTCAGTAAGATATTGAAAAGGGGAGAAGTTCTGTTTTTATTGCATATATCGACGTTTCAGCCGGATTCAAGCAGTTTTACGTGTACATCTTCCATCGGTAATATAAACGGAAAATCAGGAACACTTTTGTTAATTCCAATGAAAACACATTGATTTTTATCAATTGTATTGGAAACAACATTTTTATATGTCTTTTCTAGGATCTAAATAATACGAAACCTCGCTTTATGATATGAAGTTAAAATCCTCAAATATGGTAATATTGTTCACGTTTTTTATGTAGTGTGACTTCAAGTGAATATATTCGTTTTTAGCAATAATTCGATACTATTTCATGTAGTATCACGATATGTGATTTGACCTTTAAATATCAGAATTTCGCATAATATTGCATTTTAAGCAAGTTTTCTTGCATTTTGTAGCGTACTAAAAATCATCGAATATAGCAATATTTTGACGTTTATCATCCCCTTTTATGTGATATAAACAAAATATCATCGATTTAGGCAATATTTTGCCGTTTTCTACGTTTTTGTGAATTTTCAGTTTATTGGTATTAATTCATTATATATAGGATAAAAATGATGCAATCCTTATATATAGGATTTTCAATCAACTATTTGTTTCTCGTTAAAAAACTGAGTAAGATATTAAAAAAGCGAGAAGTTATGATTTTATTGCATATATCGACGTTTCAGCCGGATTAGAGCGGTTTTACGTGTACATCTTCCATCGGTAATATAAACGGAAAATCAGGAACATTTTAGTTATTTCTAATGAAAACACATTGATTTTTATCATTTGTATTGGAAACAACATTTTTATGTCTTTTCTAGGATCTAAAAAATACGAAACCTTGCTTTTTGATTTGATGGAAAAATCCTCAAATTTGGTAATATTGAGACTTTTTTCATGTAGTGTGACATTACGTAAATATATGCACTTTTACCAATACTTCGATATTACTTCATGTTTTCTCACGATATGTAATTTGGCCTTCAAATCTCAGAATTTCGCAAATTTTACATTTTTAAGCAAGTTTTGTTGCGTTTTGTTTCGTACTAAAAATCATTGAATTTAGCAATATTTTGACGTTTATCATCCTTTTTTCCTTTATGTGATTTAAACAAAATACCATCGAATTAGGCAATATTTTGCCGTTTTTCCACGTTTTTGTGAATTTTGAGTAATTCATTAAATATACAATAAAAATGATGCAAACACATAAATGATTAGAAAAAAACCTTATATGCTTCATTTTCAATCAACTATTTGTTTCTCGATAAAATACTCAGTAAGATATTTAAAAGGGGAGAAGTTTTGTTTTTATTGCATATATCGACGTTTCAGCCGGATTCAAGCGGTTTTACGTGTACATCTTCCATCGGTAATATAAACGGAAAATCAGGAACATTTTAGTCAATTCTAATGAAAACACATTGATTTTTATCAATTGTATTGGAAATTTTTTTATATGTCTTTTCTATGATCTAAATAATACGAAACCTCGCTTTATGATTTGAAGTTAAAATCCTCAAATTTGGTAATAGAACGGTTTTGTTCACGTTTTTCATGTAGTGTGACTTCACGTGAATGTATTCGTTTTTACCAATATTTCGATACTATTTCATGTAGTATCACGATATGTGATTTGGCCTTTAATCTCACAATTTTGCATAATATTGCATTTTAAGTAAGTTTTCTAGCATTTTGTTTCGTACTAAAAATCATCGATTATAGCAATATTTTGACGTTTATGATCCCCCTTTTCCTTTACTTGATTTTAACAAAATATCATCGAATTAGGCAATATTTTGCCGTTTTTCCACGTTTTTGTGAATTTTCAGTTTATTGTTATTAATTCATTTTATATACGAAAAAAATGATGCAAACTGCAAAACTGCAAGACTGCAAAACTGCAAAACTTTGCATCACACGATGATGATGATGCAAAATTGATTAGAAATTAACATTAAATACTTCATTATCAATCAACTATTTGTTTCTCATTAAAAAACTGAGTAAGATATTGAAAAAGCGAGAAGTTATGTTTTTATTGCATATATCGACGTTTCAGCCGGATTAGAGCGGTTTTACGTGTATATCTTCCATCGGTAATTTAAAAGGAAAATCAAGAACATTTTAGTTAATTCTAATGAAAACACATTGATTTTTATCATTTGTATTGGAAACAACATTTTTATGTCTTTTCTAGGATCTAAAAAATATGAAACCTCGCTCTATGATTTGACGCTAAAATCCTCAAATTTGGTAATATAGCGACATTTTCACGTTTTTCATGTAGTGTCGCTTTACGGAAATATATTCCTTTTTACCAATATTTCGATACTACTTCATGTTTTCTTACGATATGTGATTTGGCCTTCAAATCTCAGAATTTCGCATATATTTCATTTTTAAGCAAGTTTTCTTGCGTTTTATTTTGTACTAAAAATCATTGAATTTAGCAATATTTTGACGTTCATCATCCTCTTTTCCTTTATGTGATTTAAACAAAATACCATCGAATTAGGCAATATTTTGCAGTTTTCCACGTTTTTGTGAATTTTCAGTTTATTGTTAATAATTCATTAAATATAAAATAAAAATCATGCAAACATATAAATGATTAGAAAAAACCTTAATTACTTCATTTTCAATCAACTATTTGTTTCTCGATAAAATACTCAGTAAGATATTGAAAAGGGGAGAAGTTTTGTTTTTATTGCATATATTGACGTTTCAGCCGGATTCAAGCGGCTTTACGTGTACATCTTCCATCGGTAGTATAAACGGAAAATCAGGAACATTTTAGTCAATTCTAATGAAAACACATTGATTTTTATCAATTGTATTGGAAACAACATTTTTATATGTCTTTTCTATGATCTAAATAATACGAAACCTCGCTTTATGATTTGAAGTTAAAATCCTCATATATGGTAAAGGAGCGATTTTGTTCACGTTTTTCATGTAGTGTGACTTCACGTGAATATATTCGTTTTTACCAATATTTCGATACTATTTCATGTAGTATCACGATAAGTGATTTGACCTTTAAACTTCATTTGACCTTCATTTTAAGTAAGTTTTCTTGCATTTTGTTTCGTACTAAAAATCATCGAATATAGCAATATTTTGACGTTTATCATCCCCTTTTCCTTTATTTGATTTTGACAAAATATCATCGAATTTGGCAATATTTTGCCGTTTTTCCACGTTTTTGTGAATTTTTAGTTTATTGTTTTTAATTCATTAAATATACGATAAAAATGATGCAAACACATAATTGATTAGAAATTAACATTAAATACTTCATTTTCAATCAACTATTTGTTTCTCGTTAAAATACTGAGTAGGATATTGAAAAAGCGAGAAGTTATGTTTTTATTGCATATATCGACGTTTCAGCCGGATTAGGGCGGTTTTACGTGTACATCTTCTATAGGTAATATAAACGGAAAATCAGGAACATTTTAGTCAATTCTAATGAAAACACATTGATTTTTATCATTTGTATTGGAAACAACATCTTTATATGTCTTTTCTAGGATCTTAATAATATGGAACCTCGCTTTATGATTTGAAGTTAAAATCCTCAAATTTGGTAATATAGCGATTTTTTTCACGTTTTTCATGTAGTGTAATTGTATGTAAATATATTCATTTTCACTAATATATCGATAATACTTCATGTTTTCTCACGATATGTGATTTGGCCTTAAATCTGAAAATTTTCTTAATATTGTATTTTTAAGAGAGTTTTCTTACGTTTTGTTTTGTACTAAAAATCATTGAATTTAGCAATATTTTGACGTTTATCATCTTCTTTTCCTTTATGTGATTTAAACAAAATATCATCGAATTAGGCAATATTTTGCCGTTTTTCCACGTTTTAGTGAATTTTCAGTTTATTGTTATTAACTCAATATATATACGATAAAAATGATGCAAACACATAATTGATTAGAAATTAACATTAAATACTTCATTTTCAATCGACTATTTGTTTCTCGTTAAAAAACTGAGTAAGATATTGAAAAAGCGAGAAGTTCTGTTTTTATTGCATATATCGACGATTCAGCCGGATTAGACCCGTTTTACGTGTACATCTCCATCGGTAATATAAACGGAAAATCAGGAACACTTTAGTTAATTCTAATGAAAACACATTGATTTTTATCATTTGTATTGGAAACAACATTTTTATATGTCTTTTCTAAGATCTAAATAATAGGAAACCTCGCTTTATGATTTGAAGTTAAAATCCTCAAATATGGTAATAGAGCGATTTTGTTCACGTTTTTCATTCACGCATTCACTTCACGTGAATATATTCGTTTTTACCAATATTTCGATACTATTTCATGTAGTATCACGATATGTGATTTGGCCTTTAATGTCAGAATTTTGCATAATATTGCATTTTAAGTAAGTTTTCTTGCATTTTGTTTCGTACTAAAAATCATCGAATATATCAATATTTTGACGTTTATCATCCCCTTTTCCTTTATTTGATTTTAACAAAATATCATCGAATTAGGCAATATTTTTGCCGTTTTTCCACGTTTTTGTGAATTTTCAGTTTATTGTTATTAACTCAATATATATACGATAAAAATGATGCAAACACATAATTGATTAGAAATTAACATTAAATACTTCATTTTCAATCAACTATTTGTTTCTCGTTAAAAAACTGAGTAAGATATTGAAAAAGCGAGAAGTTCTGTTTTTATTGCATATATCGACGATTCAGCCGGATTAGACCCGTTGTACGTGTACATCTTCCATGGGTAATATAAACGGAAAATCAGGAACACTTTAGTTAATTCTAATGAAAACATAATGATTTTGTATCATTTGTATTGGAAACAACATTTTTATATGTCTTTTCTAGGATCTAAATAATACGAAACCTCGCTTTATGATTTGAAGTTAAAATCCTCAAATATGGTAATAGAGCAATTTTGTTCGTTTTTTATGTAGTTTGACTTCACGTTAATATATTCATTTTTACCAATATTTCGATACTATTTCATGTAGTATCACGCTATGTGATTTGGCCTTTAAATATCAGAATTTCGCATAATATTGCATTTTAAGCAAGTTTTCTTGCATTTTGTTTTGTACTAAAAATCATCGAATATAGCAATATTTTGACGTTTATCATCCCCTTTTCCTTTATTTGATTTTAACAAAATATCATCGAATTTGGCAATATTTTGCCGTTTTTCCACGTTTTTGTGAATTTTTAGTTTATTGTTATTAATTCATTAAATATAAGATAAAAATGATGCAAACACATAATTGATTAGAAATTAACATTAAATACTTCATTTTCAATCAACTATTTGTTTCTCGTTAAAATACTGAGTAAGATATTGAAAAAGCGAGAAGTTATGTTTTTATTGCACATATCGACGTTTCAGCCGGATTAAGGCGGGTTTACGTGTACATCTTCTATCGGTAATATAAACGGAAAATCAGGAACATTTTAGAGTATTTTAATGAAAACACATTGATTTTTATCATTTGTATTGGAAACAACATCTTTATATCCCTTTTCTAGGATCTAAATAATACGAAACCTCGCTTTATGATTTGAAGTTAAAATCCTCAAATATGGTAATAGAGCGATTTTGTTCGTTTTTTTATGTAGTTTGACTTCATGTTAATATATTCGTTTTTACCAATATTTCGATACTATTTCATGTAGTATCACGATATGTGATTTGGCCTTTAAATATCAGAATTTCCTATAATATTGCATTTTAAGCAAGTTTCTTGCATTTTGTTTTGTACTAAAAATCATCGAATATAGCAATATTTTGACGTTTATCATCCCCTTTTCCTTTATTTGATTTTAACAAAATATCATCGAATTAGGCAATATTTTTGCCGTTTTTCCACGTTTTTGTGAATTTTCAGTTTATTGTTAAAAATTCATTAAATATACGATAAAAATGACGCAAACAAATAATTGATTAGAAAAAAACCTTAAATACTTCATTTTCAATCAACTATTTGTTTCTCGATAAAATACTCAGTAAGACATTAAAAAGGGGAGAAGTTCTGTTGTTTTTGCATATATCGAGTTTTCAGCCGGATTCAAGCGGTTTTACGTGTACATCTTCCATCGGTAATATAAACGGAAAATCAGGAACATTTTAGGCAATTCTAATGAAAACACATTGATTTTGTATCATTTGTATTGGAAACAACATTTTTAAATGTCTTTTCTAGGATCTAAATAATACGAAACCTCGCTTTATGATTTGAAGTTAAAATCCTCAAATATGGTAATAGAGCAATTTTGTTCGTTTTTTATGTAGTTTGACTTCACGTTAATATATTCATTTTTACCAATATTTCGATACTATTTCATGTAGTATCACGCTATGTGATTTGGCCTTTAAATATCAGAATTTCGCATAATATTGCATTATAAGCAAGTTTTCTTGCATTTTGTTTTGTACTAAAAATCATCGAATATAGCAATATTTTGACGTTTATCATCCCCTTTCCCTTTATTTGATTTTAACAAAATATCATCGAATTTGGCAATATTTTGCCGTTTTTCCACGTTTTTGTGAATTTTTAGTTTATTGTTATTAATTCATTAAATATAAGATAAAAATGATGCAAACACATAATTGATTAGAAATTAACATTAAATACTTCATTTTCAATCAACTATTTGTTTCTCGTTAAAATACTGAGTAAGATATTGAAAAAGCGAGAAGTTATGTTTTTATTGCACATATCGACGTTTCAGCCGGATTAAGGCGGGTTTACGTGTACATCTTCTATCGGTAATATAAACGGAAAATCAGGAACATTTTAGAGTATTTTAATGAAAACACATTGATTTTTATCATTTGTATTGGAAACAACATCTTTATATGTCTTTTCTAGGATCTAAATAATATGGAACCTCGCTTTATGATTTGAAGTTAAAATCCTCAAATTTGGTAATATAGCGATTTTGTTCACGTTTTTCATTCACGCATTCACTTCACGTGAATATATTCGTTTTTACCAATATTTCGATACTATTTCATGTAGTATCACGATATGTGATTTGGCCTTTAATCTCAGAATTTTGCATAATATTGCATTTTAAGTAAGTTTTCTTGCATTTTGTTTCGTACTAAAAATCATCGAATATATCAATATTTTGACGTTTATCATCCCCTTTTCCTTTATTTGATTAAAACAAAATATCATCGAATTAGGCAATATTTTTGCTGTTTTTCCACGTTTTTTGTGAATTTTTAGTTTATTGTTAAAAATTCATTAAATATACGATAAAAATGACGCAAGCACATAATTGATTAGAAAAAAACCTTAAATACTTCATTTTCAATCAACTATTTGTTTATCGATAAAATACTCAGTAAGATATTGAAAAGGGGAGAAGTTCTGTTTTTATTGCATATATCGACGTTTCAGCCGGATTCAAGAGGTTTTACGTGTACGTCTTCCATCAGTAATATAAACGGAAAATCAGGAACACTTTAGTTAATTCTAATGAAAACATTGATTTTTATCATTTGTATTGGAAACAACATTTTTATATGTCTTTTCTAGGATCTAAATAATACGAAACCTCGCTTTATGATTTAAAGTTAAAATCCTCAAATATGGTAATAGAGCGATTTTGTTCGTTTTTTTATGTAGTTTGACTTCATGTTAATATATTCGTTTTTAACAATATTTCGATACTATTTCATGTAGTATCACGATATGTGATTTGGCCTTTAAATATCAGAATTTCCTAAAATATTGCATTTTAAGCAAGTTTTCTTGCATTTTGTTTTGTACTAAAAATCATCGAATATAGCAATATTTTGACGTTTATCATCCCCTTTTCCTTTATTTGATTTTAACAAAATATCATCGAATTAGGCAATATTTTTGCCGTTTTTCCACGTTTTTGTGAATTTTCATTTTATTGTTAAAAATTCATTAAATATACGATAAAAATGACGCAAACAAATAATTGCTTAGTAAAAAACCTTAAATACTTCATTTTCAATCAACTATTTGTTTCTCGATAAAATACTCAGTAAGACATTGAAAAGGGGAGAAGTTCTGTTTTTATTGCATATATCGAATTTTCAGCCGGATTCAAGCGGTTTTACGTGTACATCTTCCATCGGTAATATAAACGGAAAATCAGGAACATTTTAGGCAATTCTAATGAAAACACATTGATTTTTTTCAATTGTATTGGAAACAACATTTTTATATGTCTTTTCTAAGATCTAAATAATACGAAACCTCGCTTTATGATTTGAAGTTAAAATCCTCAAATGTGGTAATAGAGCGATTTTGTTCACGTTTTTCATTCACGCATTCATTTCACATGAATATATTCGTTTTTACCAATATTTCGATACTATTTCATGTAGTATCACAATATGTGATTTGGCCTTTAATCTCAGAATTTTGCATAATATTGCATTTTAAGTAAGTTTTCTTCCATTTTGTTTCGTACTAAAAATCATTGAATATATCAATATTTTGACGTTTATCATCCCCTTTTCCTTTATTTGATTTTAACAAAATATCATCGAATTAGGCAATATTTTTGCCGTTTTTCAACGTTTTTGTGAATTTTCAGTTTATTGTTAAAAATTCATTAAATATACGATAAAAATGACGCAAACAAATAATTGATTAGAAAAAAACCTTAAATACTTCATTTTCAATCAACTATTTGTTTATCGATAAAATACTCAGTAAGATATTGAAAAGGGGAGAAGTTCTGTTTTTATTGCATATATCGACGTTTCAGCCGGATTCAAGCGGTTTTACGTGTACATCTTCCATCGGTAATGTAAACAAAAAATCAGGAACATTTTAGTCAATTCTAATGAAAACACATTGATTTTTATCTTTTGTATTGGAAACAACATCTTTATATGTCTTTTCTAGGATCTAAATAATATGGAACCTCGCTTTATGATTTGAAGATAAAATCCTCAAATTTGGTAATATAGCGATTTTTTTCACGTTTTTCATGTAGTGTAATTGTACGTAAATATATTCATTTTTACTAATATATCGATAATACTTCATGTTTTCTCACGATATGTGATTTGGCCTTAAATCTGAAAATTTCGCTTAATATTGTATTTTTAAGAGAGTTTTCTTACGTTTTGTTTTGTACTAAAAATCATTGAATTTAGCAATATTTTGACGTTTATCATCCTCTTTTCCTTTATGTGATTTAAACAAAATATCATCGAATTAGGCAATATTTTTGCCGTTTTTCCACGTTTTTGTGAATTTTCAGTTTATTGTTAAAAATTCATTAAATATACGATAAAAATGACGCAAACAAGTAATTGATTAGAAAAAATCCTTATATACTTCATTTTCAATCAACTATTTGTTTCTCGATAAAATACTCAGTAAGATATTAAAAGGGGAGAAGTTCTGTTTTTATTGCATATATCGACGTTTCAGCCGGATTCAAGCGGTTTTACGTGTACATCTTCCATCGGTAATGTAAACAAAAAATCAGGAACATTTTAGTCAATTCTAATGAAAACACATTGATTTTTATCTTTTGTATTGGAAACAACATCTTTATATGTCTTTTCTAGGATCTAAATAATATGGAACCTCGCTTTATGATTTGAAGATAAAATCCTCAAATTTGGTAAAATAGCGATTTTTTTCACGTTTTTCATGTAGTGTAATTGTACGTAAATATATTCATTTTTACTAATATATCGATAATACTTCATGTTTTCTCACGATATGTGATTTGGCCTTAAATCTGAAAATTTCGCTTAATATTTTATTTTTAAGAGAGTTTTCTTACGTTTTGTTTTGTTCTAAAAATCATTGAATTTAGCAATATTTTGACGTTTATCATCCTCTATTCCTTTATGTGATTTAAACAAAATATCATCGAATTAGGCAATATTTTTGCCGTTTTTCCACGTTTTTGTGAATTTTCAGTTTATTGTTAAAAATTCATTAAATATACGATAAAAATGACGCAAACAAATAATTGATTAGAAAAAAACCTTATATACTTCATTTTCAATCAACTATTTGTTTCTCGATAAAATACTCAGTAAGATATTGAAAAGGGGAGAAGTTCTGTTTTTATTGCATATATCGACTTTTCAGCCGGATTCAAGCAGTTTTACGTGTACATCTTCCATCGGTAATATAAACGGAAAATCAAGAACATTTTAGTCAATTCTAATGAAAACACATTGATTTTTATCAATTGTATTGGAAACAACATTTTTATATGTCTTTTCTAAGATCTAAATAATAAGAAACCTCGCTTTCTGATTTGAAGTTAAAATCCTCAAATATGGTAATAGATCGATTTTGTTCACGTTTTTCATTCACGCATTCACTTCACGTGAATATATTCGTTTTTACCAATATTTCGATACTATTTCATGTAGTATCACGATATGTGATTTGGCCTTTATTGTCAGAATTTTGCATAATATTGCATTTTAAGTAAGTTTTCTTGCATTTTGTTTTGTACTAAAAATCATTGAATTTAGTAATATTTTGACGTTTATCATCCTCTTTTCCTTTATGTGATTTAAACAAAATATCATCGAATTAGGCAATATTTTTGCCGTTTTTCCACGTTTTTGTGAATTTTCAGTTTATTGTTATTAACTCAATATATATACGATAAAAATGATGCAAACACATAATTGATTAGAAATTTACATTAAATACTTCATTTTCAATCAACTATTTGTTTCTCGTTAAAAAACTGAGTAAGATATTGAAAAAGCGAGAAGTTCTGTTTTTAATGCATATATTGACGATTCAGCCGGATTAGACCGGTTTTACGTGTACATCTTCCATCGGTAATATAAACGGAAAATCAGGAACACTTTAGTTAATTCTAATGAAAACATTGATTTATATCATTTGTATTGGAAACAACATTTTTATATGTCTTCTCTAGGATCTAAATAATACGAAACCTCGCTTTATGATTTGAAGTTAAAATCCTCAAATATGGTAATAGAGCGATTTTGTTCGTTTTTTATGTAGTTTGACTTCATGTTAATATATTCGTTTTTACCAGTATTTCGATACTATTTCATGTAGTATCACGATATGTGATTTGGCCTTTAAATATCAGAATTTCCAATAATATTGCATTTTAAGCAAGTTTTCTTGCATTTTGTTTTGTACTAAAAATCATCGAATATAGCAATATTTTGACGTTTATCATCCCCTTTTCTTTTATTTGATTTTAACAAAATATCAACGAATTAGGCAATATTTTTGCCGTTTTTCCACATTTTTGTGAATTTTCAGTTATTGTTAAAAATTCATTAAATATACGATAAAAATGACGCAAACAAATAATTGATTAGAAAAAAACCTTAAATACTTCATTTTCAATCAACTATTTGTTTCTCGATAAAATACTCAGTAAGACATTGAAAAGGGGAGAAGTTCTGTTTTTATTGCATATATCGAATTTTCAGCCGGATTCAAGCGGTTTTACGTGTACATCTTCCATCGGTAATATAAACGGAAAATCAGGAACATTTTAGGCAATTCTAATGAAAACACATTGATTTTTTTCAATTGTATTGGAAACAACATCTTTATATGTCTTTTCTAAGATCTAAATAATACGAAACCTCGCTTTATGATTTGAAGTTAAAATCCTCAAATGTGGTAATAGAGCGATTTTGTTCACGTTTTTCATTCACGCATTCACTTCACATGAATATATTCGTTTTTACCAATATTTCGATACTATTTCATGTAGTATCACGATATGTGATTTGACCTTTAATCTCAGAATTTTGCATAATATTGCATTTTAAGTAAGTTTTTTTGCATTTTGTTTCGTACTAAAAATCATCGAATATATCAATATTTTGACGTTTATCATCCCCTTTTCCCTTATTTGATTTTAACAAAATATCATCGAATTAGGCAATATTTTTGCCGTTTTTCCACGTTTTTGTGAATTTTCAGTTTATTGTTAAAAATTCATTAAATATACGATAAAAATGACGCAAACAAATAATTGATTAGAAAAAAACCTTAAATACTTCATTTTCAATCAACTATTTGTTTATCGATAAAATACTCAGTAAGATATTGAAAAGGGGAGAAGTTCTGTTTTTATTGCATATATCGACGTTTCAGCCGGATTCAAGCGGTTTTACGTGTACATCTTCCATTGGTAATATAAACAAAAAATCAGGAACATTTTAGTCAATTCTAATGAAAACACATTGATTTTTATCTTTCGTATTGGAAACAACATCTTTATATGTCTTTTCTAGGATCTAAATAATATGGAACCTCGCTTTATGATTTGAAGATAAAATCCTCAAATTTGGTAATATAGCGATTTTTTTCACGTTTTTCATGTAGTGTAATTGTACGTAAATATATTCATTTTACTAATATATCGATAATACTTCATGTTTTCTCACGATATGTGATTTGGCCTTAAATCTGAAAATTTCGCTTAATATTGTATTTTTAAGAGTTTTCTTACGTTTTGTTTTGTACTAAAAATCATTGAATTTAGCAATATTTTGACGTTTATCATCCTCTTTTCCTTTATGTGATTTAAACAAAATATCGAATTAGGCAATATTTTTGCCGTTTTTCCACGTTTTTGTGAATTTTCAGTTTATTGTTATTAACTCAATATATATACGATAAAAATGATGCAAACACATAATTGATTAGAAATTAACATTAAATACTTCATTTTCAATCAACTATTTGTTTCTCGTTAAAAAACTGAGTAAGATATTGAAAAAGCGAAAAGTTCTGTTTTTAATGCATATATTGACGATTCAGCCGGATTAGACCGGTTTTACGTGTACATTTTCCATCGGTAATATAAACGGAAAATCAGGAACACTTTAGCTAATTCTAATGAAAACATTGATTTTTATCATTTGTATTGGAAACAACATTTTTATGTCTTTTCTAGGATCTAAATAATACGAAACCTCGCTTTATAATTTGAAGTTAAAATCCTCAAATATGGTAATAGAGCGATTTTGTTCGTTTTTTATGTAGTTTGACTTCATGTTAATATATTCGTTTTTACCAATATTTCGATACTATTTCATGTAGTATCACGATATGTGATTTGGCCTTTAAATATCAGAATTTCCAATAATATTGCATTTTAAGCAAGTATTCTTGCATTTTGTTTTGTACTAAAAATCATCGAATATAGCAATATTTTGACGTTTATCATCCCCTTTTCCTTTATTTGATTTTAACAAAATATCAACGAATTAGGCAATATTTTTGGCATTTTTCCACGTTTTTGTGAATTTTCAGTTTATTGTTAAAAATTCATTAAATATACGATAAAAATGACGCAAACAAATAATTGATTAGAAAAAAACCTCAAATACTTCATTTTCAATCAACTATTTGTTTCTCGATAAAATACTCAGAAAGACATTGAAAAGGGGAGAAGTTCTGTTTTTATTGCATATATCGAATTTTCAGCCAGATTCAAGCGGTTTTACGTGTACATCTTCCATCGGTAATATAAACGGAAAATCAGGAACATTTTAGGCAATTCTAATGAAAACACATTGATTTTTTTCAATTGTATTGGAAACAACATTTTTATATGTCTTTTCTAAGATCTAAATAATACGAAACCTCGCTTTATGATTTGAAGTTAAAATCCTCAAATGTGGTAATAGAGCGATTTTGTTCACGTTTTTCATTCACGCATTCACTTCACATGAATATATTCGTTTTTACCAATATTTCGATACTATTTATTGTAGTATCACGATATGTCATTTGGCCTTTAATCTCAGAATTTTGCATAATATTGCATTTTAAGTAAGTTTTCTTGCATTTTGTTTCGTACTAAAAATCATCGAATATATCAATATTTTGACGTTTATCATCCCCTTTTCCTTTATTTGATTTTAACCAAATATCTTCGAATTAGGCAATATTTTTGCCGTTTTTCCACGTTTTTTTGAATTTTCAGTTTATTGTTAAAAATTCATTAAATATACGATAAAAATGACGCAAACAAATAATTGATTAGAAAAAAACCTTAAATACTTCATTTTCAATCAACTATTTGTTTATCGATAAAATACTCAGTAAGATATTGAAAAGGGGAGAAGTTCTGTTTTTATTGCATATATCGACGTTTCAGCCGGATTCAAGCGGTTTTACGTGTACATCTTCCATCGGTAATATAAACAAAAAATCAGGAACATTTTAGTCAATTCTAATGAAAACACATTGATTTTTATCATTTGTATTGGAAACAACATCTTTATATGTCTTTTCTAGGATCTAAATAATATGGAACCTCGCTTTATGATTTGAAGTTAAAATCCTCAAATTTGGTAATATAGCGATTTTTTTCACGTTTTTCATGTAGTTTTCATGTAGTTTCATGTAATTTTCATGTAATATATTGTATGTAAATATATTAATTTTTACTAATATATCGATAATACTTCATGTTTTCTCACGATATGTGATTTGGCCTTAAATCTGAATATTTCGCCTAATATTGTATTTGTAAGAGAGTTTTCTTACATTTTGTTTTGTACTAAAAATCATTGAATTTAGCAATATTTTGACGTTTATCATCTTCTTTTCCTTTATGTGATTTAAACAAAATATCATCGAATTAGGCAATATTTTGCCGTTTTTCCACGTTTTTGTGAATTTTTTGTTTATTTTTTTTAACTCAATATATATACGATAAAAATGATGCACACACATAATTGATTAGAAATTAACATTAAATACTTCATTTTCAATCAACTATTTGTTTCTCGTTAAAAAACTGAGTAAGATATTGAAAAGGGGAGAAGTTCTGTTTTTATTGCATATATCGACGTTTCAGCCGGATTCAAGCGGTTTTACGTGTATATCTTCTATCGGTAATATAAACGGAAAATCAGGAACATTTTAGAGTATTTTCATGAAAACACATTGATTTTTATCATTTGTATTGGAAACAACATTTTTATATGTCTTTTCTAGGATCTAAATAATACGAAACCTCGCTTTATGATTTGAAGTTAAAATCCTCAAATATGGTAATAGAGCGATTTTGTTCACGTTTTTCATGTATTGTGACTTCACGTGAATATATTCGTTTTTACCAATATTTCGATACTATTTCATGTAGTATCACGATATGTGATTTGGCCTTTAATCTCAGAATTTTGCATAATATTGCATTTTAAGTAAGTTTTCTTGCATTTTGTTTCGTAATAAAAATCATCGAATATATCAATATTTTGACGTTTATTATCCCCTTTTCCTTTATTTGATTTTAACAAAATATCATCGAATTAGGCAATATTTTTGCCGTTTTTCCACGTTTTTGTGAATTTTCAGTTTATTGGTATTAATTCCTTATATATACGATAAAAATGATGCAAACACATAACTGATTAGAAACTAACATTAAATACTTCATTTTCAATCAACTATTTGTTTCTCGTTAAAATACTGAATAAGATATTGAAAAGGGGAGAAATTCTGTTTTTATTGCATATATCGACGTTTCACCCGGATTAGAGCGATTTTACGTATACATCTTCCATCGGTAATATAAACGGAAAATCAGAAATATTTTTGAGTATTTTAATGAAAACACATTGATTTTTATCATTTGTATAGGAAACAACATCTTTATATGTCTTTTCTAGGATCTAAATAATATGGAACCTCGCTTTATGATTTGAAGTTAAAATCCTGTAATATGGTAATATAGCGATTTTTTCACGTTTTTCATATTAGTGTAATTGTACGTAAATATATTAATTTTCACTAATATATCGATAATACTTCATGTTTTCTCACGATATGTGATTTGGGCTAATATCTGAGAATTTCGCTTAATATTGTATTTTTAAGCAAGTTTTCTTGCGTTTTGTTTCGTACTAAAAATCATTGAATTTAGCAATATTTTGACGTTTATCATCCTCTTTTCCTGTATGTCATTTAATCAAAATATCATCGAATTAGGCAATATTTTGCCGTTTTTCCACGTTCTTGCGAATTTTCAGTTTATTGTTAATAATTCAATATATATACGATAAAAATGATGCAAACACATAATTGATTAGAAATTAATATTAAATATTTCCTTTTCAATCAACTATTTGTTTCTCGTTAAAAAACTGAGTAAGATATTAAAAAAGCGAGAAGTTATGTTTTTATTGCATATATCGACGTTTCAGCCGGATTAGAGCGGTTTTACGTGTACATCTTCCATCGGTAATATAAACGGAAAATCAGGAACACTTTAGTTAATTCTAATGAAAACACATTGATTTTTATCATTTGTATTGGAAACAACATTTTTATATGTATTTTCTAGGATCTAAATAATATGAAACCTCACTTTATGATTTGAAGTTAAAATCCTCAAATATGGTAATAGAGCGATTTTGTTCACGTTTTTTATGTAGTGTGACTTCACGTGAATATATTCTTTTATACCAATATTTCGATACTATTTCATGTAGTATCACGATATGTGATTTGGCCTTTTTAATATCAGAATTTCGCATAATATTGCCTTTTAAGCAAGTTTTCTTGCATTTTTGTTTCGTACTAAAAATCATCGAATATAGCAATATTTTGACTGATTTGGTGATTTGGCCTTTTTAATATCAGAATTTCGCATAATATTGCCTTTTAAGCAAGTTTTCTTGCATTTTTGTTTCGTACTAAAAATCATCGAATATAGCAATATTTTGACGTTTATCATCACCTTTTCCTTTGTGTGATATAAACAAAAAATCATCGAATTAGGCAATATTTTGACGAGTCCCACGTTTTTGTGAATTTTCAGTTTATTGGTATTAATTCATTATATATACGATAAAAATGATGCAAACACATAATTGATCAGAAATTAAAATTAAATACTTCATTTTCAATCAACTATTTGTTTCTCGATAAAAAACTGAGTAAGATATTGAAAAAGCGAGAAGTTATGATTTTATTGCATATATCGACGTTTCAGCCGGATTAGAGCGGTTTTACGTGTACATCTTCCATCGGTAATATAAACGGAAAATCAGGAACATTTTAGTTAATTCTAATGAAAACACATTGATTTTTATCATTTGTATTGGAAACAACATTTTTATGTCTTTTCTAGGATCTAAAAAATACGAAACCTCGCTTTTTGATTTGAAGTAAAAATCCTCAAATTTGGTAATATAGCGACTTTTTTCACGTTTTTCATGTAGTGTGACATTACGTAAATATATTCGTTTTACCAATATTTCGATAATACTTCATGTTTTCTCACGATATGTGATTTTGCCTTCAAATCTCAGAATTTAGCAAATTTTTCCTTTTTAAGCAAGTTTTCTTGCGTTTTGTTTCGTACTAAAAATCATTGAATTTAGCAATATTTTGACGTTTATCATCCACTTTTCCTTTTTGTGATTTAAACAAAATACCATCGAATTAGGCAATATTTTGCCGTTTTTTCCACGTTTTTGTGAATTTTCAGTTCATTGTTAAAAATTCATTAAATATACGATAAAAATAATGCAAACATATAATTGATTAGAAAAAAAAACTTAAATACTTCATTTTCAATGAACTATTTGTTTCTCGATAAAATACTCAGTAAGATATTAAAAAGGGGAGAAGTTCTGTTTTTATTGCATATATCGACGTTTCATCCGGATTCAAGCGGTTTTACGTGTACATCTTGCATCGGTAATATAAACGGAAAATCAGGAACATTTTAGTCAATTCTAATGAAAACACATTGACTTTTATCAATTGTATTGGAAACAACATTTTTATATGTCTTTTCTAAGATCTAAATAATACGAAACCTCGCTTTATGATTTGAACTTAAAATCCTCAAATATGGTAATAGAGCGATTTTGTTCACGTTTTTCATGTAGTGTGACTTCACGTGATTATATTCGTTTTACCAATATTTCGATACCCTTTCATGTAGTATCACGATATGTGATTTGGCCTTTATATATCAGAATTTCGCATAATATTGCATTTTAAGCAAGTTTTCTTGCATTTTTGTTTCGTAGTAAAAATCATCGAATATAGCAATATTTTGACGTTTATCATCACCTTTTCCTTCATGACATATAAACAAAATATCATCGAATTAGGCAATATTTTGCCGTTTTCCACGTTTTTGTGAATTTTCAGTTTATTGGTAATAATTCAATAAATATACGATAAAAATGATACAAACACATAATTGATTAGAATTGATTAGAGGTTAATAATTGATTAGATATATATATTTGATTAGAGGCTTAACATAATTGATTTGATGCTAATAACATAACATATTACACATAATTGAACATAATTGATTAGAGGCTTCATAATTGCTCATAATTGAACATAATTGATTAGAGGCTTAAGAGAGTGATGCAGAGGCTCAGGAGAGGGATGCAGAGGCTCAAGAGAGGGATGCAGAGGCTTATGAGAGTGATGCAGAGGCTCAAGAGAGGGATGCAGTGGCTCATAAGAGGGATGCAGAAGTTCAAGAGAGAGATGCAAAGGCTCATGAAAGGGATGAAGAGGCTTAAGAAAGTGATGCAGAGGCTCAAAAGAGGGATGCAGAGGCTTAATAGGGTGATGCAGAGGCTCAAGAGAGTGGTGCAGAGGCTCAATAGAGGGATGCAGGGGCTCAAGAGAGTGATGGAGAGGCTCAAAAGACTGATTCAGAGGCTTAAGAGAGTGATGCAGAGGCTTACGAGAGTGATGCAGAGGCCTAAGAGAGAGATGCAGAGGCTCAAGAGAGGGATGGAGAGGCTCAAGAGAGTGATTCAGAGGCTCAAGAGAGGGATGCAGAGGCTCAAGAGAGGGATGCAGAGGCTAAAGTGAGTGATGCAGAGGCACAAGAGAAAGATGCAGAGGCACTTGAGAGTGATGCAGAGGCTAAAGAGAGTGATGCAGAGGCTCAAGAGAGTGATGCAGAGGCTCAAGAGAGTGATGCAGAGGCTCAAGAGAGTGATGCAGAGGATCAAGAGAGGGAAGCAGAGGCTTGAGAGAGTGATGCAGAAGCTGAAGAGAGTGATGCAGAGGCTCTAGAGAGTGATACAGAGGCTTAAGAGAGGGATGCAGAGGCTTAAGAGAGGGATGCAGAGGCTCAAAAAGAGGGATGCAGAGGCTTAAGAGGGTGATGCAGGGGCTCAAGAGAGTGGTGCAGAGCTAGGGCATGGTGCAGAGCCCCTGCATGCAGAGCATGCAAGGGTTCAAGAGAGTGATGGAGAGGCTCAAGAGAGTGATTCAGAGGTTTACGGGAGTGATGCAGAGGCTTAAGAGAGTGAGTCAGAGGCTTACGATAGTGATGCAGAGGCCTAAGAGAGTGATGCAAAGACTCAAGAGAGGGATGGAGTGGCTCTAGAGAGTGATTCAGAGGCTCAAGAGAGGGATACAGAGGCTCAAGAGAGGGATGCAGAGGCTAAAGTGAGTGATGCAGAGGCACAAGAGAAAGATACAGAGGCACTTGAGAGTGATGCAGAGGCTCAAGAGAGGGATGCAAAGGCTTAAGAGAGTGATGCAAAGGCTCAAGAGAGGGATGCAGAGGCTGAAGAAAGTGATGCAGAGACTCAAGAGAGTGATGGAGAGGCTTAACCCAGCAAACAATTTAAGGTTGCCACAACATATCTGGAAAGTATTTGAAAGGATTGGAAACGTTTGTTTTATCGTATCAGATACGATTTTGTGTGTGGAATTAAATAAGTTTCCAAAACTTATAACCAAAACCTACGTATCTCACACTAATTTGAGATGTTGTGGCAACTTTACAATCCTAACATGAATCATTCATAATCCATTCATATACCAATATGAATCTCTTGTGAAAGGTTTGAGCCTAATCTGAACCCTTTTCACATCTTTGTGTTTAAAGTCAAATTTCTTGAAATTAAATTATATTATTTTATATTATATTATTATTTTTATTACATTTTAATTTATATTGTATTATTATTTTTGTTATATTTTATTTTATATTATATTATTATTTTCAATTTAAATATTAAAACCAATTTAAGGGTAAAAAAAATCAAATAATTTATATTTCTTTTATTATTTACTAACAAATCAGCAAAAATACAAAAACATATGACCTATATAATTATATATATAATATATATATATATATAAATAATATATATATATATATATATATATTTATATATAAATAATACATGTATATATATATATATATATATATATATATATATATATATATATATATATATATATATATATATATATATATATATATATATATATATATATATATATATATATATATATATATATATATATATATATATATATATATATATTAGTATATTTTGGTAGCAGTCTTTCCTGTAGACATATATTATTAAATATGACCGAAAAAGTAAGATTAATAATTCTAACACGAATTTTCTCAATCTTTCGTACATTTCTTTTCACTGTTGGTGGTAATTCAAAAATTAATTCTCCAAAATTCATTTTTATTTCTACTCTGACGTGACACTTGAGCGCGTTTCGTAAAACTTATTACATTTTCAAAGACTTTAGTTTAAACATACACAACTGAATAGAACTTACACTTCTCCGATTTGTTTATATCTACATTTGAGTGAGGTGGATGGGGTGAGGTGGTATTTAATAAGGTATTAATTTCATCAACACAAGACAGAACACGAAACAATGGGTATTGAATAGAAGTGATTGTATAAAGCCTATTGGTCCATATTTCTTGATGCTTCTATATTGGAGCGGAGTCTTGAGGTGGGTAGAATATAGTTGTGCATTAATTGGCTGTTGATTGCTGGTATTGACTTCTTGATGTGTAGTGCCTCGCAAACGTCAAGCCGCCTGCTATCGCTGTATCTATCGATGATTTCTGTGTTGTTTACTAGGATTTCTCTGGCGATGGTTTGGTTGTGGGAAGATATTATATGTTCCTTAATGGAGCCCTGTTGCTTATGCATCGTTAAACGCCTAGAAAGAGATGTTGTTGTCTTGCCTATATACTGGTTTTTTTGGAGCTTACAGTCCCCAAGAGGGCATTTGAAGGCATAGACGACGTTGGTCTCTTTTAAAGCGTTCTGTTTTGTGTCTGGAGAGTTTCTCATGAGTAGGCTGGCCGCTGGTCACTGGGTGCGTGGGGTTTAGGGTGAAAACCGACAAACGGCCCGACAAGCGGCCCGACAACTTTGCACCAAGCAATACCAAACCAAAGAAGAAAATATCAACTGCCCTAAAGCTGGGCACATGGAACGTCAGGACACTGACACCAGGTTTCTCTGACGACCTGCAAGAAATCAATGATGCCCGAAAAACAGCAATCATCGATAGGGAATTGAGCAAGCTGCAGATGGATATTGTTGCTCTCCAAGAGACCAGGCTCCCAGGATCAGGATCTGTGAGAGAGAGGACCTTCTCTTTCTTCTGGCAAGGAAAACCTCCAGATGAGACCAGAGAACATGGTGTGGGATTTGCCGTCAGGAATGCACTGTTGGGACACATTATGCCACCGATGGGGGAAACCGAACGAATTCTGTCTCTGCAACTGCACTCCCAAACAGGACCAGTCAATGTAATTAGTGCATATGCACCAACCCTGACTTCTCCAGCAGAGGCAAAGGAAAAATTCTACGATGACCTCAACAGAGTCATAGCGAGAATCCCTGTAAAGGAGCCACTGTTCATCCTCGGCGACTTCAACGCCAGAGTGGGTGCCGAGCACAACATTTGGCCCACTTGCCTGGGTCAGTTCGGCATAGGGAGGATGAATGAGAACGGGCAACGTCTGCTAGAACTCTGCTGTCTTCATGGTCTTTGTGTCACCAACACGTTCTTCGGCACAAAGCCTCAACACCGAGTATCTTGGAGACACCCCAGATCCAAGCACTGGCACCAGCTTGACCTGATTCTTACCAGGCGTGAAAGTCTACCCAGCGTCAAGATTACGCGTAGCTACCAGAGTGCTGTCTGTGACACCGACCACTCCCTGGTATGTAGCAGGGTCAAGATGCAACCAAAGAAGATTCATCACTCGAAAAAGGCGGGCAGACCTCGCATCGACACCACCAAGACCCGCAACCAGGACAAGGTGGAAGATTTTGCACACGTGCTCGAGGAAGCTCTCCCTGGCCCAGCTGGGGTCACTGCCTGTAAAAGATGGGAGCACTTCAGAGACGCTGTGTTCAACGCTGCCATTTCCACCTTTGGCAAGAAGACCAGCAGGTCGGCAGACTGGTTCGAGGCTCACTCGGAAGAGATGACACCTATAATCGAAGAGAAGAGAAACGCCTTGGCAGCCTACAAAGCCTGCCCAAGTCAGCGCAACTTACAGATGCTTCGGGCCGTCCGCTGCAAAGTGCAGCAGAGCGCCAGGCGATGTGCCAACAACTATTGGCTCCAGCTCTGCTCCCAGATACAGACTGCAGCGGATACAGGCAATGTAAGGGGAATGTATGACGGCATCAAGCAGGCCCTCGGCCCAATCCAGAGGAAGACCACTCCTCTGAAATCTGCCACTGGCGAGGTGATTCAGGACCAGACACTGCAGCTGAAGCGCTGGGTCGAGCACTACTCTGAGCTATAAGCCAGGGACAATGTGGTCACCGAAGATGCCCTGAGCGCCATTGTTTGTCTGCCTGTGTTAATGGAGCTCGACAGCGAACCGTCCCTGGAAGAACTCAGCGATGCCCTGGACTCCCTTGCTTCTGGTAAAGCTCCTGGCAAAGATGGCATTCCTGCTGAGACCTTGAAGTGCTGCAGAGGTAGCCTGCTCATGGAGCTGCATGAAATTCTCTGCCTCTGCTGGGAAGAAGGAGAGGTGCCACAGGACATGAGGGATGCCAACATCGTCACACTGTATAAGAATAAAGGTGACAGGGGCGACTGCAACAACTACCGTGGAATCTCCCTCCTCAGTATTGTCGGAAAGCTGTTTGCTCGAGTCGCATTGAAGAGGCTCCAAGTACTTGCATAGAGAGTCTATCCAGAATCACAATGCGGATTCAGAGTTGGCAGGTCCACCATCGACATGGTCTTTTCCCTCAGACAACTGCAGGAGAAATGCAGGGAACAGAAGCAGCCACTCTTCGTAGCCTTCATAGATCTGACGAAGGCCTTCGACCTCGTCAGCAGGGATGGCCTGTTCAAGATCCTTCCCAAGATCGGATGCCCACCCAGGCTCCTCAGCATCATCAGATCTTTCCATGAGAACATGAGGGGCACCGTGGTCTTTGATGGCCTAACATCAGACGCCTTTGACATCCGAAGTGGAGTAAAGCAGTGCTGCGTACTGGCTCCAACCCTATTCGGGATTTTCTTCGCAGTTATGCTGCGGCACGCCTTCGGATCTGTCACGGAAGGCATTTACCTCCGGACCAGGTCGGATGGAAAGCTCTTTAACCTCGCCAGGCTGAGAACCAAGACGAAGGTTCGGCTGAGGTGTCTGCGCGACTTCCTTTTTGCCGACGGCGCAGCAGTCACTGCCCACTCAGCTGAAGACCTCCAACGGCTCATAACCCGCTTCAGCGAGGCCTCTCAGGCTTTCGGACTCACCATCAGTCTGAAGAAAACGCAAGTCATGGGACAAGGAGTGGACTCCCCACCTGACATCGGCATCTCTGATTCCAAACTGGAAGTCGTTCACGACTTCGTGTACCTGGGCTCCACAATCTCTCACTCCCTCTCTCTTGATACGGAGCTAAACAAACGCATCGGTAAGGCATCTACTACAATGTCCAGACTGACAAAGAGAGTGTGGGCCAACAATAGGCTAACTGAGCATACTAAGATTCAGGTTTACAGATCCTGTGTCCTGAGCACTCTCCTTTATGGCAGTGAGTCTTGGACACTCCGCGTCCGTCAGGAAAGACAGCTGAATGCCTACCACATGCGCTGCCTTAGACACATCTTGGACATCACCTGGCAGGACAAGGTGACAAACAACAACGTCTTGGGGAGAGCAAGAATCACCAGCATGTACACAATGCTGAAACAGAGACGAATGCGCTGGCTCGGACACGTTGTGAGAATGGGCGACGGCAGGATCCCCAAGGATCTCCTGTACGGAGAGCTGAGGCAGGGAAAGCGTCCAACAGGCAAGCCCCAGCTACGGTACAAAGACATATGCAAAAGGGACCTGAAAGCCATGGACGTCGATCTTGCTATATGGGAGACACTGGCTGCAGACCGTTCAGCCTGGAGGCAGTCTGTTCAAAGAGGTCTCTCCAAGTTCGAGGAGTCACTTGCCAAGGAATCGGAGGCAAAGAGACAGAGAAGGAAAGCCGGTGGCCGGGAAGACAGACCAGAATCGAACTTCGTTTGTGCTCGGTGTGGGATGGACTGCCACTCTCGGATTGGCCTCAACAGTCACACCAGATGCTGCACCAGGATTGACAACTAGGGCGCAACTCCATAGTCTCCCGAGACTGAAGGATGCCTACTACTATATATATATATATATATATATATATATATATATATATATATATATATATATATATATATATATATATATATATATATATATATATATATATATATATATATATATATATATATATTTATTTATTTATTATATATATACATATATACACACAGACACATATATATAGATTCTATATAGACATTAGAGAAGATTCAGCAGTATGCCACCAGGCTCGCCACCATTTTCAGTATTCGTCATATCCAAGTCTGTTATGTGATGCACATGTCTTCTTGCTTCACACACTTCTTGCTTCTTTGTTTGTTACTAATTGTTTTCAATAATACATAAATTATTTTATTATATAATATTTAATTTAATAATTAAAAACCCTTTCCATATTATAGAAAAAAAAACTAAAACAAGAATCTATATAAAACAATATTATATCCTGCATTATTCCAGCCCATTATTAGAGATAGGAGCCACCTCTTATCTTGGTTTTCTTTCATTATTAGTGCTCAGAACATATTTAGCTACATATTTAGTCAAAATCAGTTACATTATTTTATCTTATTCATAGCATAAAAGTTCTCAAAGATTACTAAAAAGAGATTGAATTAGACTACAGCAAATTGGCAAACTTTACCCTGTATCTATTTCCACCGAGTTTGTTTGGGGCGTTCTTCAACATATCAGCAATACTTGTCTCAACATCTCTTTCAGTTGCATTAGTGTGGGTGTTGATACAGGCTTCTGGAAATTTATAAGAATTAATTAATATATATAATTATAATTCACTTTGTCGGGAGACAAGAAGCCACAGAGTAATAATACATTGTTGGCGTTTATTGAGGTGTTCCCCTGTTCTCCAGTCTTCCTCCGTCCCCTCGTCCTTCCCACCATTCCCTATTCCACAGTCCTCTCGTCCTTCCCACTTCCCCGTCCCCACATCCTCCCCACTATTCCCACTTCCCTGTCCCATCGTCCTCCTAACCATTTTCCCCTCCCCTGTCCCTTCTTCCTCCCCCACCATCTTCCATTCATCTGTCCCTTTGTCCTCCCCAGCATTCTCCATTCCCCTGTCCCCACCATCCCCAACTCCCCAGTCCCCTCGTCCTCCCCACCATTACCCTCTTCTCTGTCCCCTCGTCTTCCCCACCATCCCCCCCTCTCGTCCTCCACACCATTTCAGACTACCTCATCCGATGCATTCATTAATGGTCTGATGCTTCCATCAGAAAATTGGGAACATCAAATGATCTGATATTCCCATCACTGAAAAATAAGAACAGCTAAAAAAAATGAAATGAAAAAAATAAAAAAATAAACTATATTCATGAAATGAACAGTATGGTAAACAACACAGCTCAATTTCAATGCAATGTCACACAAAATTATTAAATCGAAATGAAAATAAATTGAAATCTATGAAAATTCAAATTATCAATGCAATCGGAAATATTGAAATAATATCGCAACATAATATAGTGTGGGTTGCTCTTACGTGCAACAGACGGTGCTGTTTTTCAAAAAAGGCATGGTTTTACCTGTCACAAGTGTGGCATCTATACTTATACTCACGAAATGAACGGTATGGTAAACAACATAGCTCAGTTGCAATGCAATGTCACAATAACATTTAATAACAATAATAATAATAACATTTAAATATACTTTAAGATATAATCTAGAAGAAAATAAGGACATTGAAACGGTTCATAAACTCGATTTCAATAAAGGACACTATGGGGAACTTTGAAAAACAGTTAATGAGTATAATTAGACAGACTTGTTGCTAGGCAGAGGAGTAAATAATGAGATATATGGCAAATTTTGCAAAATATACAATGAAGGCACACAAACATTCATACCCAAACAAAGCAAAATGCTAGGTAAGAACAAAGCAGTTGGCCCGTAGGAGAAAGGAGATACCCACAAGACTGGAATACAAGTCATTAACAAGCACACAAGTACTACACCACACAACAACCGCACTACTACCAGAACTGGACGAATCACTACCAAAACAACACACCCAAAATGGAAATGGAAATAACCAATCACAGGTCAGAGAACTACTGAGATTCTGTGACAAATTCTCGCTCAATCAGCAGATAACAAAACGGACTAGGAACGAGAACACACTCGACCTCATATTCATGAACAATGATGACCTATCAGAGACATTACTGTCTCAGACACTACGTACTTGGACCACAAGCTCATTGAAGTGCAAACTAACATCAATAACGGTAGTAGGCCCAAGAGAAACAACAAGCAAGAAGGGCTATTCAATATATTCAATTTTAATTATAAAAGGATAGACTGGGAGAAAATAAACAGGGAACTTACAAACATTCACTGGGAAAATGTTCTAGGTAATGAAAATCCTACACAAGGAAAAGCAAAAACCATGGATTGTATTGGACCTATTCGTACTAGTGAAGGTTCATATACTGAGGATCACAAAGAAATTAGTGAAATCCTAAAAAAGCAGTATGAGGACATGTTTAGCACTCTGATACAAAGCATGAAAGTGGAGGATCCGGACAACTTCTTTATGGGTGATATCCAAACCCCTGTAAATATAACTGATATCAACACGAGTGTGACAGATTTTGAAAGAGAAATTGACAATGTGCCCATGCATTCAGCCCCGGGTCCAGACTCATGGAATTCAATATTTATAAATAAATGCAAAGTGCCAGTAGCACAGGCACTCAGTATAGTGTGGAGGAAGAGCTTGGACACGGGGGAGATACCAGAGGCTCTTAAAGCAGCAGACATAGCTCCTCTACACAAGGGAGGTAGTAAAGCATTGGCAAAGAATTATAGACCAGTTGCACTAACATCCCACATAATAAAATTATTTGAGAGTGATCTGGAGTCAGGTTACTAGTTTTATAGAGACCAATGACCTCCACAATCCAGGCCAACATGGATTTAGAGCAGGAAGATATTGAAATATCTCTTACAGCTATCTCTCATGTCCTCTACTTGTACAGTACAGCTACTTGACCATTACGACAAAATCACTGAGATATGAGATAATGATGATACTAACCTCATCTACTCAGACTCAAACCCACTCATATTAAATAATGATGTAAACAATAAATTAAAAAAAATCCACTTATTAATGTCAACCAACAAACTCACACTAAACATAGAAAGGACCTACAACATCTTACTTGGGAGCAAATCAACAAATGCAATTCATCTACAGTTAGACAATGTTAACATCAGAAATAAAAAAGATGGTAAGTTCCTTGGTCTATACTTACATCTGCCCGAAACGCTATGAGTGCTAGTTGCTTTACAAGAATTTATAACTTCAAGTCACTGTACTCTCCCCCAATGTACCTTCTTGTATGTAAAGAAAAAAATAAATAAATAAACAAACACATAATAAATCAATACTTACTAAATTTTGTCTATTATGTAGCAAAGAAGGAGGTCAACGGACGGCTTTTCTTTTGAGTTCGAAGCCCAGATTACTCGTGGTCTCTGAAATAAGTTAAGATTATAAGTATAAAATTTATAAAACCAAATAATAAATCCGATATTGCTCAATTTCAGATGCAGACGTACTGAATGATATACCAGACTGTCAGCATGGTATTCGATCTGGAAGGTCCAGTGTAACGAATTTACTCAGTTTCTATGATCGAGCCACAGAGATCTATAAAGAATTCTGATCAAGAAAGAGATCTAGGGGTAGTTTTAGATAGAAAACTATAACCTGAGGATCATATTAAGAACATTGTGCGAGGGGCCTATGCTACACTTTCTAACTTTAGAATTGCTTTTAAATACATAGGTCAAAAAGTTTTATAAGTTCCAGAAGAGCAGCCCAGTGTGTCCCTAAAGAAAGCTCTCCCAGAAAAATGGATTAATAATAAAGTGACTTTGCAAAGGAAGAATTTGAGTTAAAACTAATGTAGAAATATGACCAAACCTAACCTACCCTGATAATTTTGGCAAACCCAATAGCTGATAATACATGATAGATTTTAGAGCGGGAAGATCATGACTCTCACAGTTACTTGACCTCTATGACAAACCATGAAAATTACCTCTGCTGAAGAAATTGAAAAACTGCAAGCAGATGTTAATAAAGTTTTTAACTGGGCAGAAGAAAATAACATTATGTATGTTTAACAGTGATAATTTCCAAATACTAAGGTGCAGTCAAAATAAAGTAATCAAACAATATACAGGCATCCTAGTTTAGATCCAAACTAAACCTCTTATCAATTATCTATGACAATCATCACTTTAATGATCAAAATTGCAGATTTTATACTATAAACATCAGATGTCCAGAGTTGTTCAACATCCTCCCAGCGAGTATAAGAAATATTGCCGGAACAACCATGGACATCTTCAAGAGAAAACTAGATTGTTTTCTAAATTAAATGCCGGACCAACTGGGCTCACGGACCAACCGGGCCAACTTAAATTTATCTATTGATTAACCCTTGTGTTGCTCAGGGCTAATTAGCATTTGTCACCCACAGGTGCATACCAAAAAAAAAAAAAATTATTTTTTCTTCTTAATCTGTTAATTTGCGTTCTCTGTTCATGGGAAAAATAATACAATAATCGTGAGTCTAGTGAGTCCAGACAGTAAATCGTGGTCACACAGTCAGCAGACAATGCTACCTCCCTCCTCACCAAGATTACTCCTCCTACTATAGCGCTAATTATCACAACAATCCTGCTATTATCAGAATCCTGGTAATTTTTACAGTCAGGGGTCTTCTGTAATAATATCAAAGCTAAATAATAGCATGAACATGTATATTATGGCACTTTTAGGCGATGCTGTGGTCACAAGCTGAACAGAAGTGCTGTGAGCTCATGCTGCATGCGTCAGGCTTGGTGGCTCACTCAATACTGAGGCCCTCACACCCAGGAATTTGGCCCACGATTTATGTATGTATGTATGTATGTATGTATGTATGTATGTATGTATGTATGTATGTGTGTATGTATGTATGTATGTATGTATGTATGTATGTATGTATGTATGTATGTATGTATGTGTATATATATATATATATATATATATACACATACATACATACATAAATAAATGTATGTATGTATGTGAAATACATACATAAATAAATAAATAAATAAATAAATGCCCATAGGACGCTACAAACGGGTGCTAAACATTTCAAGTGTGCTGAATGCGGGCCAAAGATTCAGAAAACGTTCCAGTACAATAAGTCACAATATTGTGCATACGGATGATAAACCTCATGAATGTCCTGAGTGTGGCAAGGGATTCAGTTGTTTGCGACTTATAAAAACTCACAGGATGGTGCATACAGCTGATAAACCTCTCGTGTATCATGTGTGTGGAAAAGCTTCAGATGGTGCATTCAGATGATGAACATTACCTAGTTCCTTCATCTGGGAAGAATGAAGACATATTGGTGCATTCGGATGATAAAAACTAACTACTGTAGTTCAATTGATCAACAGACTGTATATCATATGCAGACTGTATGTGGATCTGCGGGCCACTCCAAACAACAGCCTGGTGGACCAAGCTCCACCAGGTCTAAAGCACAAAGTGGTCCACTGGCACCGGCAACTTCAACCATAAATGTTCTCAAAGATTACTAAAAATGATTGAATTAGACTAGACAACAGTAAATTGGCAATCTTAACCGTGTATCTGTGTCCACCAATACAGTACATGCTTCAACATATCAGCAATACTTGATATGCAAATATATACACATGTATCCATATACAGTATATACACATACATATATAATACAAAAATTATAAAATTTACTTACTTAATATTACATTGCAAATATTCAAGGTTTTGAAGACACTTTTCTTCTAGCGCTCAACAAGGTAAGGCTTGCACCACAGATTCTGTCAGGGGTGGAAGCGTATTAGCATTGTATAGAAAATATTTACCAAATAGTTTTAAATACATTAAACTACAAATAGTAATTATTGAACTATTACATTACGCTTATACTCGTACATTCTGTTAAAGAGTGTCAAATTTCTACATACATTTCTACATATTACCTATATTATTGTTAATAATGTATTGACAGATGCAATATGTATTAAAATTCTAAAAATAAGTCATGCATTATATACAATTTGTGGGAAACTATCTGCTGAGAAAAGCTGGTGTGGGGGTTGTTACAAGAGTGAGTAATAATTAAAGCTGGTGCATATAACATCCTTGTCAGGCACATGCAAAAGTGAACACTTTCAGAATTGGAGACATGCAGAAATGTAACATGTGGAAATAGAGGCATGCCAAAACAAAGACATGCATAAATTCAAATTCTTATCTAAATAATTTCTAGTGATTATTATATAAATTATTCCATCAGTACTAGGTCAAATATTCACAAAAAAAGGAGAAGATATATTTGATATTCAATACCATCCTCCCTTTGGAAGGAGTAATCATGTCCTGTTGGACATTAATTATATGTTAAGATATAATCTAAAAGAAAATAGGGACATTGAAATGGTTGTTAAACTCTATTTCAATAAAGGACACTATAGGGAACCTCGAACCCTGTATTACAAGTGTAAGTGAAAATATTGGAAAAAATAATTAAAGCTAAATGTGAAGAACACCTGGAGACAAATGCTACTCTTGCTTACATTTATGAATTGCTTTTAAATACATAGGTCAAATACTAAAGAAATTGTTTAAAACTTTTGTTAGACCACAGCTGGAATATGCAGCGGTTGTATGGTGCCCATATCTAAAGAATCACATCAACAAACTGGAAAAGGTATAGACATGCCAATAAGTGGCTCCCAGGTTAGAGGCATAAAATGCCAAAACAAGATGGTAGAATAAAAAGAAGATATTGTAAAAGGTAACCAAACAAAGATGCCACAGAAATATTAGAAAATTAACTTTCGCAAGCAGCGTGGTAGACATGGTTGGAACAAGTTAGGTGAGAGGTTGGTGGAGGCCAAAACCATCAGTAGTTTCAAAGCATTATATGACAGTGCTGGGATGGGACACCATAGGTGTAGCCACAAATAAAAGAATTTGGCGGTTCATATCGCATTTTTAAAATTAGAGATAAGGATGGTAATAAAGTTCAATGTAAGAACACCTATTATTAATGAATTTGTGAGAACTTCATATAAAATTTACAACTGAGCAAAGTATAGTACCATAGAAATAAAAAAAAAATGCTGCATGTTATTTTTTCACATTACCTTTCTGTAGATTTTTTCCTTTGTTACTATGTGAATGATCCGGTTCAGTAGTGTTGTAGTAGTTGCCTGCAGTACCTGCAGTTTGAAACAAATGTTAGAGACAATAGGCAGATCATTGATGTATATTAGAAATAGGAGAGGTCCCAAGATGCTGCCCTGTGGCACTCTAACAGTTATTGAATAATAATTCATAATTATTTTTTTTTTTTTAGTGTGCCTGTGGCCTGGTCCTCGACCAGGCCTCCACCCCCAGGAAGCATCCTGTAATAACTGACTCACACCCAGGTACCTATTTTACTGCTAGGTAACAGGGACATAGGGTGAAAGAAACTCTGCCCATTGTTTCTCGCCAGTGCCTGGGATCGAATCTAGGACCACAGGATCACAAGTCCAGTCCGGCATAGTAGGCCGAGAAGTGCGTTATATTTATTTAATTTATTTATTTATTTATTTATTTATGCATATACAAGAACCCTGGAAACACAAACCGAAACTGTCTCTAT